>NC_090930.1:535414953-535717983 GCF_040938575.1 Ambystoma mexicanum
AAGGGCACAGGCGAAGGCAATAAGGAGCTGCGCCAAGGCCAGATGCCAGCTGGCCTGTCAATAGTTGGACAGGTCAAGCACAGAGAAAGTCAAGAGACGTTGGCAGGGCTGAGGGCCCATAAACAGTTTTAAGGGGTTTGGAAAACCAAGCTGCGGCATGGAGGGCTTGGAGCCCAGGGCAGTAGCAAGTGAAGAGGCCTGGGGTCTAAGTTACGCCTGGAAATATGGGAAGCCATGCTGCGCAGCTGGGGGCTTGGAGCCCAGGGCAGCAGTATTAGAAGAGGTTGGGAACCTAAGCTGCGCCTAGAAGTGACAGAGAAGTTGGATGAAGAAGCTGAAGAAACTTGTGGCTCACGTGCAAGGCGCCTGGAGCAGAGGAGGGTCCTGATGGCCATTCCAGCGCTTGGAGGGGTTTGGAGCCTGTGACTGGGCTTATAAAGGGGCTCAGAGCCCATTTGCAGCAACACCATAATGAGTTGGAGCCCACAACAGTAGCGTCTTGTGGGGCTGGGAGCCTGTGCAGGTGGGTTTGCTACCTTCTGCTGGCATTGTGAATTCGTGGTTCAGCACCTGTGAGCTTTGACTGGACTTGAAGAGAGCTTGGAGTTTGTGATGTGCCTAGGAGGGGCATGGTGTCTCTTGCCGGATAGCAGAGGGGCAGTGTCTTTGCCTATGGTTTGGAGAACTGTGTGCTTATTGTTTTGGGAACTGCGTTATACAAGAATCCCCAGAGGTACTTTTGACTTTAAAAGATGCTGCCACGAGGAACAGTAAAAGAAGAAAATTGAGTTTTGCTTTTGATGATTTTGGTTTAAGCAGTCAATTTTAGTTGTTGACTTATATGTCATTGTCATGTGAGGCTTGTTGATTAATTGGTCATTTCTGTGTGAATGAATTGGAGTAAATGGAGTGAAGGTAGAGTGCATGTAGTAGCCGCTTTGCTTTTAATCGGTATTTAGCAAAATGATGATTCTAGGTCATTGGCGTGTATAACAAATTGTTTTTCACACAGATGGTCTCAAAAGTGAATTACAGTGTTGATTGACCAGGATGGTAGAGATACCTGGCTCAAGTTGATATGACACGTGTTTGCTGCACTAATAATTTTCTTTTCCAGGATGGACATTTTAGTTGAGAGTGGAAAACACTGATGTTTTAAATTCAAATGCTATGACTTGACTAATATTTTAATTTTTCAGGTGGATCGGTTTATACATGCTAGAGTTTTAAGAGTTTTAAAGTAGTGTGTACAATGTTGTTATTAGGTGCAATGTTAGGAACATTATATGTGAAGATTAGGTAATGAGTATAACGTGAGTGATTCTAGTGATATGTGATACACTAGTGGTATGTATGTAGTGTAGTACTCCCGGAGTTAGGTTTTTGTGTGAAGAGAACTTTCAACACAGACAAATGAGGGGTAGTGGGGTCACTGAGTTTGTGAAGTAGTTACCCGAGTATTAGATATACTCAGCCTGGTTGGAAGTGGTGTGTGTTTAGGCACACCTGGGTCTTGTGATTGCAGGGTGTAAGGGAGTTAAGTGTGTGTTCTATTGTGGGATGTTGGAGTTAGGATTTGTATGAGAGGTCTGGGTGCCTCTATGTGTGGAAAGTTTAGTTATGGTATTTCAGTAGTCGGAGGTGCCTCTTCTTCACTTAGCAGAAAGGGGAAGGGGCATTGTTTTAAAGTGTGTCCCACGGCTGTGAGGACGTTCATTGGTGTTGGGAAGTTGTTAGCAGAATGTCTTTGTTTGGTGAGATGATGCATGTGCATTAAACGTGTAGGTGTCTGTGTGAGTGGGTGTTTTATATAGCTGTCATGCTGAGTTAGCTGGTCGTGTTTTTGATATCTCTAAGGAGGGGAGATATGTAAGGATCTGTCTTCTCCTGCATCCTAGTGAAATCTGGAGTGAGTGTTATGAGTGACATTGGAATGTTACTGGATGGAATGTTTGTGTATGACTGGTGTTCTCTGGAGGGGAGTTGAAGATGTAAGCCTGAGAGAGAGGATGCCGGTGCTTGCCTATGTGAACTGGAATCTACTATCTGATTAATATGACTCTAGAAACTGGATGTTATGCTTGGAAACATAATAAAGAAGTCACTCATCCATACCATGATGTCAGAGTCATTCTACCTGAACCCAGATTTCCACAGATTGCCTTTCTTTTTTTCCTTTGTGAGGGCAGGTAAACCTTCCCCAGATAGACAGCTACTTCACAGGAAGCTGGCCTGGGAACAGGAATCAAAGGGCACCCCTTTCACAAAAGGCTATGCCTCCCACCAGGGTGCTGCATATCTAGGCCTTCATTTCTATTGAGAAGTGAAGGGGGCATGGTTAGTGTAGACAGAGGGAGCTCTTTACTGCTGGGGAAGGTTCCACCAGCCTAGCTTTAGTGCAGGTTAGACTTAGTCCAATCACCTGAGGGCCTTTTGCCTTTAAAAGAAGGGGTCTCCTGCCACTTTTATTTAAAGAAGAGGTGGGAGACCTTGATTCATCTCTGGACTTTGAAAAATAATGTATAGGATCTTTGTTGGAAGAGTTGATCTTTCCACAGTCCTCCACCACTGAGGTGAGGATGGGGTGTCTAAGGCAGAGGGAAACTCTGTCTCTTAACCATACCCCGGGACCAGTGGGGGGTAAGGTGCTGCTCTAGTAAGAATTAGCTCTCTACTAGCCATAACGATGCCAATGACCTCACCATACTGAAGGATCTCCACAGTCTGGAGTATGAGAAAAGGACTCATCTTGTCCCTCAGCCCCTGGACTGGGACTCAGTGCACCCTGATACCCAAGAAAGCCGGAATCCTAATGTTTTCACCGTTGAACTTCTTGAAGCTGTGTTGACACATTCAAACCACCAGGGACCTCCAGTGCTGCCTTTTGCAATATCTCAATCTCTGAATAACTCTCAAAGTGCCAAGAAGTCTGGTTCGGCGCTGCCAGAATAGCAAGATTAGAGAAATGTATTATTGCCTGATACCTGCCCATTGGTATGGTTTTCGGCCCTAGAGACTGGTTTTGGCCAATTCTTACCATATGGAACTCAAGAACGTATCCTTTTAAAGATGATTATGGCTTTCACTTGCCTTCCACACTTGATTAATTACCCATATTGCTGCATCTTTCTATCAGTGCTGATTCTGTGTTCTTTCCTCATGGGTGGGTTTTGTGTAGTGTTTTTTATTTAGTTATTCTTGCATAAGATGTGTTTAGTTAAAGTATATATATATATATATATATATATATATATATATATATATATATATATTCAGTAAAAAAAACTTTGTTAAAGGGACGTTATGCTTAAGTTGCAGTACTGAAAACCTAAGAAATTCAGTAAAAAAACTTTGTTAAAGGGATGTTATGGTTCCAAGTAAAACCAAAAAACCCCTGAAATTCCCCAGTTATGGTAAGCTAAGCAACCATAACTCGCGCCACCACCGTGCATTGCTAAGACTAACACCCTGGACATCAAAGATGACATCGCAAATGTCATTGATGACATCACGGATGACATCATATGTGCAGGTACTTTTCATGAAAACTCTGTACAAGGGATTCTTATTATAATGTTGACAAAAAAAGGGTCAAGGATCATTGGAATAGATGTCTTGAGCTATGTAATGCTTTAGGCAATCCATTGATATAAATAGCATTCTATTATGAAGTTCTTTACAGTATACTAATCTACTCATGTATAAATATAAGCATTGTGTGCAGCATACATGATGGAGGTGCAATATTCATAGCCTTCCCATGTTGAATAGTGAAATGATAAATACTTTCTTATTAAAGTTGTGTATACTGCGCAACAAGTAGCTAATGAAACCCACTTCCTGTATAATTTCATTATTACATACAAAACACAAAGACACAACAACACATACAAATATGAGTCTATACAGGGAAAGTGAAGTATGCAAAAAAGCACCAGAAATTGTTCATAACCTACCTAATTATCTTTATGCACAGAAATGATTGTGCTGTTTCAAACTTACTACTTCCCTATGAATAACTATCACATGATGTGACTGCACCCTAAAGAAAGTAATGTGAATATAAATATAAGCATATCCAGATAAGGTACAGTAATAAAAAAACAGCAAAACAATAAGAAAGTGTTGATAACATTACTGATTGTCTTCATACGTAGAAAGCATTGGTATTTTTCAAGTGTGTATTCTCCTTATGTATATGTTTCACATGCTGTGAGCGAACCCCAAATGAAAGAACATATTTGAAGTATAAGTCTACAAATATAGTACTTTTTTATTTTTTTGTTCCTAAGTATTACTGGCTAAGATCTATCACTAAAGGAAAAAAGAGGGAGCCAGACATGTGATGTCATCAGTGTTGTCATCAATGACATTTGTGATGTCATCTTTGATGTCCTGGGTGTTAGTCTTAGCAATGCATGGTGGTGGCGTGAGTTATGGTTGCTTAGCTTACCATAACTGGCCAATTTCAGGGTTTTTTCGGTGTTACTTGGAACCATAAAATCCCTTTAACAAAGTTCTTTTACTGAATTTCATAGGTCTTTAGTAGTGCAACTTAACCATAACGTCCCTTTAACAAAGTTTTTTTTTACTGAATTACATAGGTTTTTAGAGTAGTGCAACTTAATCATAACGTCCTTTTATCAAAGTTTTTTTTACTGAATATACATACTATGAATTTGATAGATGTTTACTAGGATTTCCTTACTTTATATACATATAACATGCTGAACCCCCTGTTAGTGATTTTGATGTCCACGGACTGTGCGCAACACTACCCAAAAACTCAGTGGGTATCTTAGAATGTTCTATCATGCCATATGAACACTGAACAAGTTGAAAAGCAGAACATAAACACATTATATATAACAATAAGAAGTGCAACCTATATATGTAACATATCAACCGTCCATTTAAATACCATGTGTATCAAAATGGAATATACCAAAACAAAAAAGATATGCTTCCAGCATAATTACCTCACAGACACTGCACAGCTAGGATCAACATCAGACCTACACAACAGTAAGAACCCAATTTACCAGAAACTAGTAAGTAAACTTCATTCTTCTTATATATTTCTAAACTTTCTGTATTTGGTACACTAAAAGTAATATATATATTTTTTTTTTTTACACAGAAATGTCCAGTACTCTGGAATGGCTTGAAGATAATGTTCCACGTGAGGAAATGTCTGAAGACAGTGATACTAATGGTAGACATGTCTCTATATAACACAATTAATAATCATTAATTTATGTGTACTTAACATATATATTTATTTTAACGGACCATACAAACATTGAAAATAATACAGAAAAAGAGACATTAGAAAATACTCTACAGCGCATGGAACAAAAAATGAATATGCTTATGGCAAATTTCAATCTTTTGAAACATTTTGTAGAGGACCACATAAAAGAAAAAATTAAATATCATTGTCCTACATGCACCTGTTCCCCCTCTCCATGTCCCAGTCAATTATTCCCAAACCCTTATCACCAAGAAAAATGTTATGATGAGACTTCCATCCCTTCATCCCCTCCCATCAATCCTCTCCAAACCCATAATTCCCCTCTCTTTCACAAATGTTATAATTTTATATAATAATAAAATATTATATGTGTTGTTATTTCATTCCTTTGTGTCTTATTTTATTCAAAAAGGCAGTTAGGGTGTCCGCGGACAGCTCGGGTATCCGGTATGTCCACAATTAGCCAAAATGGGGGGGTTCTAAGGACACTATACATGTCCGTACTGTCCCCAGGCATGGTTAAACTGTTCTTAGAACACAACAGGTGCCCGGGATGTCCGTAATTAACTAAAATGGAGGTGTCCTAAGGACACTATACCTGTCTGTACTGTCCACAGGCAAGATGAAGCTGTTCTCTGAACACAACAGGTGTCCAAGATGTCCGTGATTAACCAAAATGGAGGTGTCCTAAGGACACTATACCTGTCCGTACTGTTCGCAAGCAAGATGGAACTGTTCTTAGGACATGCGCTGTGTCCGGGATGTCCGTAATTAACCAAAATGGAGGTGTCCTAAGGACACTATACCTGTCCGTACTGTTCGCAAGCAAGATGGAACTGTTCTTAGGACACGAGTGGTGTCTGGGATGTCCATAATTAAACAAATTGGAGGTGTCCTAAGGACACTATACCTGTCTGTACTGTCCGCAATCAAAATGGAACTGTTCTTAGAACACGCGCAGTGCCCAGGATGTCCATAATTAACCAAAATGGGGGTGTCCTTGGGACACTTTACCTGTCCGTACTACTAGTAATTAAAATGGAGGTGTCCTTAGAACACACCCGGTGTCTGGAATGTTCACAATTAACCCAAATGGAGGTGTTCTAAGGACACTATGCCTGTCCGTACTGTCTGTAGAACATCTACGCACATGCACACCACACTCATAAGTCCTATGAACATCGCGCATGTCCGTAACTGTCCATCTCACTTGTGTTGCACTTCTAATTAGTTTGAGCACCCGAACACTGTCCGTAGAACACCTGTGCGCATGCGCACGACCGATCTTGTGCATTTGGTGTCCTGCGGACACCCGTTTCCTTCGCAGATGTGTTCGCGACATCATCAAGTGACCGCACCCACACTGAACATGTGTCCTGATTTACGGACACTGTCCGGGTCCCCGAACATTTTAAAAGTACTTTTTCAGACAATCCAAAGTATTTTACAGTAAAAATTCACCATTACACATCTCCCAGACTATGACCCTGGCTTTCTACATACTTTTTGGAACTTTTAAAACCTTTTTAGGGTGTTCGATCTGTCCATGGACAGCGTGGCTGTCCGCGGAACGCACACCTGCACTCCTATAAAAGGCCACACCCCAGAGCTCATCTTCATTCTGTCTTTCTAATATTGAAGATTGATGTGCTTTTGCTGCCTTTGCTGTTGCTGTTCCATCTTCAAACCTGATGGCTTCCATGGCTGGTTTCTTCCAGCTGGTGCTGCTTCTGCCTCAGCACCACCCCCTCCCCCTCCACCACCAACACCTCCCCAAGGGCCTGCAGAGGGGAACAGGCGTGAAGATGTAGAGGATGAGGATGGAGAGGATGACGAGGATGAGGTAGTGGAAGTCCCTACTACCAACACTTGCCGTGAGTCTTGGTTGTGGCGGTTGTTTACCATTCAGGGTGATGTACCAAAAGCATGTGCGAACAAGGTAATCTGCAACCAGTGCAAAATGGTGCTGAGTCGTGGGAGGCCTGATTTGTACAGCTTTGGTATGACATCCATGAAGCGACACCTAAGGTCGATCCACGGTGGGGCCGTTTGCAAGGTTGTAACTTGTGATCAATGTAGTAGGTTGTGTTCCTCTACCACATCCTCCGTTTCAGCTCCTGTCACCACAAGAGACACTCCTGTGGGACAGCACATCCCTCCAGCTGCCTCACAGGCCATCCATGATGCTGTTGACCCTTACCTTTCGAGGGTCACAATTTTGTGTATGTATTGCAACGCAGTACTCTGCAGGGGGAGAGTCTTCGCAGTGCTTTTGAGACTGCGTTCAAGGAGCATGAGAAGGTCTGTCCACTACCTAAATAAGGCCCACACTACATCTTCCTCTCTCCACCTGCCCTTTCTTATCCCCGTGGTTGGTGTCCCTTCCTTACCCTCCTTTCCCCTCCTCCCCTAGTGTGTCGTGTGTAAAAAAAACAAAAAGAGAACACAAAAAAATCCCAAAAAAGGCTCTTTTCAGAGCCGCCTTTCACAGTCTAAAAATAGAAATGGCAAATAAATGGAGCAGGGCCCTGTGCATTTTGTAGAAGTCTGCTGACAGTTTGCGGACATCTAAAATGTTGGGGTGCTGCCCTATCATAACCATTGCACTTTTCTCTGGAAGGAAGTGGTGGCTCTGAAAAGAGCCTTTTGGTGGTGTTTTGTTGTGTTTGAAAAACTTGAAATGGTCAACACCTACTGCAAAATGGATGGCTATAATTCCAAAAATAGTTGCAATGCATTTTGTACATTTCTCAGAAAAATCTGATTGCCAGCATAAGTAAGATGGACTCCATCTCTGCGAAAAATGTATGTGCTATGAAACATAATATTTTCATTGTGTAAATATGACATACCAACATCTCTTAGAAAGGCACAAACAGCCTTATTGACCTTGCTCCTCACTTTCTCCATTTGTGGACCAAATGAAGAAGAATGCAGCCACATTTGTCTCTGCGCAATACAAGACATTTTTTGGGGAGAATTTGGAAACATGCCTATAACCTTCCCAAAACCTTTTTTCATTGCAAATGCATGTCCTAAACTGTTCCCTCCACAATTAATTATAATTATGTCTGGATGATGCTCTGTCTCCAAACTAGCACAGAGAGGTACCAAGTCCAGTCACTTCATTCCATGCAATCCATGCCAGTGCATTCCACATGAGGCAATCCAAGATCTGAAGCTACTCCACAGCATTCTGCATGCACCTCCAACCAATGTATCCACGAGACTCCCAAAATCCATATAATCTTTTTTCTAAAACACACATCCATAGCTATCTGTTCTTCTCTCAGGAAAAAGACTTTCTGACAAACTCTCTCCTTACACAACACACCCAGTAAACTTAACTGACCAATCCCTTGCTTTGCTCATTCTCATTTGCATGCCTCTCCACCCCAAAATCCCCGCATGTAATACGCGGTGTCCGCGGACTACAGCAATGAACGCGGACATATCAAAAATCTAAACATGCTGTATTTAAATTTAAATAGTGTGAACCATTTCCCCTTTGAGGTTGGCTCTGAAAAGTTTTTTGATGTTTTTTTTTGCAGATGCTTGACAGACACCTGTTATTTTCTTTTTTTTCCTTTTTTTTCTTACTTTACTCCTAAATTCTCCACATTACCTTCTCCAAAGCAACCCTTACATTCCAGAACAGCATGGCATTTCCCATAAAAGATAAAGAAATGCCATCTTCTCTAAAATAACAACATTACTGGAATCAATTTTCTCATTATTACAGAAGAACATACCAGCTCTAAGCATGAAAGCACACATGCCTCTGTTGATTGCACACCCAACAATGTTTTGCTGAGGACAAAAAACAGAACTATTGTCCCATATGGCCATAGGTATTAATCCAGAGAAAATTACTTTGGTATTTGGAAGGATGTTCATTACTGCTTGAACCAAGTGTTCCAAATCTGCCAACAAAGTAGGGGCACTGACATAGCCCAAATGGAAAGCACCATAGTGCAAAACTACCACATGGGGACTGTTCATCCTGCCCATTTCTTCACAAACTTGTACAATTCCCTGTACATTGTAATGAGGCAGTACCCAACAAGACCTCCACCCCTTTAACATCAAAACGGTTTGCCACATGTTTACATTGAGCATACTGCTGTGAACCATGCACAAACATATCTCCAAGCACCAACACCCTGACTTTCTCCACCTCTGCCATCTTCACTACACACAGTATCTTTCAACACAAATCCACAACCTCAACACCTAATTGCCTGATCCCTACAGTCCCCTTTCCATGCTGGATTTTCTGGAAAACCCTGGATGTGGCATGCCCTGTCCGTGGATAGCAGCGGTGTCCGCGGACCTCTTAACTCTTGCACAGCCCTTCTACCCTTTCCACTTCACTATCTGTGCCATTCCTTCATTTGATACAGCTAAACAGTCACACAACTATCCACCAATCACATCCAAGACCTCTACATCTAACTCCATCATCAGAGTTCAGCACTTCAAATATACTGTTGATCACTCTGAGTACAAGTCTCATATCATTGGAAAGCACCTACTGCAAAAACTGTTGTACAAGTCTACAAGATTTCTACTTACAGCTGCATGCATATCCTCATGCATGAATGCAAACTACAGGTATGCATACTTTCTGTACAGTACATGTACAACTCTTATGAATGCACATAAACAGAGAAACCGCCACTCAGCATGTATAACCTATAAAATGAACTTACTGTAATTTTTCCCATCTGCTATAATGAACTGTCACTTCCAAATCTGTCTGCTATCTAAATGTTTTTTACACACACAGATATCAAAAAAATTATAATATTAAAAGATGGGACAAATAACTGTATAATTGTAGAAAAACACTTAGTAGTTTATTATAAAATTACACACAGCCAGGATAAGGTCATGCATCTTCATACACTCACACAGATAGACACTATCAATGAAAACCTCCCAGCTGAAATAATACCACTGCCTGTAAATCACTTTGTTCTGCTTTATTAACCATACTTTCACAAATGCATACATTCCATGCTTGTCTATCCACTTTCTGCCATTTACCTTATAAAAATTGCAAAATAAGTATATCATTATTTCTTCTCCTAACATTAAATATAACAGCCTTAACACACCAACTGAGTTTGATACACTTAGTATTCTACTCATTTGCAAAGCATGTTGAACTAACATAGTTTAAGTAAAATATAAAGCCTGCCCATAGTCAAAGAAAACTGCATTCACATAGTATGTTCAATTATCAAACAGGAATACTACTACAAAAACATAAAAATCAACGCCTAAATTAACATCAATGCTATAAACACACAACATTACTAACTTCTTTCTTTTACAATTGCAGTGAAGACCACTCTCCTGAAAAGCAGCAGCATTTGAAGTACAAACAACAACTCAGAAGAAACCTGCTCATTCCAAAAAAAAAAGTAAGTACAATACTATAATAATGTTGCTACTGTTACTGACACACTATGGGGTCGGTTCATGTAATTTGTGTGCCGAAAAACAGAGATTTGTGCGCCATTCTGCCCACAAATCCCATTTGTTAAACAAGGATTAGCAGGCAGAATGGCGCACAAATCCCTGTTTTTCGGCGCACAAACAACATAACTCAGCCCCTAGAAAATTAGTATTACAGAACAAAAAACTGTTTTAATTCTATACCATTAGATTTAGTATTAGTGCTTCTCCTCACCACTAGCTTACTTTGTACTGTCATCTGAACCCCAGTATAGTAACACACAAATACAAGAATAGCCTTCCCAACTACTTGTAGCTCCCCAATGCAAAATCACACACCACCACATACATCCTTACCATCATACTCAGATACTCATGCGCACAGCACACATACATTGCAGAACAGCCCAACCCATACCTTCTTTTTTTTTAACAGACCCCAAAGAATGCCTACCAAGAACAAGTCCATAGTAAGCAACACAGAAGTAGAGCAAATAAAAAAAGCATCCATCTCTAGCAGAATTTGTACAAAAAGTTCAAACAAAAGATCTAATAGAGTCATTAAGCGAAATAAAACAAGCTTCCAATACAAAAAGTTTCCCTCTGTAACGCTCACCTGATTCCCGTAGAGGCGCCGGTCTTGACTGGGCGTATACCGTATCTTCTAAGGTGATGTGTAACACACGGCTGGCTCTTTGGGCTGGACCCCTGTGCACTGTATGTCTGACTTGAAGGGTAAGGTGTCTGCAGATAGAAAATATGGGATTAATGAACTGGGTTATTGAATGTCTCGCTCTTCTTCCCTTTCTCTTCTCCTGTAGGACCCCAAAGGTTAACGCGCTCACCTTAGGTAAGTGAACGCCGTGCTCTCCATCTGCTTCGGAGCAGGGTGCTGAAACCAGTTTCCTCACTGGTAGCAGGCCTCTTGACTTCAGAGGACTGCTGTCCGTCGTTTTCTTCACGCACGGTAAGTTTCGAGTAATTCAAATGTCTTTAAAAGTCTTTAGTAATGTTGTATCTTGTTTTGCAGGGTTCCGTCGATGGCGAAGATGGAGCCGTGTGATGAATAAAAGCGCCTTGAAGTACGTAAGTAAGCACTTGCTGCCTGCTTCACGGCGCGCTCTAACTGTCTTTTTCCTTTGCAGGTATAAGTTCGGAGTGGCTGCAGGGTGGCCGAATACCCACTGGGTTAGATGTGAAAGGAGTAATGGCTCGTGAGTATTTAAGTTCCCCAAAGTCTTTAAACGCACCTTGTTTTATCTTTCAGATGCGGGATGCAGCGCTGAAGGCCTCCGGAGCGTGCGCAGAATTGGTAAGCTTTTGTCTTTCAGATGCCGGAATGCAGTGCGAGGCGTTGATGACAGCCGATGGATCAGGTAAAAGGAGCGCTGTCACTGAAGACCGTAATGCTAACCTGTTCTTTCTTGTCTTTATAGGTGTTGCTGAAGACTGGATTCAGGATGGAAGCCTTTTTCCTTAGGCCCAGGATCAGATGCAGAAGACACGATGAGCGTTCTGCTGCAGAGGATGCAGAATAACACAAAGCAAGATTCATCCATCGGGTGTGGTTTAAATAGCCTCCTGTAGTGCTTAGGTCTCTCCTTCCACAGCCACGCCTAGGAAAGAAAAGAGTCCCTGCTTTCCAGAAGAGTTCCAGGGTTCTGAACCTAGGGAGTGGCTCCTGCCCCACCCAACAGGAAAAGTAGTCCCGAACAGAAGAGGATCAGAGGCTCAACTGGCAGGTAAGTAAGCAGCATGGTCTGCCGCAGGTAAGTCCACCCAAGCATTATGAGCCCGGCGCTTCCAGCGCTGGGACTGGGCACATTTATGAGCCTGGCGCCACCGGCGCCAGGACAGAGTCCAAAAGGTCCCAATTGGGACCGGCTGGCGCTCGGAACCTGGGTTATGGGTCTGCTTCCAAGGGAGTTGGGCAAGTCCTGACCTCTTGGAAGCAGAGATCATGACACCCTCCTCTTTCAAAATGTAAAACAAAACAGAAAGTGATTAACAAGAATTCAGCTACCACTACTGCTAAAACTGCTCCTATAAATCTTGATGTAGTGGCAAGTAACCATACCAAAAAAAGTATTTTAGAAAAAATGTTCCGCCACAGAGGCCTTCAGAATCTTACAAAAACAGGAGACAAATCATGCACAACCCTTCAAACCTACCGTAGAAAATTAATCTTAAAAGGAAGTTATTTATTTTAGTGTTAAGCAAAATGAAACCACTAACAAAACTAACTACTAAATTACAAAAAAGACTTCTCAATAAACGTAATGTCAACAAAAATAACTTCTTAAATATCTGTGGAGGTGAATGAAGTCACACCCCGAGCATAGAACCATTCAATGAAGAAGCATACAAACAGAAGCAGACAAACACAATTGCCATACAAAGCAGTGGACAAGGGTATGTAAAACGTAATAAAACCATAATGCAACAAGAAATGCTGCTTACAAAAATGTCCCCAGAAAAGTCAGTATCACCTCTCCATTCGACTGAACAAGAACGTCCAGTATACAAATGGCAGTGCATGTCAATGTGTAACATTGCCAAAAAATCTTTCAAATCTTTACTCCAGTTCCTCAATCAGTATGTGAAAGGCAAAGACAAAATCAAAATGAAACTACTACAAAATATGGGTACATGTCCAGTGTGCAAACACACAGGACTACAAGGACATTCATTAGCCTGCATTTCAGGACCTATTTGCAAAATAGAGAAAATATTTTGGAAGTGAAAGCCACTTATAAAATGCAATAGCTTTACTACAGGCTTTACTACAGACTAGCAACAGTTGTGCAGATGGCAATCTTCTACTACACACATACAAAAAAGAAATACTAAAATGTAAAAGTTCTTCTGCTGAAGTACCAAACCATGTGTGTGTGTTTTGCCGCAGAACTTTTCATAAAAGGAACACAAAAACTGTAGACGTAACATACAAAATAGAAGACAATGAAGATGCCAAATGGTTTGAATTAGCTCTCTACCTTATAGCAGAAAACAAATATGAAATAACTGACCGCTTAATACTTTGCACTTACTGCACTACAAAACTAGACAACAACCAAACTCCTTCACATGCTATCACAAATAACTTGGAATTATTCCCACTAACAAAACCCCTGCAACAACTCAACTTATATTAGAGCATCATAATTCAAACAGTGCACCCATTTCAAGCAATAATACGCCTTCATGCAAACATAGCAAAATTACCTCCCTTTGAATTATTGAAAGGCATTTGTGGCAAAGTAGTTTATTTACCATTAGATCTAAAAGAAAATGTGCACACTTTGGGAGTGCAACCTCCAATAGAGCTATCTTTAATTGTCTTAGTAAATGGCGTACCTACAAAAGACAAAAACAATTGGCAACAACTCGTAGACTTCCATAAAGTTAGACAAGCCTTGCAATCTCTAAAACACAATAATGAATACTACAAAGAAATTAATATTGAAGAAAACTTGAGGTAAACCACTGAAATAATTCAAGAGTCAGCAGAAACTGGTCAATTTGAACTTCTAGATCCTGCTACAGTATCCAATATTTTAGACCAGTATACAATTCATCCATTACACTCTATTGACGCCATAGATGATGCACTAGAAACATACCAAATGCGACAAACAAAAGGATTACAATCAGCGTATGGGAAAAAAGTATAGAAGCACATGCTTTTCCTCTACTCTTTCCTACTGGGAAAGGAGGAGGGTACGATGATAGACCCATTCAAATAACAGCATCAGAATACCGCTCATTACGAATGCATTCTGAAGATCTGAGATTTAGACAAAATGTGGAATACATATTCCACCTACTCTTTGAAAGTGAACTAGCAACTCTGCTACGGAGTTGCACACACATTGAAATCAGGTACCCACTTTCAAAATATGTCAGCAACACAAATACTACAAAAAGTGCAAGAAAAAGATGAGGTTCTACAATTAAGCATTACAAATTTGTTAGCAAACATGCGTGGTACTGAGGAGTACTGGTTCAGACGTCACCAAGATGCACGTTGTATAAGAAACCTTGGTCCACCCACTTGGTTTGTTACATTAAGTTGTGCAGAATATGCATGGGAAGATTTACATGATTTTCTACACACAGCAAACAAAAACAAAACAAACATAGATATGCTAACACCTGGAGAGCTTTGCTCTCTCGATCCTGTTAATGTATCAAGATATTTCCATCCTCGCTTCATTGCTATGCTACACTTTATTTGTAAAAAAACTGCTCCTCCCCTCAGAGAAGTGCAACACTTCTTTTGGAGAAAAGAATACGAAGCCAGAGGAGCACCACATATCTACATGCTTTTATGGATTAAAGATGCTCCTAAATTTGGTCAAGACAGTGATGCCACTGTTTCACAGTTTATCGAAAAACATGTCACTTGTGAAATTCCATCAGATGCAACAAATAGTGTTCTTCATGCACAAATCTTACAATTTCAAAGACCCAAATGTGGGAAATATTGTCATCGCAAATACAAAACAAATGCCGATTTGGTTTTCCTAGTCCAGTTACAGCAACAGGTCAAGTAAACAACTTCATGTCTTCAGTTAGACATAGTGTTAAAGGTAAATCACCTAAGAACACATATTACATAAAAAGAACAGAAGAAGCTAAATATATCAATGATTACAACGCAATCATTGCCCTCTTATGGAATGTAAACATAGATGTGCAGTACATTGCAGACAATTCTACTGTAGTTGCATGATATGTTACAGCCTACTTAACCAAAGCAGAAAAAACAGAGCTTCAGGACCTCTGGGATAACCTATCATCGAACAAAACACTGTCTCAGAAATTGTACAATTTAGGCATAACAATGCTCTCTCATACCGAATGTGGCTGCTATGAAGCTGCAGATCATTTAACCGGTACTGCTTTGTATGGAAAATCTGAAAATATAGTATGGCTAAGTCTTGGTCCTGCTAAATCCAGAAAAAGAGTTCCCAAATCATATGACGACATAGAAACAATAGCCAAAAATGATCCTAACAGCCAAGACATTTTGAAAAATAATTTACTAGACACATACTACCCAAACAGAAGTACCACTTTGGAAACCATGTGTCTATACCGCATAGCCCAAAACTTCACATACAAAAATAATATAAAACCTGATGAAAATAAAGGTAAATACATACTGACAAATTGTGAAGCCAGCTTAGTGAAACTTACCAAAGGAAAATTCATTAATTATATCAAATTGTCATTAAAAACTCCTCAACATAAAGAACTATATTACATGTCCCTACTACAAGGTTTTAAACCATGGAGAAAAGAAGAAGAGTTACTAGATATCTATGACTCCTATGAAGACGCTTTCAAAGCAAATGAACGCACTATAACCGAAGTAAACTTTACACAGTACAAAACAATGTTGCACAATGAAGAGCAGCACAAAGAAGAACTCCAGGCCCAACTAGATAAGGACACTCCCGACAGTAATCAACCTTCTGTAACAGGAAGCCAAGAACCACCGGGACAGCCAATAATAGCAAATGACGCAGAATTAGCTATGACCGAAGTAGAAAACACCATGTCTCACTATTAAGAAGATACAGAAGACTTAACTGTACTGCAATCAAAACTGAACAATGAGCAGTGTAGCATTTTTCTAGAAGTAACAAAAGAAATTGCACCTGGTGTACAACATGAAAATAAAGAATGTACCTGCCAAAATTACAAACCTATAATACTATACGTCAGTGGTCAAGCTGGTTCAGGCAAAACATTCTTAATCAAAATCATCAGCAAGTTCCTTCAACAACTGACAAACAACAAACTGCTAGCTGTTGTAACTGCCCCCACAGGTTTAGCTGCCTACAACATAGGCGGTGTCACTTTACACCGATTAATAGTCCTTCCAGTAGAACACCAAAACAAATTAGAATATTACAGACTTTCTATAGAAGCTGCAATGGAACTACGCAGAGTTTTGAAACAAATGAAAATGCTACTAATAGATGAAGTGAGCATTGTCTCCAAACTAATGTTAACTTTGATTCACCTCAGATTAAAAGAAGTACTCAAAACAAACTATGAAGACCTCTTTGGAGCAAAACAGATTATTGTTTTTGGAGATCTTCTTCAATTTACACCAGTGCAAGGTGAACCTATTTTTAAAAATTGAGGGCACAAACTCTGCCGTAAAACTGTTGGCAGCATAGGAAATGTTAACCTATGGCAATATTTCCAATACAGAGAATTAACAGAAAACATGTGCCAGTCTACAGACCTCACCTACTCCAACATTTTAAAAAGTGTTAGAGTTGGTGTACTATATCAAGATGCACAAGCAATATTAAAAACCCGGCACATACATGCACTTTATCGTCATAACTCATGTGCTACTGATGTCATGGAACAATTAGCACACAAAAATGTCAATTGTATGTCCTTGATGCACACTCTTGCAAGCTGTTCCAAATCCAATGAAACAATGTTGAAAAAAGAAACGCAACCAATAATTGAAATTTGCTCCAAAGACAAACTGGATGTACATGGTATGACATTACCCATGTGTCAACAATCCACAACCAGACTAAATAACTTATAAAACTCTATCTCCAACACAGCTGGTTTGGAGAAAATATTAAAATTATCTTTAAACTGTAGAGTAATGCTTAAACGTAACCTTGACGTGGAGCAAGGACTAGTTAATGGAGCACCTGGTACAGTTGTTGGCTTTCAAACATACCCACGTGACAACAACATTCAGTTTGTCAATATTCTCTTTGACAAACTATCAGAAGTAAAAAGGATAGGACGCTCAACAGCCCGATTCCTTCTTTTCAAAGACATGTATGTACGCAGAGAACAATTTTCTCTAACTCTAGCATATGCAGTCACCATTCACAAATCACAAGGTCTTACCCGAGATAGAGAATTGATAGATATTAGGAACATAGTCTTTAAAGAAGGCATGAGCTACGTAGCACTATCACGCTTACTTACAGTTGACGGTCTATTTCTAATGAACTTTGATGCAAGTAAAGTAAACGCTGATATTCCTTGCATTTTAGAATACAATAGACTACGTTCAACATACACCCCATCTCAAAACCTTTCCTGTTCCACAAAAGCAAAATGTTGTAAAAGAAAACGACTTCAAACAGAAATGCAACAGGATCTCACTGCAAATCCTCCAAAGAGAGTAAAAGAAGGTTATACTTCATCAATTACTACAACCAAAGAAGAATCTACTACTCAAAGTAATTCAGGCACTTCTTCAAAGAAGCAACACACACTCCGAAGAAATTACTTTGACACAGAACTATCTGGTCCATTCAAATTTTCAAATATAAGTGGTCTAAATTTCTACACAAATGTAGCAATAAATATTCTATTTCAATTGCCACCAATTGTTGACAACATTTACTTACACAACACAGACCAATTGTGTTTGTAAATGTTAGTCCTTCATAGAAATGCAAGCAACAATCCTGACAACACATACAGTGTTCATGGAAGAAGAAAAGAATTGGACTACTGTGCTCGAATGGTAAAATTAACTATAAACTCATAAGGCGATCCACAAGAATTTCTAATGTACTTACTACAAGTACAAGAAAACACAAATATACCTATAAATGAAATCTTCTAGATGTCATAGATGTGGAAACACACATGCACTCTGTACAACAATATGGCACAGGAACACATTTCTAATGAATGCTTTGTGTATGTATCCATACCTAACTGTGAATCCGTTCCATTTCAGCAACTTATACAAAATGCAAACCATGGCAGACTATGTACTACCTGGAATTCAGATAATCGCTCCTCCTTAAAAATACAAACACATAGTAAATACATAATATTACTGCTTCTACGTTACAATGCAGATGGTACCAAAAACAACTGCAAACTGAATGGATTCACACCTGGTCAAGTATCACTTGGTAAGAAAACCTTCACAACAATTGGTATAATCTACCACGTAGGAGCCACAACTAATGCAGTCACTACACTTCATATATAAAAAAGAATTGTGGATGGTTCAAATGTAATGATAGTGCCATTACTCTAAAGCAGAGATTACCAGCAAATCTTATAAATGCTTATTTAATCTTCTTAAAACCAAAATGTAATAAGTATTCTGTACATAAACATTAACAAAACTTCAATTAGAAAACTATGAACATTTACAATATGCCAACAGGTATCTAACTGCCCCAAGATTCTGCAACAACCAAACAAATAAATCAATGCCACTAAATTATAACAAGAAATAAACAGTTAGAATACGCCAACAGGTATCTAACTGCCCCAAGATTTTGCAACAACCAAACAAATAAATCAATACCACTAATAACTAATCTGTGCATAAACAGTAATAAAACTTCAATTCGAAAACTATAAACAGCAACAAAACAGCAACAGGTATCTAACTGCCCCAAGATCCTGCAACAACCAAACAGATAAATCAATACCACTAAAACATAACAAGAAATAAACAGTTAGAATATGCCAACATGTATCTAACTGCCCCAAGAATATGTAACAACCCAACAGATAGATTACAACTTGAGAATATAAATAAAAAACGATAACCAGTTACGATTCGACAACAGTTATCTAACAATCTGCAACAAACCAACAGATAGAACATTAGCCAGAAACAACAAGTAAACACTGAACACAAAGAAAGAAATGTACTGTACCATTACAAAAAAGTTTTTATTTTTAATCCAACATGGATTTTCTTTCCCACAGACCCAATGATTTAAGCAACAAACACAGAAACTGAGCAAATTGCACAGTACACTGGTTTGTAAACTACTAAGTATGAGGGTCGAAATAAAGCAGAAATATCTATTATGCAAAGTAAAAAGTCTTTATAAACTAAGCACACTAACATGATCTTTTCTTTTAACACAGAAATTGAAAAAGAATATCTGCTCAAGTTACCCAAGTCATGAAAAAAATATATTCAATCACAAAAAATCAAACAGTAAGTATATTCTCGGGAGTCTCGGGAGGATAGCTCAGCGGCAACGTGCTCGCCTTGGAAGCAAGACGACATGGAGCCACGCAGGTTCGATCCCCGGGTCCGCGCTTGGAAACCTCTGGGTATTAAGCGTGTCATAAATAACATATTATATCATATAACAAAATAAATACAACTCATAAATACTGCTCCATAACACAACAATTGAAGCAAACATCTAACCATACACCACAATACAAAATGTTTACTTCCATCACATAGCCAAAATTTCACATACAAACTATACAAATCAAACAGTACATAAACTGTACATTTACAAATATTTGATAGATGTTTGATTCTATGGGTGTTATCTATGGGTGTGTTATACTGCAGTGGTTGTGGCCAGGGCCTAGAGTCAGGGCCTTCGGCCATGCACCCAAGACTCTAGGCCCTGGCCACAACCACTGCAGCATATCACACCCTTAGATCACACCCATAGAATCAAACATTTTAACCGGCTATATGGGCCACTGTATTGCTTTTTTTATGTCCGTGGACAGCCGTGGTGTCCGCGGACATGACAAACACATCAGGGGTGCCTTCCACCTAAACAAATACAGCATTTCACACATCTCTTACTCCCCCACCCTCCCCAAGCACACACAAACACACTTTCCAAATTTGTATTTTGCCTCCGTTCGTCGCCGCGCTGTCCGTGGATGCCTGTGGATCCTAGATGGTGGGCACATAAAAACAATGCAATGCACCTCACGCTTCATTCCAGCCAATCAGCGAACATGTCACATGTCCGTGGACATTATGCAAGCCAATTAGCCAATAGGTGTCCTGTCCGCAGAGCGAACAGGGAAGTGTGTCCACGGAGTGGACATAGATATCACTAATTTTTATGACCTACTTTTTGGTCATTTAAAAAAAAACTATTGAAATTTACAAAAGCACACTTTGGGGACCAAGCCACTGCACCTGCAAACCTCACCAAACTTTCAGAGTGGGCCATATACTCTTTATGCAAAGTTTGGTGAGGATTCGTCCAGGGAGAGCGAAGTTATAAGCCACCCAAAAAGTGCTCTTCCTATGGGATTAGCAACTTAACCATAACTACACAGCCACTACCGTGGCTGTGTAATATATATATATATATGTATATATGTTATACCTTTGATTGAACATTCCTTTATTTTGGACTGTTACACTTTGCTGTTTGGGTTGCTACTGAATCAAATTCACACCCCTCTTGAGAGTTTATCCTTCCCTCAGCCCACAAAAGTCAAAGGCAGTATTTATCTTAAATGTGCCTGTTTTACCTTTATGATGGTGTTGGCTCTTATATTGTAGAAGTGTGAGGGCTGAGATGGCACGTTAGCCTTTACTCACCCTTGTACTCCTGTAAGGTAAAAGTCAATTTGTCACAAAACACTTTTCAACAATCTGGGGAAGATGATGCCTTCTGCCCTCACAACAGATCTCATTGCCAGTTTAAAGAAGTCCCAACACAGCTAACAGGTTTCAGACTGATTTTAATACTTGCAACATCCTCACAGTCTTTCCTCCAACTTTTGTTCTATTGCAATTGGCAACACAGCCCAAAGAGATTGGGGCCATGCAATGAAATGTTGGAGTGTTGTGAAACAAAATCCCCATTCTTAAATCAAGTTTGGATATGTGGTTGACCATGTGATTGATGGTTCACATCCGAAGACTTTTCCATAATTTAATAAGGAGTGCTTAATTTTCTATAAACCTGCATTGTACTCATACCGGTTCTGGGCAGAAGAAATTGTTTACTCAGTCTTCCTGTATTTTTCCATTCTAAATATTCAAGGAACGTTGCACATTTAGTGCAGGAGATGATGGTTTTCCACTTAAGATGTGTAAGTGCTACACACTACCTCTGAGAGCTACTTCATACCTTCTTAAGTAGCAGGAATCCTCTGTGTAGACTTGGAGTTGTCATCAAGAAGGATACCTCTATTTCTAGGATTACTCCACAGAATAAGAATGATAGTGAGCTGAAATACATGCCTTGATTTAAGCGATGGCTGGATGGATACACAAAACGCAATTTTGGAAAACATCAAATGCTGTTATTAGATAAGAATTGAAAATCAAAAGTTGTAAGCAAAGTTGTTGTATGTAAAACAAAGAACAGAACTTCATAATATACATGTACTTGTGATGCTACCTTGATATATTTTTTTTTTATCTATTAGGCGGTGCTTTAAAAAATATGAATGTCACTCTATGCAGAAAGTAAGCAGATAAAGGAGCTTTGAATTTAAAATTAACCATGGTTCAGTCAAGCCATCTGAATTACTGTGGGCCTCAGCAAAGTCTTATAGTCAGAGGGCTGTTGATAACATCTTCAGCAGCCATGAAAAAGAAAGATATTCAGGACTTGAAAACATTAGCAGACAATGTTAAAACAGTTACAACTCAGTATATATCACGTCTGACAAATTCCTTGATGTACAAGTTACCTAATGAAAATATGACCTTCATATTCATTTTACTAAGAAGGCAAGAATACTTACTGCAAGATTGCAACACTTTCTACCCTTATTGACCCATGCTCCTTCACAGGTGGAATATGTACATGGAAGATGTATCAAAGGCAACATAATAGAGGGGTTGAGTGTGGCATGGCAGTAGAAGGCAGGCTGATGTCCCCACTCTTACCCTGTCATTAGATGCTGAAAACGCCCATGTGTGGGAACTCTTTCAGAACACTGATGCAATTCAGATTATGAAAAGCCTTTTAAATAAAGATAGAGGTGTATATGCCAATCCAACTGCTTAAGTGATTTGCAGTGGCAAAATGTCAAATGGATGTCAAGCACTAATCAGATGTCTAAGAATGAAGAAGTCCCTTGCCGGTCAATCCCTGAGAGCCCCTTCAACATTTAGAGCAGAGATTACTGGCTTTCCTTATGAGGCTTCTTCAACTGCTTTCTCGCCTATACCAGCTCTGTTACATCTGAACGAGTGTTGAACAATCATTCTGTAGCAGGCATGATGGCACGTTTCTCATATATGGACAATGAGTTGGCCGAAATTATGAACGTGCGTGTGTATGTGAAGGATTCTAAAGGGGTTGAAATAGAAGACTCGTCACTTCTGGCTTAAGGTGTCGGCAGCATTGAGACATTTTGGTTATATGGGATTGTACCGACCCAAATTTCAGAGTGGTGCATTTCATCGCGGCCACAATACAGTTGAATACTGAATTATAAAAAAATACATTAATATGGGTGTCCCCGGAGACACCTGTTTTTTTACCCTGTGTTTTTCGGTGTTATGTACTTCGGTGAAATGTACCACTCTGTTTTGTTTTCGGTAAAATTACTGGGTACCAAAATGTCAGCCTGATCAAGCTTCATGTTCAATTGTTCGCTGCTCTTCCCTTGATGCTCCACATTCATTAGGTCAGACGTGCCTTCACAAAGTCTGAATGACTTCAATTGACGTAATTTGGATTTTTGTTGGTGTAGACCTTGCAGCTCAGTCTAGGAGCATCTGTGCCTTAAACACCACTAAAAATGGAGTATAGCAAGCCCCTTTTCCTGGGGAGTAAGCCAGCTTCCACAGCTGTATCGGATATTCTGGATGCATCTAGTAACCCTATGACTTCCATTGGGGCTTGAATGGCCCTGGAAGCTTCTATCAGTAGGGTCATGGCAGCTGTCAATATGTGGGTAAGCATCCTTCTCTACTGCATATAGCAGAGGGAATTTCAAGGAGGCTCTGCAAGGTAGTTGGCAAAGATGGAGCTTTTTTAGCTGTTTCGGAGGGAGTAGAGGGTTTGAGAGAGCTCAGGGGGTAGCTGGAGAGATGCCAGGCTAACGTAGGAGGGTGTATTGATAAGTGCCCTGCTTGCTCTATTCTTTTTTATCTTTTTCTGGTTTAAATGTTTTATTTTATCACCATCATAGATAGTACATATGCTTGTAAAAACAGTACAATCAAAACAAATGTACCATACAATCTAGCAAACTTAATATAAGTACACTACCTGTACAGCAGTGTTTGTGAAATGTACACAAAAAGAAAGAAAGAAAAGAGGGAAAAAAAGAAAAAGAAAATGTTCAACCCTAAAAACGTATTCTAATAATGCCCTGCCATCAAATATCCATCCCACAGGGTACATATGTGAAACAGCAATGCAACTAGATTATACAGTCGGTACAATGGGGCATCATATAAACTGTACATAACTCATGTAGTACATGATTAAAGTGACAATTAACCATAAGTGTCCAAGAACACACCACAACGGTCATTGAATTTGTCAGATTCATCTTTATACTTTAAAATTGCTTTTTGATACGTTGACACAGTAAGAACATTTTCCACCCAATCATCGATGTTGAAGCTGTTGAGGGATTTCCAGGCACACAAGATCATTCTTTTTGCAAGCATACAGCCTCTTAATACCCATATTTTCTTTGGAAATCATAGAACTCTCAAGGGGGTGACATCCCCGAGAATCAGAAGCTCTATTCTTAAATTCAGCAAAAAAGCTGATAATAAGAAGTCTGCAGACTTTGCCCTTGTGAAACACAGTGCTACCAAGCCGGAGTAGAAAACTGCATCTCCTAATCCGCTGGAAGATTGGAGACAGCTTAATCTGATCTGTACTTTTAAGGGAAAGACTCAGGGGAATAAAAATGTGTAAAAGTGGTCCCTGCTTAATGCATTGCATTTGATTCTGGGAGTATGGGATATATAATTCAAGATTTTTTCCTTGATAGGAATTTTCGCCGATTGTATGTTATGCGGGGGTGCAATGTCTGCTTTGGTATTATTAAACCTCACTTAAGGGCATGTTTGATTCAATGTAGGTAGCCTCTTGCTAGTATTGGTATAGACGGTTTTTTAGATGTCAAAGCTAAACAATGCCATCTCCATGACTCATGAGTTGACATACTGATTTCTACTCCCGATCTCAGATAACCTGCTTGAGTAGATGACCTGTAGGGGGGCAATAAACAGGAGCTGTATATATGTTACTCCCTATTTTGGATTTACCACCAGTACTGCTTGATCATATTCTACAGCAAGGGGGAATCAGCACTGTGTTATCTAGATATGCTTGTGACACTGTTTTTAGTTGTAGGACTCACCCCCCCAACACATCGGTAACCCTGCTTTCTGGTTATTACCCTACTTTACTAAATTTGATCTCATGGAATATCACAGGGTTGAGAAATAAACTGCTCGATAGGAAATGGTTGTCCTACATCACCCAATTTGATATTGTTTGCTTACAGGAAACGTAGGCCACAGAGGAATTTTTCCTGAAAGGGTAAATTGTCTTTCTTAACAGGGCCGAAAAAAGTGAAATGTGTCACCCTGGTGTCTTGATAACCTTGGCCCGTGCTTCCTTACAGTTCAACATAGTTAGGTTGTCTGCTGAATCTGACCAATGAATTGTAATTTTGTTTGCGAGTTTGGATGGTCCCAGAGTTTTAGAATCGTTAATGTTTATCTCCCACCCAAAAAAATGTTTTCAATTTAATATGTCTTAATGAAAATGCTTAAACAGTTAGTACATTTGGAGCAGGGTGAACATATTATAATATTTGGCAATTTATATGCCATATTGAGTTTTATTCCAGAGACCTGTGATGAGAGAATACTCTTGGAAGATTCCTGTGGAATCCTGAGCAACGAACCACTTTACTATGAATCAGATTCCAGAGGGCGGGCACTCTCTCATTTTATGAGAGCACATGCTCTTATTGAGCTTAATGGAAGATGCCGTGCTGATAAGCCATCGAGATGCACCTTTTTAAGAGGGTCGTCATCTTCAATTATAGATTATTTCCATTATATTGTTATGTATTCCCTCAAATCGTTAATTTCTCAATAATAAACTGTTTGGAGAGTAATAATAATCCTCATACTTTATTTCAACCTGTAAAGACTATGAAAGTCACATGTAATCATATAGAAAACAAACCAAAAATAATGAAAACTAGATAGAACCAGAATATTATGCAATTGTTCAAAATAGAAATGAATAAAAAATTACATAGCAAAAAAACAATAAGAATAAAAATCATCATATTCATTAACAGAGCAAATGCATTTCCAAAGAAACCTACCTTCATGCACAAAAACACTAATAAGCATGATATAACGATCAATAAACAATGGATTGTGTGTCAAAGTTAAAATCTTTAAGTATTAGCAGACAACCGTTAACATAGTATAAAACAGAAGATGTGGATTTACGCGTAAAGGTCTGTGTGCTGGTGTTCACTGATTAGGTTAATAGTTCAATTAACCTTAAGGAATTGGAAGTGTAAGCTGCATTACCACCTGCGCCAACCAGTCCACCCTGGCTGGTACTGAAAATCGTATACAAAATGGGAGTTGAGGTGGAGATGCGCTAAACACTATATAAATAAGGAACAATAGTAGTAAAGTTGATGCTTTAATTGTCGCAGGAACAGCCGACACGTGTTTCGACACGCAGGTCGTTTTCAAGGCTAAGTAGTTATATGCAACATTGATATTTGATAACAAAAAGCAAAATCCAAAGATTGTTACAATCACATTAAGTTAGAACAAATACAAGCCGTATCACATTACAATAGATAATGATTTAAATAAAACCGAATAACACAACACATTGTATAATAAAAAATCATTGGCATACCATAAACCATGGTTGAAGGGTGGAATAAGCAGAAGCAAACGGCAGTTGCAAATGATAAAACAAAACAGAAGATATACGGTAAGTCACATGGTTAAGCAGTTAGGGAATACATCACTCCGGGTATGGGGGAACAAAAAACACAAAAGTCCTCTTGAACTGTGCGCAACAACACCGGAGCCCCCATTCAAGCATGGTGTGCACATATCACCCATGCAAACAATGAAGTAATGGTCTATTCAGCACCAAAGTTAAAGGCCACAAATTGGCCAGAAGCCAGTGTCCAATGCAAAAATATAATGCAAGTAATAAACTAAACTTACCACAAGCAAATGAAATATATCGAAAAAATCAGTGATGGGAAATCCCTGTGTAAAGCAAACATCAGTGTCAAATAGATGGCACGGCATAAGAAGCGGTTCTAACAATTGTATGTAAGTATGAATTATAAATCAGAGTATTCGAGTCTACATACCACAAAGAGCAGAGCGTTGTAAGTATCACGCTGATGTTACATTCAGAAATTAAGTCCAAGCCGAAAAGGCCGTAACCAATATATAGCCTAAAGAAAATCAACAGAATAGCTAAGTACTACAGCCAGATTGGATAGAATCAATTTACCTAATACTGAGCAACAAAGAGTCAAACTTACTCGCTAGATCGAGCGTTCACAATTACAGAGGAAATCCCCAAAGCAGCCGTCCAAGCAAATGTTTAGAGAGAAATAAAGGAAAGGCAACCGACGTCACAGCGGTGACGTAGGTTGCGTCGCACGCATCTGGCGTCGCGTGAATGACGTCAGTTTTAAACAAACAATTGAATTGAAAGTAAAATTAAAACTAAGCCGTCATGCTGGGAGAGTACAGAGAAGACTAATAATAGGCAGCTGGTACCCGAATAATAATAAAAAAGTAAAGGAGAAGTAGAAGAGAAGCAGCCGACGTCACAGCGGTGACGTCCGTAGCGGAGTACGCATTTGACGTCGCCTTGATGACGTAAGTTGTAAATAAACAACTAAATTGAGCGTAAAATTAAAGCTAAGCCGACAGAAACATCATATTGGAAGAATGCAAAGAAGAACATTAGTGAAAGGCTAATACCTTTTTAATAATAAATCAGAAATTAGTTAATAAGCACAGAGTTAGACAGACAGTGTTACCCGAATAAATTCATACTTGAGCACACAATGTAGTATATATCCTGGACTCGAAATAGCGGTTAGAATCAATGTCAGAATATGAAAGAAAAAGTCAGATCACTATAATAGTAAAAAATGGAGGACCAAAGGAACTACCTATTGCAATGGTAAGACATATCAAGTATTTAGATGGGAATAGAATAGGTTAAAATTAAAGGGTGCTAGTCCCCACGAGCATGATGGAGTGGCTCCGGCAAAGTGCGACTCCAAGTACTGTTTGAAAAACATAAGATCCATTGTGACTCTTTTATCAAAATTATTATAGAAATACAGACATCTCGTGGTCTGTGTTTAGACCCCGTGTGGTACAACGTAATAGACAAATAAGTTTTGCCTCCATTTGGCGTAGTTTCAGCTGAAGGTTGCCACCCCTTTTCCCCTTATGAGCCTTCATCAGACCAATAAAGCGCAAATCAGCAATATCATCCAGCTGGTGTTCCAATTGCCAGTGAACGGCCAAGGGTGACTTTGGTTCAAGCATTTTGAGGCTGGACAAATGTTCCCTTATTCGGATACGAAGTTGACGAATGGTGCTACCCACATACA
Source organism: Ambystoma mexicanum (assembly GCF_040938575.1). NCBI lineage: Eukaryota > Metazoa > Chordata > Amphibia > Caudata > Ambystomatidae > Ambystoma > Ambystoma mexicanum. The sequence continues at coordinate 535,443,053 of NC_090930.1, forward strand.
CTTTCTCACAGGTACAAATGATGGCATAGACCACATAGGTAGTCTTGCAGTTGATAAAATCACGTATTTCAATTTGAGTTCCAAAATGATCACAAAAAGTTTTGCATTTACTAACAGCCCAAGGGCATTGGTTACAATTGCCACATTTTTGAAAACCCCCCGGTTGTTGTAACCACGTGGAGGACCTTGGTTGGTTATCAAAAAATGTAGGGCTCACAATGTTTTTGATCGTAGGTGATCTTGTGAAAGTAAATTTGGGTTTCGGAGTCAAAAATGGTTGTAAATCTTTGTCAAGTCTTAAAATATTCCAATGCTTGGCAACCATTTTGTATAGCAATGAGGAGTCATTCGTGAATGGAGTGATTAGTGAGATGTATGGGGGATGCTCTTTTGACCTAGTCACATTAGTCAGGAGGTCACGTTGATGAGTTTGAGTAAATCTAGAGTATGCCTTATAGATAACAGAACTCTTATACCCTCGATTGAGGAAGCGTTGATTTAGGATATTGCATTCTCTTTTGTAATCACTGGATAAAGTACAGTTACATCTGGCCCTATGAAATTCTCCCATTGGAATGTTGTCAATGGTGGCGCGTTGGTGGTTGCTCTGTGCAGCCAAATTGAATTTACTTCAGTAGGTTTTCTAAAAGTATTGGTGTGTACATTATTTCCTTCAAGAAAAATATGTAAATCCAGAAAATCAATTTCACATGGGTTACAAAGGCCGATAAGGCGGATTCCAAACCTATTGGTGTTAGCATGACCTAAAAAAGCAGTGAAAGAGTCTTCAGACCGCTTCCAAATTAGAAAAATATCGTCAATGTAACGACGCCACATCACAATAATTGACACAAATTGCACTTGATTGAGGATATGCGTTTCTTCATAGAAGGCTGTGAAAAGGTTAGCCAAAGTGGGTGCAAACTTGGCCCCCATGGCAACGCCCCTCACCTGCAGGTAGAATTGGTCATTGAAAATAAACATATTGTTCCCAAGTACAAATTGTAAAAATTGCTTCAACATGAAAACATGATCAGAATAAGATGCTGAGGTATTCCTAAACACATAATCAATTGTCTGTAGCGCTAACCCATGATTAATATTGGTGTAAAGTGCAACTACATCAATTGTTGCCAACAGGTAATCTGGTTCCCAAATTATATCTTGCAAAGACTGTAAAAAGTGAGTACTGTCACGTATGTAGGATGACATTTGTACAACAAAAGGCTTAAGTGCCTCGTCCAAATATTTCGAGAGGCCTTCAGTAGCCCAATTAATACCACTCATGATGGGCCGAACCTCTTTCACTGCTTTTTTAGGTCATGCTAACACCAATAGGTTTGGAATCCGCCTTATCGGCCTTTGTAACCCATGTGAAATTGATTTTCTGGATTTACATATTTTTCTTGAAGGAAATAATGTACACACCAATACTTTTAGAAAACCTACTGAAGTAAATTCAATTTTGGCTGCGCAGAGCAACCACCAACGCGCCACCATTGATAACATTCCAATGGGAGAATTTCATAGGGCCAGACGTAACTGTACTTTATCCAGTGATTACAAAAGAGAATGCAATATCCTAAATCAACGCTTCCTCAATCGAGGGTATAAGAGTTCTGTTATCTATAAGGCATACTCTAAATTTACTCAAACTCATCAACGTGACCTCCTGACTAATGTGACTAGATCAAAAGAGCATCCCCCATACATCTCACTAATCACTCCATTCACAATTGACTCCTCATTGCTATACAAAATGGTTGCCAAGCATAGGAATATTTTAAGACTTGACAAGGATTTACAACCATTTTTGACTCCGAAACCCAAATTTACTTTCACAAGATCACCTACGATCAAAAACATTGTGAGCCCTACATTTTTTGATAACCAACCAAGGTCCTCCACATGGTTACAACAACCGGGGGGTTTTCATAAATGTGGCAATTGTAACCAATGCCCTTGGGCTGTTAGTAAATGCAAAACTTTTTGTGATCATTTTGGAACTCAAATTGAAATACGTGATTTTATCAACTGCAAGACTACCTATGTGGTCTATGCCATCATTTGTACCTGTGAGAAAGTGTATGTGGGTAGCACCATTCGTCAACTTCGTATCCGAATAAGGGAACATTTGTCTAGCCTCAAAATGCTTGAACCAAAGTCACCCTTGGCCGCTCACTGGCAATTGGAACACCAGCTGGATGATATTGCTGATTTGCGCTTTATTGGTCTGATGAAGGCTCATAAGGGGAAAAGGGGTGGCAACCTTCAGCTGAAACTACGCCAAATGGAGGCAAAACTTATTTGTCTATTACGTTGTACCACACGGGGTCTAAACACAGACCACGAGATGTCTGTATTTCTATAATAATTTTGATAAAAGAGTCACAATGGATCTTATGTTTTTCAAACAGTACTCGGAGTCGCACTTTGCCGGAGCCACTCCATCATGCTCGTGGGCACTAGCACCCTTTAATTTTAACCCATTCTATTCCCATCTAAATACTTGATATGTCTTACCATTGCAATAGGTAGTTCCTTTGGTCCTCCATTTTTTACTATTATTGTGATCTGACTTTTTCTTTCATAGTCTGACATTGATTCTAACCGCTATTTCGAGTCCAGGATATATACTACATTGTTTGCTCACGTATGAATTTATTCGGGTAACACTGTCTGTCTAACTCTGTGCTTATTAACAAATTTCTGATTTATTATTAAAAAGGTATTAGCCTTTCACTAATGTTCTTCTTTGCATTCTTCCAATATGATGTTTCTGTCGGCTTAGCTTTAATTTTACGCTCAATTTAGTTGTTTATTTACAACTTACATCATCAAGGCGACGTCAAATGCGTACTCCGCTACGGACGTCACCGCTGTGACGTCGGCTGCTTCTCTTCTACTTCTCCTTTACTTTTTTATTATTATTCGGGTACCAGCTGCCTATTATTAGTCTTCTCTGTACTCTCCCAGCATGACGGCTTAGTTTTAATTTTACTTTCAATTCAATTGTTTGTTTACAACTGACGTCATTCACGTGACTCCAGATGCGTGCGACGCAACCTACGTCACCGCTGTGACGTCGGTTGCCTTTCCTTCATTTCTCTCTAAACTTTTGCTTGGACGGCTGCTTTGGGGATTTCCTCTGTAATTGTGAACGCTCGATCTAGCGAGTAAGTTTGACTCTTTGTTGCTCAGTATTAGGTAAATTGATTCTATCCAATCTGGCTGTAGTACTTAGCTATTCTGTTGATTTTCTCTAGGCTATATATTGGTTACGGCCATTACGGCTTGGACTTAATTTCTGAATGTGACATCAGCGTGATACTTACAACGCTCTGCTCTTTGTGGTATGTAGACTCGAATACTCTGATTTATAATTCATACTTCCATACAATTGTTAGAACCGCTTCTTATGCCGTGCCATCTATTTGACACTGATGTTTGCTTTACACAGGGATTTCCCATCACTGATTTTTTAGATATATTTAATTTGCTTGTGGTAAGTTTAGTTTATTACTTGCATTCTATTTTTGCATTGGACACTGGCTTCTGGCCAATTTGTGGCCTTTAACTTTGGTGCCGAATAGACCATTACTTCATTGTTTGCATGGGTGATATGTGCACACCATGCTTGATTGGGGGCTCCGGTGTTGTTGCGCACAGTTCAAGAGGACTTTTGTGTTTTTTGTTCCCCCATACCCGGAGTGATGTATTCCCTAACTGCTTAAGCATGTTACTTACTGTATATCTTCTGTTTTGTTTTATCATTTGCAACTGCCGTTTGCTTCTGCTTATTCCACCCTTCAACCATGGTTTACGGTATGCCAATGATTTTTTATTATACAATGTGTTGTGTTATTCGGTTTTATTTAAATCATTATCTAATGTAATGTGATACGGCTTGTATTTGTTCTAACTTAATGTGATTGTAACAATCTTTGGATTTTGCTTTTTGTTATGAAATATCAATGTTGCATATAACTACTCAGCCTTGAAAACGACCTGCGTGTCGAAACACGTGTCGGCTGTTCCTGCGACAATTAAAGCATCAACTGTACTACTAGTGTTCCTTATTTATATAGTGTTTAGCGCATCTCCACCTCAACTCCCATTTTGTATACAACCGTTAACATAGGGCTCACCTAAACACATCAGCTATTGCTACCTTAAAACACATGGATAAACGGAGAGTGATCATCGTCCCATAGACTGATAGTGCCACACTTACCCCATATAAATTACACCTTGGAAATGTCAACTATAAGAAATAACAGTATGCATCAAAAAAGGGTCAGCATAGATGACTTTGAAGGAATTGTACAATCATCAGAAATTAAAAGAATCGCAGATTGCATTCTATCTGCTGAGTCTGACAGTATTGCAGTGATCAAGGGTTATGACTCCTTGATTGAACATATTCAATCTAAATACCTTTCTCTAAGTAATCAAGTCCTTAAATTAAATGGAGGCAGGGATGTCCCATGGTTCGATTGCAAGTGTTGATTGTCGGATTATGTAATTAAATAATGGGATCTGCTAGAGAGGGCAGTGTATACAAAAGATTGGACATTAGTATGGAAACTGTTGGCTAAGGCGTTCAATGTATTGGGAGGAAATAATGATATTCAAACTTCTCTGACAGATGGACATTCTATTTTCAGGGGATTTTTGTAATGCAGAATATGTGGCTAGATGCAAGGATTTAAGGGACTTCTAAGAAGATAAAATCAATTGCTTTATCAGAAAAGCCACTGGCCCGGATGGTTTGCAATAGGATATTTTTAAATGGTTTCTTAGTTGGTGGCAACCAATTTTATATAATCTATTTAAATCAATTAGTCATTCAGGGGTATTGCTTTGCTCTTGGGTCCAAGAGTATGATAGGTCCTACTTTAAAAAAATGCTGCTCTACCTGTGACCATGAGTGTCACCACCCTATTTCTCTTTTACATGTAGCTAGTAAAGTTTTTACTACATGTTTGTTGGCCACAGTTGGGAATTGGGCTGCCTCATTGAACTTACTGAAGCCTGTTCAAGCAGGATTCAGGAAAGGATCCTCCATGGTGGACCATTGTTTACTTTTAAAAGTATGAATTGATAAGTACTGCTCAATTCGAGGAGGGATCTGTATGTGGCTTTTATCGACTTAGAGAAATCCTTTGACTCCATCCCTAGGAATCGGTTTTGTGGGGAAAATTGACTGCATTAAATGTGCCTAAAGGGCTTCTGAATTTAATTCAACGTTGTTATGCTGAAACATACACAGCTGATTGAACCACAAGCTCTGGTAGTACCTCAGCACATTTCTTGAAAAATAAAGGGTGGAGCAAGGCTGTGAATTAGCCCCACAGTTTTTTATATCATTTCTTTCAGATGTTGATCCCTCTAATGTAGGCATAACGATTAATCCCCCTACATTGCCTAGTACTCAATTGGTGCTCTCTTATATGCTGATGGCACAACTTAATTAGATCTGATGCCAAGAGGGATTGCAACAAGGTCTCACCTTTACAGATGATTACTTTAGTTCCCATGGCCTAAAGGTGAACATGGATAAAAGTTTATTTTTGGTATTTGCGAAGCTCAGTAAATGTTAATCATGGTTTATAAACTGGGTGCACATTGAGGAGGTTGAGTTTTGCAAAAAATGAGAAATGGGAAAGTTACATACAAATGATTGCTATGAAAGCTGCGGCCATTTTAGGGGGTATCTTTAGATTTTACCACATGAATGGTGCCCGCATGCTCGATAAGTGCCCTAGTCTTTATAGGGCTAAACTATGCACTCCCCTGTTATATGGGAGTGTTATTTGGGGCTATTTCAAATAGTCCCAGATTGAGGTGATTCAAAATAAAACCTTAAAAATGATTAGGTGTTCCACAAGGTACATCTAGCTGTGCAGTCTGACAAGAATTCTGTACATGTGTGCATTTTAACCTTGCGTACAGTAATGCATGTGTTGGTATTTTTAGGTGTGCGCAGTCATTACATCATCACTCAGTCAGTCATTTGTTGACAGCCTATAGGGAAAAGAGCGTGACAGTGGGGTCTTGCATGTGTGAACTCTGGGCTACAGATATTGACCTGAGCAGTAGAATTAATGTAAGTTTGTGTAATGCATGTAAACGTGTTCCGTGTATATTTGTATATGTATAGCAGTGTGTATTTCACATGTTGGGTATGCATGCCATTGTTTTGGAACTTGTGGTTAATCGGTATGTAAGTTGGCAAAAGTATGTATCTTTTCTCTAACTTTAAAATACAGAATCATTTAAAATCAATTAGGTTAGAAAACTATGTATGATGTGCAGTGATGATTTTACCATTCTTCAATCTTACAGTCCACTTGCAGGGCCATCATGGAGCTAAGTGGAGAGGTCTTATGGGATATTTGGAAACTTGTCAAATAAGTGGATATTATATTTTGGACATTTTTCTTTCTTCTTCATGCTTGTGGTAATGACCTTGGGTATACAAAAGTACCATAATTAGTAAGGCAAATCAAGTATGATTTTCAAAGTTTATTTATTATGTTCCAAAGGTGACAGGTCATATTTTCTGGCTTGGCTGCTGATAAAATGTTAAACCATGTGAAAAGGCTTTGTAGTTGTGTTATCTGTGAAAACCTTTGTATAACATATTAAAATATTTGTATTGTACTTTTTGGCTGTAGTGCACTGTAAATATGATGTGTTTGTGTGCAATGGACACGAGAGGGCATGCATGCATGTTAAATGTGTGTGTGTGTACATATGATATGTATATGTAAAATAGATGTGTGCATTTATGTGTATATGCATGGATATATGTAAACAAAAAAACGGCACAATCAGTGCAGGGATCGCACTCCTAAGTTCCCTAAGTTCCTCAAAAAAATCCAGAGCATAGGATGTCATTCATCATATAATATAAAATTGTATTTTAATAAGTAAAGCCCAAAATTGGCAGACAAGACAAGCCAATCTTAGCGACGTGTTTCTGGGTGTGACATATATTGTGTTTTGCTTATACGCGTACATTGATGTAAGAGAATAAGGGCATGTGTGAAATATAGATACATGTTAAAAGTTCATTTTCTCAAAAGTGTCAAAGTGTATTTTCGAATTTTGTTCAGAGGACACCAAGGGTCTCATTCCCAGTTTGGAGGCAGCCATGGTGCTATTAGCACTATGGCTGCCTCCAAACTCGGGTCCGGGTCCGTGGTGTCGGAATGGGGACCTACCGGGACATTCCGACCTATGCGGACCCGGTAAGTCCCCATTTCGAAAACCATTCCCCATTCCCATTTGAGCCCCCATAGGGCTAATGGGAATGGGGAAGGAGCTAATTGCGGGCCCGTTATTAGCTCCATGGTCCCGTTAACGGGTCCCGCTAAGACAGGCTGGTAAAACCAGCCGGTCCTGGTGGGACCCGCTGAGGGACCTCGTAATAGGGCGGTGGGGGGTTAACAGCACCGGCATCCTTACCGGTGGCGTTAACCCCCTACCGCCAGGGTCTGAATGACCCCCTACATTTTGTGAATATGTAGGCCTGTGCAACAAATCTGAAACATTGAAGCTGACAATTTGGAGTTATATGGGCTGAAAAATGTAAGTTTTCAATACACAATGAAAGTTGTGTTTCAAATATAAAGCCATCTATGTAAAGGTTTCCTAATAGGGTTCAAAAGATATAGCGAAAATGTATTTTCTGAAACCACATAGACAATTAGTCTTAACTTTAACAATAATATGTGCTATCAAATAACATAATATATACAACATAGAATAAAGAAATAACATACTATTTACTCCACGCCCTTGTAGGAACAGAAAACTCCATAGCACTCCCATCAGACAAAGGACCCACACTTATGCTGGGTTAAAATTCAGTTTATTTTAGCATATTACTACAGATATGTATATATAAAAAAAGTGTTGCTCCAAAATAGACAATGCATGGGGGGGTACATCTGAAGTGTAAAGCTCCCGGTGAAAGAAACCAATCAGGAGCAGACACAAACAGATGACGTTCCAGAGGTGAATCGTTGGGCTGCCCTGCTATTCCAAAAGCCTCCTTCTCTTCCTATGCCAGATGAAGTCATTTGGAAATTACGAAAACTTGGAAATGAATGAATTTGTTATTATAATTAAGGAATCATCAATATTTTTTGGAGCAACACTTTTTATATTACCATTGGCTAACACACTACAAGGAAACTAAATTATATTGTGACCAGCATCCAGCCTCAAGAGGGGCTTCAACGGGATAACTCATGATTCACTATGGACTGCCAAACTTCTGGTATCCCCCCACCATCTAACTGAGTACATTTTACTAATGTATGTGGAAGAATTGGTTTCTGGTTCAATGCTGTATGCTACAATGACCAGCATTCTATGCATATGCAGCAAGAGGACTAAACACCTACACCTGAACTGCATCTCTGAAGAGTGCATGAGGCATGAAAATGTTACATAGGATGATAAAACAGTACAAGTGATGTGTACCAGGAGCCAGTGTGCACCCCTCTCCCCAAATGCATGCACATCAATTTGTAGATCCAGAATCCAGAGGGACTGCACAAGGGTGGCATGTGCCGCTCTGTCGACTGCAAGATTGCTGGTGCTCTCTCCACCCCACTGAGAGCATTCACTGCGCTCCTTGAATAGTACAGTAATTGAAGACTACAGAGAACAGCATTTCATGCAGCAAGTGTACTGAACAGTTGCACCTTAACTCCCTCCCTGAATAGTACATGAAGTATGAAAATGTTAGGAAGACAACACTGAGCAGGTAATGTAAACTGGGAACCCGAATTTTCCCTACAATCCTCCAAGGAATAGCCATAAATGTGAGGGTCCAGACTCCAGACTCCAGAGCGGCTGCAACAGTGTGATACTGAACAGGTCATGTGAACTAGAAACCAAAGTATGAGCCACACCCCCATCAAGGCATACACATCAATTTGGAGCTTCAGACACCTGAGTGAGGGCAGCAGGTTAACATATATCACACTATGGGCTGCCGGATTTCCCCTGCACCCCACTGAGGTCATTTTCCTAATGCACTAAAGCAGGGACTGCCGCCTTTGACTCTGCAGATGTGTCGGACTACATATGGCCTCATCCCTAGCCAGCATATTCAATAGTAAGCAATCATGGGAGTCATAGTCCAAAACACCTTGAGAGACATAGGTTGCAGATACCTGCACTTGGGTAATGGGGCAAAAGTGGTTCTTTGTTTCCTGTTGAGACTACAGTGACCAGCATTCCATGCAGCACAAGTACTAATCACCTGCACATGAACTGCTTCTCTGAAGAGGACATGAGGCTGGAAAATGTTAGAAGGAGGGAAACACTGAATAGGTGATGTGAATTGGTAGCTGGTGTGCACCGCTTCCCTGCAAGGCATTCACAACGGTATGGCGCTCTGGAATCTGGGGGGGCTGCACCGAGGTGACACATACCCCACTTTGAACTTAGACTGCTGGCATTCCCTCTTGTCCTGGGGTATTCTACTAAGGGAATTGGGAGCGTATTCTCCTGGTTCCCTGTTGAATATTACAGTAACTAGCATTCCATGCAACACGTATACTTAACATCTACTCCTGAACGGCCTCCCTGAAGAGTGAATAAGGCATGAAAATGTTTGGAGGTGGACAACACCGAACAAGCAATGTGAACTGTGAATTAGATTGCACTTCCCTCCCCTCACACCAAGGTATACACAACACTGTTGTGCTCTGGACTGTAGAGGGGCTGCACAAGGGTCAATATACCACACTATGGACTGCCAGAATGCTGGAGTACCCACCCTCCCTACAGAGGGCAATCTACTTAATGAATGATGGGAGAAGTGCTTCAAGCCTCCCTATTGAAGACTACAGTGATCAGTATTTCAAGCATCAAGTTCATATAACACCAACACATAAACTGAATCCCTGAAGAGTCATGAGGGGCAAACATGTGATGGGAACTGTGAAATAGTGTGCCCCCTTCTCCCATAAGGCCTACATATCAATGTCAGTCTCCACACTCAAGTGGGGTTGAACCTGGGTGACATATGACCCACTATGGCGTTATACCAATCACCAATAGAAATTAAACAAGGACTTGAAAGCAGTACATTTTCATTGAGATTTTTCATTTGCAAGAATCAGAAACGATTACAACTGCTAATTAACAGTGATTGTTTATTTGGAAAGAACAGATGATATGTCCATGCGCAGTGGATAAACCAAGACAATTGTTCACTTTTTGACCCACTATGGACTGCCAGACTACTGGTGTCCCTCCACTGCCCACTGAGGGCATTCTGCTAAGGCAGGGATCTGAAAGCTTTGCCTCTCCTGGTGTGTTGCAATACATCTCTGTTCAGCCCTAGCCAGCATATTCAATAGTAAGCAATCATGGCCGTCACAATCCAAAGCACCTTGAGATCCACAGGTCGCAAACAACTGCACTAATGACATGGGGGGAGGGGCTTTGGTTCCTGGTTCCCTGTTGGCACTACAGTGAGCAGCCTTCAATCCAGCGAGTGTACTAAACACTTGCACCTGCCTCCCTATCTCTCCTACAGAGGTGGCTCCATAACGTGTCTGCAGGTGTCCGCAGGGGAGGCCAGTGGCCAGCTGTCAACCAGCAGTGACTATTAAGGTAGGAGTGGCCCGAGTGAGGAATAGAGCCATCACTCCACCCTTAAAACCCTGCCATATAGCAACCTTACCCACACTTTAATAATACTGGGATTATTAGCCTGTCAACGCTACAATAGTGAGGTGATTATTGCCTGTATTAAAATTGCATTGTGAAACCTAGGCCTTTCTTCCACTGTACAGGACTCTCAGACCTAGGTGTGTTTTTATTGTGAAAATAGTGCTGTCTTTGGTTTTGCCTTCTTAGCAAATCGTTCATCTAGCAAACTGTTCTACGACTGTCTGAGCTCTTGTCATTTTGTTCAATTGTCTTCTATTGTCTGGTCTCTCCCTGTCTCCTCTGCTTGCGCCCCTCTCTGTGTCCTTCCCGAGTGTTCTCCCTGAAACCACCCTTCCTTCCACTTCTTCTCTCCCTATATACGCTATGGTGCTCTCTGTCTCTCCTATCCTTTCTAACTGCTTCTATATCGATTATCTGCTCTCATCAATAAATCTGGCAGGAAGAAGTTTAAAAAAGAAATCCTGGTCTCCAACCCAGGCCTCCCTATCGCTGACACCTATACCAGTGCTTCGTCCAGGCAAACCCTCTCCGACATCCTCTTTGTCGTTCCCTTGCAAGGCCTATGGACTCTTCATATGGTGTCCGTACTTTCTACTTTCTCTTCTTCACCCATTAATGGTGGCATCCAGTGGGAGGCCCTCCTGGCCTCCTTCCACTCCTCTAAGGTCATCATTAATGTGTACCTGAATGGTGCCATCTTGGTCCAAGGTCCTCAAGCCAACCTTCTCCGCTTTGATAGACACTTCCCAAGCCTCATCAATTACCTTTCTTCTCCTGCTGTCCCTTCTCTCCCTTCTTCGGCTTCATTGCCTCCCCCCTCTGCCTCCTCCTTGGCTACCTTGCCCTCTCCTCCTTCCTCTTCTGCCCACCCTCGGGCCTCTCCTACACCTCCACAGGGCGTACCTCTGATTTGTAATCCTCCCCAGAAGTCTTTCAAGGAAGGCAACCTTCTCCATATTGCCACTCTAAACTCCCGCTCAGCTGTCAAACACTCCTCTGACATCTGCCGCCTCCTTGAAGGATTCAACCTCGATGTCCTCAGTCTCACCAAGACATGGTCCACGGTCAGCTCTGTCACAAGCTTTGACACTCTCCTCCCTGGCAGCTACAAGATCCTCTCTGCGCCCAGTACCCATCGTTCCGGAGGGGTGAAGCCCTGATCTTCCCTGAGTGGATTCCTGCCTCTGTCATTCCTACGCAGGCCTACTCCTCTTTCGAATGCTTCATCTGCAGGCTTTCTCTCTCTCCTAGCCATTCCCTTACTGTGGCTACCATCTATCGGCCACCTCGTCAGATCTCCTCCTTTCTCTCTGAGTGGGCAGACTTCTCCTCTTCCCTCCTGGTCTCGACCACTCAACTCCTCTTTCTTGGAGACTTTAACATCCACCGGGATGCTTCCTGTCCCTCCTCTGGACTCTTTCGTGACCTCTGCAACTCTCTCTCACTCTCTATCCTCCCCTCTGGCCCGACTCACTCTGCAGGGCACACACTGGAAAGTCAGATCTCTACAGACCTTCCCCTTTCTAACCCTCTCACCACTCCTCTCTCCTGGAGTGATCACTTTCTTCTTTCCTCCCAGCTCATGCTCTCCACCCCCCAGGCCAAGCCAACTCCAGCACTACCACCTACCTTTTCAGTTATCTGACCCATGAAGTGTGTGTCAGTTGAGGCTTTCGCTGCCACTTTCTCCCCCCTCTCCCCCTTTGGCTGACTCACACCCTGACATAGCCCTTTCTATGCTCCATTCTGCTATATCTGATACTCTTGATGTTCTTGCCCCTGTCATGAGGATCTGCTTGAAGCCGAAAGCCAAGTGCAACTTCTGGTACAACTCAGACCTCCTCACCCTTAAACTCAAGTGCAGGGTGGCTTAGAGGAAATGGCATGCTTCCGGTACATTTTCTGACAAACTGGCCTGCCGCCTGCTCCAAAGGCAATACTGGCTCTCTGTCCACACCAAGAAGAGAGCCCACATCCAAGCCCACGTCTCTGTGGCATTTAACAACTCAGACAAACTCTTTAAAATCTGCAAAGAGCTGGCCAATACTGCTGCAGTCTCTACCTCTCCTGTCCCCCCCCAGGCCCTCTGCACAGCCCTGGCATCTCATTTCATCTCTAAAACTCAGGACATCCTGTCCTCTCTCTCTTCCTCTCCCCCTCTTCCCTCTACTCTTTGCTCTTCCACTGGGCCTTCTTCTGCCACCTCTCCTCCCTCCTTCTCTGCCTTTCCCCTGTTCTCCCCAGACAAGGTTTCTAGACAAGTCCGATCTATGAAAGTCTCATCAAAACAGGTTCAACTCTGTTCCTCCAAAACCAACAAGGACCATATTGACACCCTGGCTCCTGCTCTGGCTGACTTCTGTAACCACTCCTTCGCCACTGGAGTCTTCCCTTACCCCCTGAAGCACTCCCTTGTGCACCCTCTTCTTAAAATACCCTCTGCCGACCCGTCCTGCCCTGATAACTATCGCCCAAACTCCATCACTCATTTCATGGGCAAACACTTGGAAAAGCTGGCCATCTCCCAGCTTAATCTTCACACTGAATCTGTTGGTTGTCTCCATGACCATCAGTCTGGATTCTAAGCTGCCAGAAGCACAGAAACTGCTCTCCTGAACATCCGTGAAGACCTGCTCTCCAACCTGATTCCAACGCCCCCTGTGTCATCATCTTACTTGATCTCTCTTCTGCCTTTGATATGGTCAACCATGCCATCCTGCTCAACTGTCTCTGTGATAACCTGGGTATCACCAATCAGGCCCTGGCTCGGCTGACTTCTTTTCTCTCTGACTGACTCTCCCAGGTCCAACTTGGGTCCTTCCTTAACTCTATCTATATCTCTACCTGTGGTGTTCCCCAGGGGTCTAACCTGTCTCCCTGGATGTTCAACCAATACCTGACACTTCTTGCCCACTGCATTGCCGCTCTCTGACCCAACTTTCAGTGTTATGCGGATGACACTCAGCTAATTTTCAGGCTCCCTTCAGCCACCTTTTCTCCTTCTCTCATCTTTGACTGTCTGTCTGCTATCCATGATTGGTGTGCTGCTAACAATCTCTGCCTTAATGCCAGTAAGACTCAGATTCTCATCATTGGCACACCTGCTCCCTCCTTTCCTGTCACTCTCTGACCGGCTCCACACTCTCCTTCGCTCCTCACATCTCTGAAGTCTCTAAGAAGTCACACTACCTGCTGCACCTCCTCAGAGGTATTCTGCCTTTCCTCTCCTTCCCCCAGAGGCTCACTGTCTCCAGAGCTCTGGTTTCTCTCTGGGCTGGACTACTGCAACAGCCTCTTTCTAAATCTGCCCACCTCTACTCTCCGCCCTCTGCAACTCTTCCAAAACAGGACTGCGAGACTTGTCCTTGGCCTCAAGCCCTGGGATAATATCTCTCCAGGACTGAAATCTTGGCACTCGGTCCCAGTGGCTGCGAGGATTAAGTTCAAAACCCTTTGCATTGTCCACAAGGCCTTCTGGGGCCTGGGGCCTCAATACCTTCAACTCTCTCTTCCTAAATATCTTCCTTCTCGAACTCTTCGCTCATCTGCCTCCAACTCCTGCAATGTCAGTCGCTTCTCCAAGCAATGAGTTGGTGGTAGATTCCTTTCTTCGGCTGGGGCCTCCATCTGGGACAGCCTCCCTGCCTCTCTGAAACTTGAGGAGAACCATCTCTCGTCCCAGAAGCACATCAAGACCTGCCTTGTTGCTTCTGCTTTATCTCCTCCTCTACCCTGCTGAACTCCTGGCCAAAACTGAATTTGCACTGGTCACCTTGCTACCCTCTGTTCTCAGGCCCAGGGCCCCTCCCCTCTAGTTGCACCCTTGCACTGTCTCTCTGTCAACCCTTGCACTCGTGGGCTGTTTCTGTATCCCAACAGCCCCCTACCAGCACTTAACACCCGATGTCTGCACTTACCCTTGCATATGTCACCAGCTGGCCGCACTTCTTATTTATTGTTTTACTTGTATTTTTATTTATTTTACTGTTTATTATTTTGTTTTTTTTTGTTTTTGTTTTATTGGTTAAATACAACATTTCAACCTTTAACAATTAGGTCCACATCATTTTCAGTACAGACCCCCCTTAAGGGGGATACTGTTTATCCTATGTGCTGCACTGCCCCTGCCCCTTTCCCCTCGGAATTTTCCCATTCCCCCTCCCCTGCACTTGCACTATCTCAATGTCACCTGGCCTAGTACGATCGTTGTCTCTGTCTTCCCTCTGGTCCCCTCCCTTGCCTCGTCGCGCCTTGAAACACTTATGTATAGGCGCACTATAAATGCCATATCATATCATATCATACATGAGGCACAAAAACATTCAGGGATGGGCACCACTGAATAGGTAATATGAATTGAGAAATTGAGTCAGACTGTCAAATCTCCCCACCACTCAAGCCACTAGACCCGCTATGGACTGTCAGACTGCTTGTGTCCCCGCCTCTCCATTGAGGGCATTCGACCTAAGGAACATGAGAATGACAAGGCTGAACAGCGAGTGTGATCTGGAGACCAGAGTGCACCCCTCACCACCAAGCAGGAATGTATCCATCTATCTGCCTTGAGCCATACAGCATCTAAGCACTTATGCTCAGGAGAGCTATGCATGATATGAAGTTTTATCTAAAGAGGTGAGTTTTGAGCTTTCATCTAAAATCAAGAAGATGTTCAGTGGAACAGAGTTCATATGGAAGAGAGTTCCAAAGCTTAATAGCTTGGAATTGGAAAGATCGGACCATCACTCGAGTTTGATTAAAACGAATACTAGCTACCTACAGGGAATGGGCGGACCTATGGGTCACATGATATTATTTGTCTCAGTATTATCAAAACGTAATTTGATTATCTAACTATTGTATTGACATGTTGAGAAATCGAGAGATGAGAGTAGTCAAAATAGACTCCTATGTTTCGCACTGATGACTGTCTTTCGAAAATTAATCTATGCTATTAAATGATGATGATCATAAGGATGTAACCAGGCACTCTGTTTGTTGAGGCGTTCAGACTCAGCCAATTGTAATACATACAATACTCAATGTTTCTGAATATATTTGCTTTTGTGCGCGATCTGTGCTCATTTGGAAATTCATCTGTGTGTCATTAGCAACGTTTTGAAAGCTGATGTTTTGGGATATTAGGGGTGGTTTCAAATACACTTTGACCAACAAACACGACAATCAAGCCCCTCATGGCATCCCACATGCAATCGGGGGGTTATTCTGATTCATATATATGTTGACGTTTTACTTTAGCAATTCATCCTTTAAGAAACCAATAAATCCTTTTGGAAGCATTTTTGGATATTGGGCAACTTGTTTCAGCCTGGTCATGAGGATTGTATGGTCCAGGGTTTCAAATGCAGACAGATCTAATAGCATAAGAAGGGATGTGGCAACCTGGTATAAGGGGATAAGGAGCCAATCTTCAACATCTATAAAGGCTGTGTCATAAATCCTCCCAGGGAGGAATCCAGATTGATAGTCACCAAGCAGTTGTTTTTGCTCTAGATGTTCCTGGAGCGGGTTTGTGGCCACTTTATCCAGGATGTTCAAAAGAAACAATCTGTTGGATATGGGGTGATAGTTTCCTTTGTCGTAAGAGTCTAGTGTAATTATGTTAAGCAGAAGAGCATTCCAGATCCTCTTATAGTGTGCAGGAATGTAACCTTTGGCACATTATCTATTGATGAAATTTGTAATGGTAGGTGCTAGTATTTTAGCACATTGTTTAATAATAGTGGAGGGACAAGGATCACCTGCACATGTGGTTGCATTCATAGATGCTTTTATATTAATCACTTGTCCGCTGGTAATAGAGGACAAATTAAATTCAGAGGCCTTCCTATTTTCTATCAGATTGTTTGTAATATTTTGGTCAGGAGCTAGGGTTGGCATGCTAATTTAACAGAAATTTCACTTGTGATATTTTCCTATTTGGCTTGAAAAGCTACCACAAGGGAGTTACTTACGTGATGCAGGAATTTATGTTTTATATTCCTTTGTGGAGCTGAATTGATATAAGATTTGAAAATGTTTTTGAACCAGATTCCGCCACTTAAAATTGGTTTTCAAACAAGGTTCACTTAGCTTTGGCGATTGCTTGTTTGTATTCCATGCACAACTTTTTCTGTGCAGAATTAGAACTGTGTGAGGGATCCTTTCTCCATTTTCTCTGGAGGGATCTAATATTCATTTGAATCGGTCTTAAATGTTCATGGTACCACTTATAAGCTTTAGATCCTTATTTAATGGTCTAATGGTATTTTAAGGTGATAACAGTTGGCTATGTTGTCCCATGTTAAAGCTTGATTGATTGTTTCAAGGCCTTGTTGTAGAGGAACTGTTAAGTTATTCTTAGAAAACATGAGCCTCTACGCAGAATTTCTTTTGTGTAATTTCTAATGGGAGGTTTGAATGGGAGGATATCAAAGCATGATCACACCAATGCTGTTGAGAGGATAGAGCATTCAATATTGTAATGTTTATCTAGAGGACCAAGACTGGCATTTTCACTTTTATGTGAGTTGTGCTATGGATAGTTTGCTCAAACTCTTAACGTTGACAGCATAAGCCATAATTGTGATCCACTTGATCTTTGAATCCTAGGTTAAGATTGCCCATGACTAATAGTTGTCTAATAGTTGCTGGTGGAAGGTAAATAATACATAAAGACTTGTAACCTTGAATAACCCGGCTATTTATTTGCATATAATGGCAACTCCTCCACCTCTGCCTCCATTTCTGTTGGCATTTACAAGGGGGCACCCATCATGGGTTGCCATGGACATTGCAGGGCTAGAATGATCTTGAAGCTGTGCGGATGCATATGTCAGGTTGGCTGTCGTTGATTAAATCTGCAATGTCATTTGCATGGCGTGGGAGGGATCTAACATTCAATAGTGCTAATCTCAGGGGGGAACTAGGTTTAATGAATATGTCTTTTTTTGATTTGATTGCTGTGTATTATGATTACATTTCACAGTATAGGCAGAAATGTTTTTTATTTCAAAGTTTAATTTTGTTTCGTGTTTGGTTGAACTATCTGACTTTATTGAGTATTTATCATAAGGTAAGTGCTGATTTTTATCTGTGTACACGACCCAGGTTCCTTTCAGTTCAGCAAGAGATTGATATAGTATAAATGGAGAGATTTGTCTGACTGGGAGAAAGACAGTTAGTCTAGGATTGGTTGTACTAGGTATATCTCAGGCCCACCAAGGTACGGTTTACAAGCCCTGTATGTGTTAACATTTTCCGGCTGGTTATTATCCTTTTTGTAAGCAGGCAGCTTATTCCCATTTCTATTTAATGCTTTTCTTTTGACATTGTTATATGTTTAAAGGGAAATCCACTACACATCCACTACAAGGGAATCCACCTGTGCAGTACCACAAGGATGCTCCTTTTCGCCATTGCTCTTTAACATATACCTTATGTCACTAAGCAAGCTCATTTATAAACATAGCCTCACATGCTACAACTACGTTGATGACACACATATTGTCTACAAAATACAAGATACACAGGAAGGAAACATAACCCTGGAAGAATGCCTACAAGAACTCTACAGCCGGATGAACACTGACAGCCTCAAATACAACCCGGACAAAACAGAAATAATGATCGTATCCAAAAGTGGGGAAAACAATCATTACATTCCATGGCCGACGGAAGTGGGAGCAGCACTGACTCCATCAACAATAGCAAAGAACCTGGGAGTCCTGATGGACAATGAACTAACACTTGAGCCACAGGTAAAGGCAATAATCAAGAAATGCTTCTTCCTCCTACACGCAGTAAAAAGGATCCTACCATTTCTCTTTCACCCACAAAACACTCACTATCATCACACTCATTATGTCTAGAGTAGACTACGCCAACAGCCTATACCTAGGAATGCCAGACTAAACAAACGTCAGCGCATCCAAAACAATGCAGCCAGACAACTGCTCAAACTACCAGAAAGAGAACACATTAACCCAGCGCTGAAACTGCTACACTGGCTACCAATAAACATCTAATACAGTGCAAAACAATGTGCATAACACACAGAACAATCCATGGCCGAGGATTAGAGTTCCTAAAGGAGAAAATAACCATATACCACCTGACAAGACCACTCAGATCAAGCCACAACATTCGCTTAGAACCAACACCATACAATAAAACAACATTCAGAGGATCATCCTTCTCTCACCTGGCAGCAACAACCTAGAATCACCTACCAAAAACAACACGCAACACAGGGGATCATCTGGAATTCAGAAAATTACTCAAAACATGGCTTTTTGCCCAGAAACAGGAGGAAACTATGAGGAAGAGTAGACCCAACAGGAAACAAGACCCCCATTACTCAACTTAATCTTCCCTAACCATACGACAGAGGGGTCAGCTTGACAACCAATGTCCACACACCCTAATCCACAGAGGAAACGTAGGTAGGTAAGGGCCCCACACGGGATGGGCAGGGAGGGACCAGAATCCTCCACGCTAGACATCACCAACCCCAGGGTGGGGGAACACACTGGAAAAAGCCAGGTACACATACCTCTAGAGTAATACAGATGAACCTTCCACTCCTCAACAGGCCCGCCATCTAGGCGGACAATCTACAACACCAAACACTCTGTATATTTCATAGATGTTGAGACCAGAAACGCAAGACACAGAGGTAAGAAGGAGTAAAAAAAAAATGCTAACCCAATACTAAAACCTCAACTTTCCGCATACACTTCTCATACATAAACTCACACAACCACCTCTCGGCACACAAATACGCAACCACTTCACCACATTGCAACAATGGACTAACAACACATATCCCAGCACAACAGCACAAGGGAATTCACATCGACCTGAAAACCGCACTTAAGCTCAGCAAACAGTGCAAACCGAACTGAAGCTGGCAACAGAACATCACCACTCTCACTGTCCTATTCCCACTAAACCCTACTATCTGCCCCTTTCTTCACACTCTCCTTTTCAGATCCACCAGAGCGCCTGGGGACCACTCTGGTGGTGACATTGCGCCACACAAATACCTTTAACATTAACATGTATTGTCTATATCTAATCAGGCAAGATGTATGTATTTATTTAACACAACATTGACAGTCGAACTGTCAGTATTGTTGCCATCTATTGTGTGTGTTCGATTCATTTGGGTCACTATAGATTTTACAGCTTTGGGACAAGAGTAGCCATAGAAAAGAGAGTTACATGACTTACCTGGCTAGATCAATAGGAATAGGGGGGTGCTCCACACCGGCAGGCAGGAGCTGTTGAGAAAGCAAGTGGCTTCAGTAGGGAGTGGGGTAGAGTGATGTGCCCACGCCCATTTTTGAACAGGCTTACACAGGCTTTGTGTAGGCACAATGACTCTGTAGCAAACAAATACACCTACATGAAGATCTGGACACCAGAGAGGCTGCTCCAGGTTGACACAATGGACTGCCAAACTGTTGGAGTACCCGCCCTTCTACTAAATGAATACGGGACAGTTGGTTTCTGGTTCCCTGTTGACGACTTCAGTGAAAAAGCATTCCATGCAGTAAGTGCACTAAACACCTACACCTCAATCACCTCCTTGAAGAGTTCATGAGGCATAAAAACATCAGGAGGAGGACAACACTGAACAAGTGACATGAACTGGGAACCACAGTGTACTCCTCACTTCCCTAAGACATACCCATCAAGCTGCAGCTCCATACTCCAGAGGAGCTGCACCAGGTTGAAAAATGTACCACTAAGAACTGCCAGACTTCTGGAGTACCAACACTCCCCACTGAGGGTATTCTACTAAATGAATGAAGGGAGAGATGGTTCATGGTTCCCTATCTGTTGACAACTACAGTTATCAGCATTCTGTGCATTAAGTGTATATGAGAAAAATACTTAAACTGCAACACTGAACATGTGATGTTAACTAGGAACCAGAGTGTACCCCTCAATGCTTCTCTGCCTAAGGAATACACATCAATTTGGAGCTCAAGTCTAAAAATGTGCAGTATAAGGGTGACTGATACATGCCCCACTAAGAACTGCCAGACTGCTGGTTTTCCCCACCAACTGTGGGGCAGTCGACTAAAGTGATGGGTGGTGAGTTGGGTCTTTGTTCCCTATGAAATACTACAATGACCAGCATTTCTTGGAGTAAGTTTACTAAACAGCAGCACTTAAACTGCCTTCCTAAAGAGTACATCAGGCATTAAAGAAGTGGGAGGAGGACAACACTGAACAGTTAATTTGACGTCTGAATGAGAGTGTGCTCCTCACCCCACTCCCTCAAAACACAAACAGCCATTTGGAGCTCCGTACTCTAGGGTGGCTGCACCAGTGTGACACATATCCTACTATGGACGCCCAGACTGCTGATGCTCCCTCATTCCCCCCACTGAGGGCATCCTACCAAAGGAATGGGGGAGAGTTGTTTCCTGATTCACTGTTGTTAATCCCTGACACCCCCAAGTGATACACTTCAATTTGTATCTCCGGACTTGGCTAATATTTATGGGTATGCACCGAGGGTATTCTACTGAACGAAGGAGGAACGTGTTGGTTCCTTGTTCCCACTTGCGGGCTACAGTGACCAGCAATCTATGCAGCTGGTATACTAAATACCTACACATGAACTGCCACCCTGAAGAATGCATAAGATATGGAAACCATAGGAGGACAACAATGAACAGATGCTTTGAACATGGAGCAAGAGTGATGCACGAGGGAAACAGGGCCCCACTGTGGACTGCCAGACTGCTAGTGTTAACCCCTTCCTAGTGGGGGCATTCTACTAAAGGAATGGGGAGAGTTGGTTCCTGTTTCCCCATTGGGAAGACTGTGACTATCATTACATGCAGCAAATGTACTTAACTCCTACTCCTGAACTTTCTACCTTTAGATTGTATGAGGCATGGCAAAGTTATGAGGATGGTAACCCTGAACAAGGGATGTGAATTGAAATCCAGAGAGTGCCTCTCACCACCCACCATGAGTACACATACATGAAGCTGTAAACTTGAGAGGAGCTGCACCAATGTAACACCGAGGACAGCAAGACTGCTGGTGTTCCCCACCTTCAACACTGAATGCATTCTAATAAAGGAATTGGGGATAGTTGGTTCATGGTTCCCTGTTAAAACTACGGTTAACAGCATTCCATGCAGAAGGTTTTCTAAACACCTACACCTGAACTGCCTCCCTGAAGAGTGCATGAGGCATGAAAACATTAGCAGGATTAGAAAAACAGACATCTGATGTGAACATGGAATCAGAGTGTGCCAATCACTCCACCACTGCATACACAACAATTAGGGGTTCGGAAATCCATAGGTGCTGCACTAGGTTCACACATGCCCACTATGGACTGCCAGAATAAGTGGTAAGTAGGTTCCTGGTGTTAGACCACCAGCATGATCAATCGGGTGTCTCACACCCAGAAACCTGTGTAAAGTGCCTTACCATCCACCCTCTTACCACCCCACCTCGCTGGAGCCCAAGGCATCTAAACAAATCCTGCATTCCCCCTTCCCTCGCCTCTTCCTGTCATTGCCCAGCCCCTGCTCTCCCTTGCACCCCCCTTCATCCCCCTTACACCACCACCCCATACACCTACTGTGTCTGAGGCCTGCTCCCCACCTCAGTAACTCCCTGCTTCAGACTGACACTGTTGCAAGTTGTGGGGGCAGGATTTAGAGGTGGTCTATAGAATTTGGTCTTTTGGTACACGTACAAAGGTATGCTGTGAAAGTAAGCACCCCCCAAAAGGCATATAACACTCCCCGATGAGAGTCAATGATGGACACACCCCTGGAGGGAATGGGACCAAGGCCAAGTGCGGTTGAGATTAAAAGTCTTTTTATCTAAATCGGTATAGGGCATGCAAAGGACTCTGCAAACTTCGAGAGCGCTCTGTCTGACAATAGCAAAGACAGTCATTTATATTACAAATACACGTCATACATGAGCTAAGCTATAGGGCCACATAGTCTTTGGGATTGGATGGCGACGACTAGCTACTATGTCGATGGCAGGCACAGTGCTCCATGATTGGCGGGGATCCACGTGGTGGCATCACGGAGTGCTTGGGTCAGCCGGGCTCGTCGGTGTGAGGTGCCAGGGCACAGGCTTTCCAAGAAGATTCACTACTTCAATACTAAAACTGGCCCTTGTGGCCACTCATACACATTTATCACACCCGTCTATGTCATGTTGGTATGTAAAACCTTTAAAACATCAATCTAGTACCAGGGAGCGGACACAGGAAAACAGTGTGCAATACAAGGCTTCCTTTATACATCATGATAAAGTTGGCATTAACAAAGGATCCAATCTCATGGGCCCAGGTGTCTTGTCAGGGGGCACGAGTTAGGCTATCTTCATCAGTCTATTCTGTTGGATGTAGTGAGTGATAGTTTTATGGTATGTTAGTACAAGGGTGAATAACTGTTTCTCTGGCCTATTAAACTTAGGGTGAACTGAAATACCATTGGGTGGGAGGGGGCACATAGCTAATACCTCAAAAGGCGGTGGGAGTTGGGGTCGTGTGGGTTGTAATTCTCCTTGGCCTGGCCAGGGCAGCACATAGTGATTTTATGGTGGCATCTGCCGTCGGAGGCATGGGGGGAGGTAAACGCTTGGTACGGGTCCAGCAGGAATGCGGGGGGGTGTAGCTGTACTGTTTCAACAACAGAATACCGGGGACCTTCAAGCCCCGGCGAGCCTTCAGGGGAGAAGGGGGGTTAGATGTGCAGCTCTCGGGAAGGAGGGGGAGATGGCCTTGTAACTTTTCGTGGGTCTCTGTCCACGGAATAGCATGAATGCTCTTACAGGGCAGAGTGGCTGGGGGGCTTCGGGGCATTATGTAATGGGCACATTTTTATAATTCGCATATTCTCGTGTTTACTGAATCAATACAGTGAAAGGTTTTCATTAACATCACATCATATGACATTCATTACTGTTGCTTTGATCCCACGGGGGGGAAAATGTACACAAAACGTGAGGTAGGACCTGGTTGGTGGATGCATGGGTATTAGTGACATATCACAACTTTAAACATGTGATTAGGATTTGTGACTCGAGGATCGGGGATACTACGAGTTCATCTATCATTCCAACCACAGTGGACGTGGCTCAGAACTTCAAATAACTCACAAATATCATAACACTCTTAATCATACTATACACGAGCATTTTATGTATTGCTCTTTTAATTATTTTACACTAGCAGCAAACATTGGTCAGTAAAAGGAGCATTTGAGTGTCTATACGCTTGACATCCTTACACGGAAATGTTCTGGGGTAGACAGGAGTCGTACCATATTAACGCGAGCAACTGGCACTATGGGTTTTGAGACTTTTAGCAAAAGAATTAGCAGCATTGGATAAGGCTTGGGGGACCCAGGGGTTTAACATTCGTGTTTAATACTTCAGCTCGGGGAACAGGGTTGGGGGGTCATGAACACCATATATCATGGGTGTGGGGGGTCTGCGCAAGGTCGAGGTACACTTGATAGGGACAACTTTGTTCTTTCCCAGACCCCAACTAAAAGTCAGGTCACCGCCAGGGCAATGATGTACTGCGGAAGGTAAATGTTACAGTGTTTGTTCTGTTACTTGTTCGCATGTAGTTGCTCATGAGAACGGGCCTTCAACGGATCTACCATGAGGAGGAGGCTGGGGGGACGTGCAGGGCTCACTGTGTGCGGACAAGTGGGGGGGTGAGCTGCAGCTTCTGCAGGCAGCCTGTTCCACAGATGCCTGGGATCTGTATGCTCAAAATGAAGTCTAAGTGTATTACAAAATGGAGTCTATGTTATGCTACGAGGTGAGCCGTGCGGCCCCACGTGTCGATCCGCAGCCACCCTTCCTCCCGGGCCCAGGTGCATGGGGGCTGCTGACGAGTCATGAGTCTCACGTAGGGGTGCAATGTGGGGGAGGGGGGTCCTAAAGACCTTTCCTCCCATACAGCTGTCAAAAGATCTAATACTGTTGCAAGCTGTAACATGAGCTTTATTGAACCTGTGGGCTTAGAAAGTTGTCTGGCCCCTGGCAGTAGGAACACTGCTATAAGGGAAATCTCAGGGGAGGCCACGCAGACTGGGAGTTGCAAACCTCCCACAAACTATTGTGTACTCCTGCTTCTCTTGCTTCATCAGTCCTCTCGCCCAGCCATGCACGATCCTGGCTCCTTAAGCCTGTCAATAAATGCTAAGAGAGCAAGATTAATGTTCGTTTTTCTCCATATGATCTTCTTGATAGAAGGTCCATGATGCTGTAATTGGACCATCAAACAGCTGATTTGATTTTTAAATGTATATCGTGCATATCCATGAAGGAACATGGCAGAGAACTGCATATAGGTGCAGCTGGACTGATAAGTGACGTAGTAGAACTTGCCCTAAAGGCCCAGGAGATTTATCTGAACAAATAAGTTTTCCATTGCTTCCGAAATATGGCTAGAGAATTGATCTGCTGCAATTGTGCAGGGAGAGAGTTCCAGGCACGGGGCCCTTCCACGGAGAAACGTCTTTCTCCCCAAACAGTAGTTCTGGAAAGAGGAATTACCAATAGACTTTGTCCCAAGGATAGTAATCTGTGAGTGGGACAAGATTTTACAATTTTTGATGTCAGATAGGATGGTGCAAGACCATGGATACACTTAAGGACAAGACACAATATTTTAAACTGTATCCGTTGCTGCACAGGCAGCCAATGTAAGCTTCTATGGAAGTCAGAAATTGACGACTTTCATGGCAGAAAAAAAACAGAGCCATCGCCGAGTTTTGGGCCACTTGAATGCACTGGAGTTGGTATTCTAGCATACCGGGCAACAAAGCATTACAGTAATCGAGTTTACTATTTGTGAGAGTTCCCACATCTAGAGGTCGGTCAGTCTCAGAAATAAACAGTAGAAGTGGTTTAAGAAGTTTTAGTTGGTAGTAGAATGATTTTATCATTTGATTGACTTGTAGATTGCAACTCATACTGGACTGCTAAATGCAGCCCAGATTTCTTACTGATTCACTATGTTTGGTCGCAGTTACAATTAGTGTTGAGCAGAGAATCAGAGGTAGCAGGTTAGCCAATTTTTTTTTCGGGACAAACACAACGATCTCTGTTTTTGACGGATTCACCTAGAGTTTATTTTCCAACATTCAGGTTTGGAACTCACTCCATTGCTTCCAACTGTTGTTTTTGCCGAACATAAATGTGCTTGTCATCCGCATATGAATGGTAATGCAAATCAAATTGAGCAAAGATTTTAAGAAGAATGTGGATATATATATATATTAAATAGCAAGGCTGATGGAGAGGAGCCCTGAGGCACTCCACATGTCAATGGTAGTGTCTCAGAGAGGTAGGGGCCTGCCTTAACCTGTTGAGTGTGATCAGACAAAAACGAGGAAAACCATTGAATGACCTGTTCAGATATGTGAGCCACTGAACACATTCTAGCTATAAGTATGTCAAAATCCAATGTGTTGAAGGCTATCGACAGGTCAAGCGTGACAAGCATGCTGATGTCACCCTGGTTGGCAGCCTCCAACATATCATTCCAGACAGCCACCAGGGCTGTCTCGTTGCCGTGACGAGGCCTAAATCCTGAATAAAAGGAATCTAGAAGGTTATTTTTTTCCAAGAAATATTATAACTGTGTAGTCACCACTGTTTCAATAATTTTGGCCGGCCATAGGAGGCCTGCAATCGGATGATAATTTGATAACTCTTTGTGGTCCAAAGAAGATTTCTTTAGCAGTGGTGTGAAATATGATTTTTTGAGTTTTCCCAGTACACTACCTTGGGTGAAAGACATATTCACCAAGGTCTGGAAGGGTTTACTAAGAGCACCTGCAGGTTGTTTATCCAGGTAGGCCGGAATGGGATCATAGCTGTGATTGGTGGGTTTAAGATTCGCTATCAGTTTCTCAATACTTTGTTCAGTAACTGGCGAGAAAATAAACTTTGATTTAGTCTTTACGTTATGAACCATAGAGCCGGTCGCAGCCACAGAGAGTGGGGGCAGAGCTTGTGCATCTATTTTAGATCTAATCAATTCTATTTTATTTGAAAAAATAGATTAAAATTATTAACCATCTTTTGTGATATGGGTATGCTGGCGTTAGTGCAAGTAGGATTGGAGAATTTTTTAATGTCCATAAACAGAGCTTTTGGTCTATTGTTTGCAAGACTAATCTGTTTTTGGAGACAAAGAGATTTTATGGTGGCTTGCCGTTTTAACCTTTTTCAGGGGGGCAATAGTGTTGCAATTAGTCTGCAATTGTAGCATCAAATCTGTGTATAATACTTTAAGGGTAGAATCAGGTTTTACTGCCGGCAGATTATATACTAACTCAAAATCTGAGATGCCATCGAGATCATTTTTAAAGCAGCGAAATTCCTGAGTGGGGATTATCTTAGCTCTTACTGTGGTGAAGTTAGTATCAAGGTGAAGTGCTCATTTGCTAGACTCACATGAATTTTGGACCCTTCATGTTTACCTTCTTCTTCCTTTCTCTTGCACCATGTGATTTTTTTCAAAGACTTGAAGGAGGTAGTTTCCTCAAAAAGCGAAATAGCTTCACGCTGTGTAATACAATGAGTCAAGTGAGAGTATGCCTCACTTTAAGTGCTCTTTTTCTGACAATAAAAACCTTTTTATATGGGATCAGTCATAATGATGTTCCTTCTTAATCATTATAAGACAAGTCTACTCAACATCACTTAATTACTATGTGTCGTATCCTTCCCTGTTGTAAATGGTTAATGGCGTGCGACGACCTTCAACGTTCCATTTGAGAATGTCATTGTGCGCAGTAATGAACCTCCTCACATCCGTTGGTTTTCCTTCAGCACTGTGATGCTGGGTCTTATATCTTGAATAAAACTTGTGGGTTTATCAACTTCTATTTGGACTCTACTGGTTACTTCCACAGCCACCACCCTTTATTGGCGATGAGGAGAAAGGACCAACAATGAAAACAGCATTGGAAGGTTATTGGGCTGCAGGTGCTGCTCACCTTTCCCAGTTGGAGGGGGATTAGTGCTGTATAGGAGAGAATTTTTGGACATACGGATCGCTGGATGAGCGAAGGCATGTGGATGAAATGATATTTTATTTATATCGTGCTCATACGCAAGGGTTTCAGAGCGTGAACAGGCAAAGGTAGGGGAACTGGGGAGAACAGAAACAACGATCTTACTAGGCGCAATGACATTAAGAACGCATAAGTGCATGGGAAAGCAAAGGGGGAAAGTGCATGGAAGGGGTGAGAAGTGGAAAGTGCGTAACAGAGGAGGGAAACAGAATAAATATTAAAGGTGATAAATAGTGGTAGTGCAGCCAGCAAGTGGCAAGTGCTAGGTTAGTCAGATAGGGTATATCTGATAAGTGCAAAAGAAAGTGAGTGGGGGACTGTTTGGGTACAGATACAGACCCCAGTGCAAGTGGTGGCCTGGAGGCAGTGCAGGGTGGTGGTAGGGAGAGCAGGTATCTGGGCCCGAAGGACAGAGGGTGGCCAGGTGCACGGTGCAGAGAGAGAGAGAAAAGATCAGCAGGGGAGAAGAGGGTAGAAGGCAGAGCCAAAGGGGAAGGTCTTGAGGTGCTTCCGGAACCGGAGATGGTTCTTCTCAGGGTTCAAGGTGGCAGGGAGGCTGTTCCAGAGGGAGGCCCCAGTCGAAGACAGAGATCTACCACCAGCACGTTTCTTTGGGAAATGACTGACCCTAAGGGAGTTAGAAGTAGAGGAGCAAAGGGCTCGAGAGAGGATGGTGGTAAATCATGTTACAGTTGGACCTCGCGTTGCTGTGTGATACAGCGCTGGAGTTGTGCTGACACAGTGCTGAGGGTTTTGGGGCAAGAGAAAACTCTAATTACACAAAACTGACATAAAATCCAAAGCATATGGGGAGGTAGAATTGATTTGAAGGGTTTTGTGTGATGCAAAATTTCACTTGGTGAGAAACACATTCATGGTAAGGTGTATGTGACTACCAAAGGTGACTGTTTGCTAGGTTGAAAACACCAGGGTAAGATGGGGCTGGCGCTGCATCCTGGTAAGGAGTCCCAAGTACGCATGGTAGGAAGGAATGTTTCTGAAACAGTCAGTGAGGACATCAGTAAAAAGCTTGGTAAAGTGTATCTTAATGGCATTGGGAGATTAAGGACTTATGTTCATAAGATTCAGTTATTGGAAAATGCAAATTCCAGTGTACATACGGTGAGGTATCTTATAACTGAGTGTGAGGGAAAAGTTAGACTGGAGTTCAGAAATCTGTGTTCACAAGGGGTTATTGAACCCATGGAGAGCAGTGCTTTGTTGTCAATGATAGTAGTAACACAACGTCCTGATGGCAGGATCAGACTTTGTGTAGATTTGCGTGATTTAAATAAGAATATTTTGTTGAACAGGCACCCTTTACCTAAAGTGAGTGAAATGCTATGCACTGTGGAGGAAGCTGAATGGTGTTCCTCTCTAGACGTATCTTTTGTATATTACCAAGTGGATCTCTATTAATCTTCAAAAGCTCTTACAGCATCCATCACTTCCATAGAAGCTTTTCAGTACAGGAGATTACTTTTTGGTTTAGCTTCTGTTGCATCCGTTTTTAAAAAAAATCATGGAATATTTGTTTAAAGGCTTGGAAGGTGTCCAATGTTTTCAGGATGACATATTGGTGGGGCAGAAAGTGAACTGGAACATGATGCCAAAATGGTGGAGGTTTTAAGGAGACTGGAGAAGGCCGCTTTGACTGTAAAAAGTGAGAAATGTCAGTTTAAGGTGCATCAAGTGAAGTTCTTGGGACACACACTCACTCACAGAGGTGTTGAGAACCGGCCAGAAATGGTGGATGCAATTTTACAGATGAAGTCTCCTACGAATAGGGATGAACTAAGATATTTTCTAGGTGTTGTGAAATTTTATTCTAAGTTTATTGAAAACCTTTCTTCAAAGTGTGCACCTTTAAGAGAATTGTTGAAGGGGCGGAGATAATTTGTGTAGGGAGGGAGAGAGGAAGACACTTTTATAAAGATAAAGGCAAAGTTGGCCAATGCACTGACCCTCTACAAGTATGACCCTGCTTATGAGACTGGATCACAGCGGATACCTGTGCCAGGGGCATAGGCGCTGTTCTTTCTCAGTGTAGATGGGGTGTTGAGGTGCCTGTAGCTTTTGCTTCACAAACATTAACTCCAGTTTTCCACAATTGAGAGACAAAGCCTGGTGTGCTATTGGGAGTCACATTATTTTAAAACATTTGTGTGGGGCAGCCTGTATACCATACGGAGTGACCACAAAGCATTTGCTCATGTGTTTACTGCGAGAGCATTGGGGCTAGCTAACCCGAGAATTGCCAGGTGGTTGTCAGCACTACAGAATTTTGATTTTCTACTTACGTTCATTCCTGGTCGTTGTAATCCGGTAGCAGACTGTTTGTCTAGGTCCCCAAGGGATGGAGAGGTTGGGGTTGAAATAAGTGATGATTGGGTAGTTCAAATAGGAAACATAGTATGCAATGCATTTTCTAAAGATTTGTGAATAAAAGGTGTTTAGGAGGATATGGTGTTGACAGAGGCCATTACTAAGACTGAGCATGGATGGCGAGCTGGTGAGGGGGTTAGTTCCCCTTTTTTCAAACTAAGGGAGGAGTTATGCAGCTCGCAGTGGGGTTTGATAAGGGGAGAAAGCTTAATTCCACCTTTTTCACTACGCAGTGAACTAGTGAAGTGTGCCCATGTGGGGCATTTAGGTGAAAGTCTTACCAAGAGGAGATTAAGGGTAACATTTTGGTGGCCAAGCATGGACTCTATGGTTGAGAGTGAAGTAGGCTGTTGTGTTCCTTGTTCTTCAAGTGACAAATCTCTGAAGACTCAGAAGACTAAGGTGGGTAGTGTAGAGATTCCGGAACGGGCATGGGAAAAAATAGGCATTGACTTTATGGGCCCCATTTGTGTTCTGGGTCCAGAAAACAGATTCACAATTGACATTTTAGACTGTGCCTCAAGATGGTTTGAAGTTGAATTCGTCCCTACCATTTCAACTAAGTGTGTCATAGAATACATGGAAATCCTTTTTTCAAGAGAAGGATAACCTATGCATAGAGACATCAGTAGTTCAGATCCAGTGGTGGCAGGTGATTTGATACGAATCGAAAAACCATTTAGAGTCCCAAAGGGATGTTCACGTTATTTAGATCCTATAGGAGTACTCAAAGTGGGTAGAAAACACATTGTGATGAGTGATGGTAGACGATGGAGTATGGACAGGGTTGCCTTACATCGCAGCGTGGACAATATGACTTGGAAGATAGGTCAAGGCAGCTATGCTACTGATGGGGCAGAGTGTGACGAATGGTATCAAGGATGGGGTGATGACGATGATGGTTCTGGTTCTGGTGAGGTAGGTGGGAATGACTACCAGAGACAAGGAGGGGCAGTGATGAAAGTTTGGACAGTAGTAGGGATGATGTTGAGGGGTGGTGTTGGAAAATACGAGATTTGGGAGGGAAAGAAGAGCACCTAGGAGATTTTGTGACAATGAAATGTATAATATTCAGTAATACATATGTATGTTTAGAGGTCAGCTCACCAGGTTTCATCATTAACCAACATCTTATGATGGTATACATATATATGTATATTCAGTGAAAAAAAACTTTTTTAAAGAGACATTATGGTTAAGTTGCACTACTAAAAACCTATGAAATTCAGTGAAAAAATCTTTGTTAAAGGGACGTTATGGTTCCAAGTAAAACCGAAAAACCCCAGAAATTCGACCAGTTATGGTAAGCTAAGCAACCATAACTCGCGCCACCGCCATGCACTGCTAAGACTAACACCCAGGATATCAAAGATGACATCACAAATGGCATTGATGACATCACTGATGACATCACAGTTCTGGTTTCCTCTTTTTGTGTGCACAGACATACGTAGGGAAGATGGTTTTCTTCACTAACAGCCAGCAACTAAACATGCAAAAGGTACTATGTTTGTAGCTCTTACCTTTCTGATATGTTGTTACACTGCTTTCTTTAGGTTGCAGGCACATCATATGATATATATATATATATATATATAAAGGAGAAGCACAAAGCCTGAAACACAGCAATCATTTCCGTGCAAATTATGGTAAGCTAAGCAACCATAACTCACTCCACCACCATGCACTGCTAAGGCTAACATCCAGGAAATCAAAGATGACATCAGAAATGTCATTGATGACATCACTGATGACATCACCTGCATTTACTGTTCATGAAAACATTTCCTATGCATCTTACTCTTTTTTACACATGTGAAATCGAGCAGCAGGGCGTGGCCATCTTGTGATAATCTTATCCGTTCCTGCATCGCCTAAGGTGGACTGCCCTGGTGGCACTAATGCATATGCCCCGCCCCTGAGTCTAACATCACCAAACCTAGTGATATGCTCCACCTATCTCCAGAACTATACAACGTAGTAAAACACACCTAATCATCACCTACGTGATAACGTTACTTGACGCAGAACCCGGAATATCAACACACATCATCTCACAACACAGCGCATCCCAATTTTGAATATGAAACCATACTTTTAAAGGAAATACCAAATTGTACAATTTGTAAAGTACTTTTATTTCACAATAAACGCTCTGAGAACATCTGGAGACTTACATATGAAAGAAAATATGTAATTGTTTTCTTCGTTCTCGATCCACAAATGTTTATCGTGAGTCACGCGATATTCCTATGAAGACTTTGGCACGAACTTCCGCTAAGCCACCACAAAAGATATGAAATTGCTCCTTATCGCTGGTATGGCGTACGAGCATATGCGCCTGTGTCGATCATCTCAAAACAGTGTCACTGGAATCCAACCACTGACGTATATCTGTAGGTGACGGTTAAAAAAAAATCATTTGGTATCTGGAATCCATGACAATCGCAGAAAGTCAAGATGTAACTATTTAAAAAAAAGATAACAGAAATGTGTCTCAGTAACCAATCTTATTACAGTTTATCATTATAACCATCAATTCGGGCCCCTGTTACAACTATTAATAAACACGGACATCAAACAATGATAACTCAAACAAAAGAACATGCAAATTACACTTCAGTTTGCTGTCCACGTTACTGCTACGGAGTATGCAGAGCTCGAAATGACATCTAACGCTGACGCTGCAATCAGACAGCTAAATAAAACCAACAAGAACAGATACACCGAATTTTAATTCAATATTATCGTTCAATTACGCCTTTGTGAATCTGGGGTTCCCCCGCAACTGCATTACACCCATCTCGATGCTGCACTGCCCATATCACCACAACAACAAAAAATCTACACATACAAGTTCTAATTGCAACTCACTGCAATATACCACACACAACACACAATACAATTTAGCCCATCAACATTGTCACCGAATTATCATTTTAATAGTTCGTGTACAAAATCATCCAAAGTAAAACTTACATAATATTCGGCATTTCCATTGTATCAGCGTGAAAGAAGCACTCCGTCCACTTCAACAAGTTTTCACAAAATGAAATTACATGTTCCTTTATCCCATTTTTGAATGGTGAACATTATCATATTAGAAAGTCTTACATCCCTCCCTTCATGCATTCCGTTCGCAATGCTCCCTTTGTTTCGAGGTCAAAAAACAATTTAACCTTATACTGTGTACCATCTGTGGGTGTGCTCAGCTAGGAAACAAAAATTAAACGGCACTGACTTTCACTCAGAATGGGAGCAGATAGTGCTTCACATGGCGAACACATCAGGGGCACCTGCCACCTAAAGAAATACAGTATTTGACCCATCTCCTACTCCCCAATCCTCCCCAAGCACTTCTGCACACCAACACACTCCGCAAAATTGCATTTTGCCTCTGTTCGTACAGCTCAGTACACCTTCAACAAAAACAGAAAAATTACCTCCCTCTAAATTAGTGAAAGGCATTCGTGACAAAGTAGTTTGTTTACGATTAGATCTCAAAGAAAATGTACACAATCATACACCACAATCCAAAATATTTACTTCCAAAGGTTTCTTATAACGCAGTCCTACTACAAACTCTACAATCTTAACTGCATAGCCTAGCCAAAACTTCACATACAAACTCTACAAATGAAACAATACACAAACTTTTGTGTTCTGGATATTTGATGGGTGTTTGATTCTATGGGTCTGTTATGCTGCGGTGGTTGTGTCCAGGGCGTAGAGTCGTGGATGCATGTTCTACGGCCTACAGCCTTCGCCCATGCAACCAAGACTCTACGCCCTGGCCACAACCACCACAGCATAACACACCTATAATACCAAACATTTTGACTGTGGTATGTGGGCTGCTTATAGGGGATATTGACCGGACACATGGCGAACACATCAGGGGCACCTGCCACCTAAACAGATACAGTATTTCACCCATCTCTTACTCCCCAACCCTCCCCAAGCACTTCTGCACACCAACACACTCCCCAAAATTGCATTTTGCCTCTGTTCACCGCCACACTGTCGGCAGATCCAAGATGGCGGGTGCATCGAAACAATGTAATGTAACTCACGCCTTACCCCAGCCAATCAGAGACCACGTTGCCTATCCACAGACATGACGCAAGCAAATTAGCCAATCGGTATCTTGTCCGCGGAGCGAACAGGGAAGTGTGTTTGTGCAGCGGACATAGATATCACTAGTTTTTTCGCCTTACGTTTTGCCCGTTTATAAAAAAACTACTGGACGAATTTACACCAAATTAACAAAAGCACGCTTTCGGGACTAAGCCGCCGTGCCTCCCGCAATATTGGTGGAAATCCACCCAGCGTTTGGGGTGTAGGCGTGAGAAGTTTTTTCCCATTATATCTATGGGAAAAAAAGAAATTTTGGGACCCGCCCTATAACTTTGCCCCCCCCCAACCAAACCTCACTAAAATTTGCAAAAAGATTTCAGAGTGGACCATGTACTTTTTTTGCAATGTTTAGTGAGGATTCGTCCAGGGGGAGCGAAGTTATAAGCCACCCAAAAAGTGCTCTTCCTGTGGGATTAGCAACTTAACCATAACTACACAGCCACTACCGTGGCTGTGTAATTACTATATGTAAATGTTCCTATGTATTTTTCTAGCTATTACATAGCATTATTTTATAATCAAAATGCATGTGCAAAGTACAAGGAGGGGCACATGTCATATCCATTCATGTTGTAACGTTCCATTTCAGAATGTCATGGCGCACAGTAACAAACTTCCTCACCTCCGTTCGTTTTCCATCAGCACTGGTGTGCTGAGGTCTTTTGTCTTGAATAAAACTTGTGAGTTTATCAACTTCTATTTGGACTCTATTGGTTACTTCCGCGGCCACCACACTATGCATAGTTGTCCTCACTTAAAAATATACTGACTATAGAAAGACACAATGATGAGTGATCAATCAAAAGATAAATGAAAAACATGTCTACACACTCTGAAAAATATATGAACAAAGAAATGCATCTAAATACAAAAATACCCTGTACAAAAAGTATAAATGACATACATTAAATTTGCTATACAGGTCTAAATTTGCTGACTACGAAATATTATTGACAGGACTAGTATCCACCTCTCTGAAGTCCTATTCTGTTTTCAAAGCGTGGCTGTATGGCAGGTAAAGACTTCAGCGATAACGACAACATTCAACTTAGATGGCCAGGTGGGAGGGCCGCAGGAAGCTACGTGTGCCCCAAAATGTTCCATAAACTCTTTGAGGACGCACATTGGGTACCATGACCACGCTTCAGAAATATTAGGTGTCGGAATTCTTTGGAAAGTCGCTTTTAACCCCTCCTGCTCCCCACCCAAACTGTTTTAATCCCTTCATCTTCTCTCATAAAGCCAAGGAAAGCAGTGCAACTAGGTCTCCTGGGATAGAGGAGAAGTGGGCAGCAGAATCTCACCCCCTCTGCCACCCCATGCCACCTCCCCACAACCCGACAGCTGCATTAGTGTGCTACTGTGTCTAGGCACGCATAGTGTGCCCTGAATGAGTATTCGGGGTATGGAGCGGCCAATATAGGGGGCTGCACACTCCCTTTAATCCTTGCCCTCCCTTTGGTCATTAGTTGGAATGAGGAGTCAAAGCATAGATGCATGTACTTTGATGCCTTGGTACTCCTGGAATGCCTTAGCTCTCGCAGAGATAGAATAAAGGCGTGGGCCAATCTCTCTGCAAATGCCAGCGGATGCCTCCACAACGCTCCCCCATTAATGACACTTCGTTTGACTGTTCATTAGTCTGCACAATGGTGACATATTCCATTTGATGCAGGGCAGTGTATCACCACAATCCCTGAAAAGAAGGCTGTGTTATTAAGAAGGAAACATTTTGTTGAGCTGTCTGAGAAAATACATCGCAGTCGCTTTAAGTCTTGTATCTATGATAAGAAACAAAGGGCCTGATTTATAAAATGTGTTTCAATGGCGAGGAAGGATAGCCCCGCGGCAACGCGTTTATTTTCGAAGCAAGACAACGTAGTGCAACACAGGTTAAAATCCGGAAGTAATTCTTAAAAACCGCTCGCTGGAATAACGGCGTTATAAAAGAACGATTATAATGGGGTTTTCACATTGAAAAATGAACAAAGTACATAGGTTTACAGTATTTTTTGAAATCGCGGTTAATCACTAATGATTAATCACTAATGCTGTTCTAACAGATAAACCCTTTTCAGCCGGTCAAGTGGCACAGCGAGTAGAGCACTCGCTTTGACATCTGTGCAGAACTTGCAGGTTCGAATCCCGGCAGGGCAAAACTCAGCCTTTCAACCTTCCGAGGGCGATAAATGAGCACCACACACCGTGGATAATAATAAGCAGCACTCAGATACCGGAGGGTTAAATGCTAAATTATTATTATATCATAAATGTGTACATCAAATGTGACTAACGTATTTAAGTATTCATTCATTGAAATAACCTGACAACAAAAGATCACATCATCTGTAGTGGGCAGATATTTTGTGTAAGACCATCTCCCACCAAATGTTTCACTGTTTTATTGATAGCTCTGGCTTCTGCGTTTGGTTTTGGTGTAGGGAATGCTGACATTTTCAGCTTGGTACCTTGTGCATTGATTGACATGTTCCACTCATGCAAATGGAAACTCGCAATAACAGGAAACAGGAATCCACATGGTAATATTGACCAGTATAGAATTGATTAACATTTTCGCAATTACAAGTTTGCAAATAATCTTCCAAAGAAAATACTACAAAAATGCATGAATGCAGGCAAATCTATATTTTCTTTCCTTGAGAATAGCATTACGTTTGTAGTTTCCATTGAGCTAACTATTGAAGCATGAACACATTTGCATCGCCCACTTCTCAGGGTCACCTGCACTGCCTGGGGAAAGGCTGTAGAACCAAAGGAAAAAGGAATGGCTGAAAAGCTAAGAATGAATGAATATTAGGACTTCCTCTGGACAGCTTTCTAGCACATCATCGGATAGCAGTGGTGGAAAAAGATATACAAATCAGTGTTGGTTTCACCACAAAGGGGTACGTATGGCCATGTCTGGGGAGGCTCGTGTTCCCAGGCGGAGAGGATGTGGATGGGATGTGGGCTAGCAGTTCAGGCTGTACTGCTGTCTTTCATGGCAGGGCCATGGTTATTTTGCA
The DNA here is from genome assembly GCF_040938575.1 of Ambystoma mexicanum. Classification (NCBI taxonomy): domain Eukaryota; kingdom Metazoa; phylum Chordata; class Amphibia; order Caudata; family Ambystomatidae; genus Ambystoma; species Ambystoma mexicanum. Next base: position 535,480,404 of record NC_090930.1, read on the forward strand.
GATGGCTGGTACCTTTCTGTGATGACACAGATGAGCTAAAAATGGATACAACCCATTGGTTCCCAAAGTGAGTATGATTGATTCAATGCTTTGCAGCAATCATATTTGAATTTCATAGTGAGTCTCTCTGCATAGGAACAGGTATGAATCGTATTAATGTGGTCCTAAACAACTGCCCTTTTTTAGAGGTGGCTTGTGTTACTGTGCAGAGAGGGTACGGCCTCGAAGTTCGGACTGAACTCCTCCCTGATTGGTATATGTTTTGTGTGATTCTATAGTGGCACGGATTGGTACAGATTGGCTCAGAACATGGAATAGAAGTGTGCGTAGAGAAAGCCCCAGTGGCTAGGATTCATTGAATCCTTCCATGATCCATCACTATTTGGTATTCATATAAAATGTACATTACCTTAGCTAAAGGTACATTTACAATGGACAGACTCGGGGAACTAAATCTTTGCCTTGCTAGACCCTTATCTTTTAAAAGGCATGTGTGTTCCCTGTGCATGTAACAGGATTAGGGCAAGGCCTCCTAAGAATCTATTCATTTTCCATCACCAACCCACCACAGGTCCATTTAATTCACATACTAAACAAACATGCATTGTTAATTCAGATGGCAATCTGGTACACAGACCCCAGCCAAGCACGGCTGAGCACCATACATTTAAGCGATGAGTTCATCATCAAGGGAAAGTAAACACTAAAGCCACCTGCATGACAGTGCTGTGATCCAGGCTCATTCTGGAGTCACATATTCAATCATTCAAAGGGTATGGCCCAGCACTGTAATGTGGGATTCTCTACCTGCATGGCCACCTGAGAGGTGGTCAGTTTGGGTTGTAAAATGAGAACCAGAAAGGTGAGGTTTCTGTTTGCGTATGGCCCAAACTAAAGCAGATGCCTCTTTCACAATGGTGGCACAGTTGCTCCCTCTTTTAGTCAGTAATTCAGCCATTCTCCTGCTAACGTAGGCAACAGTTTGTTCAACCCCATCACAGTTTTGCTGTTTTAAAACTGCTCTAATTCTAAATTTGCAGGCATCCGGCTGTATAATGAATTATTAAGGATGGATTAAAGTAGCATCAATGCACTGTCACTAGACTGTGACATTGACATGTGGTTGTTGATCCACATGTACTATAAAACATGATTATTTACAAACTTTTGTTTCTTTTGCCAGTCTATGTTTCTGTCTCTTTTTCACTCGTTATTTCAGGATCCTTTCAAAAATCCTACTTGCAATGGGAGGTGAGGCATAATAACTTATACCCTTACCACAATGTCTCATTATTACACAAGTTATATTAATTAATCTTAATCACTGGCATTTCTCTGGACAACCTTCCACACCATTGTAGTTGAGTTGTCTGTGCAATTGCAGATGGGGACATGCCATAAGCAAATCAGTCTTGGTCCTGCCACCAATGGGAGCAGTCCAGTCCCAACTGCTTGGCTAATTCCCCTGTGCACGGAAACACAAGCAAGCCCAGCTATGTTTTCCGCTTTGTTGGGCTTCATCATTGAGGTGCAGCTTGTTTCCCTTTGGCACAGAAATCAGGGGACCCATGCCTGGACCTACCCTCCCTCATAATAGCTCTCTCACATATGGAGACAAACTACAATAACAAAAATGTGATGGGTTGAAGGTTATCAATTAATTTTAACCGCTGGCATTGCTGTGGGCAACCTTCCACACCATTGTTACTTAGCCCATCTGCGCCATTGCAGAAGACCACCAAATCTGTCTACAAATCTGCCTGGGTCCTGCCAGCAATAGGAGCAGTCCAGCCTAAACTGCCAGCCCACATCCCCTCTGCACTGAAACACAAGCATGTTTCATCTTGTTGGGCCTTATCAGGGTGGTAAATCTTATTTCCCTATGTAACAGTGCACAAGAGACATGTTCTCACATATGGAGCCAAACTATAACCAACATCTGTGATGCGTAGAAGGTTATGAATTCATCTTAACCATTGGCATTGTTCTGGGCAACCTTTGACACAATACATTTTTTAGCCGATCTGTGTCATTGAAGAAGGGAAACAGCCATTTGCAAATCAATCTTGTTCCTTTCACAAATGGTAGCAGTTCAGCCCCAACTGCTTTGCCAAGATCCAAACTACACCTCACTAATAATGCCCAATAAGACTGAAACCTGCCTGGGGATGATTGTGTGTCCCAAAGAAGGATTGTGATAAAGCAGTTCAGGTTGGACTGCTCTTTTTGGGGTTGAACCAAGCCTCATTTTGGCATGGTAGGCTGAAGAGTGATGGTCTGAACGATTTCCCAGAGCTAATTACAAATATTCAGCCTTCATTCCTTTAGTTTTACCTGCCTTCCTTGAGAAACTCTTGTGTTACAGTGGACAGTTCCAAAAGTGAAGGACAAGGAAAAGTGCAAATTCTAATGAATTATTAAGTCCACAAATTGGCCAAAAGAAAGTCTTAAACCTACTCTTAAAAAGGTCTGTCCCTAACTTATAAGAAACAACAGCCAGAAGTATCTTTCTGGGAAGGGCCATCAGCAGGGACATCATTTGGGGGTTGCCCGGGGTCGCAGCTTTGACCTCTGAGGTCTCCCTGTGACCTGTGCCATGTGGCTCTTTGTTTCTGGAGTGGCTGGCTTTCTTGTTTAGGCCTCTTTAAAAAACAGGGGGTTCCACAAGTGTAACACTTTGAGCAGTAACGCTCAATAAAAAAGAAAAGGAATAGCAAATAATTCGTTTTTCTGGCATTCTATTCAATATAGACTCATTAAAGGTTTATTTCCGGCACATTTCCGGGGGTGAGTCACTGATTTAGTCTGTTCTGAAACACCTCAACTCAGCCTTTCATCCTTCTGAGGTCGATAAACGAGTACCAACACATGTTGGGTGATATTGTATGGATATTTGTTCTATATAAAGCGCTTAAGCGTAAGTGCTATATAATAACACATCATTATCATTTGGCTTTAAACGTCTGCTTGCTTTCGCAGTAATTTGGTAATATGTGCCAATACACACTGATATTAATGATACACATGGTGATCCATTCTTGTATGAAATGTATATCACATTATAGTGATATTGTAACCCTATTTTTCATAGTGTACTTAGGAACAATGCTCTGTGATGCCACTTTCTATTTTGGTAAGGGGCTAAAGGTTGTGTTCCAACGTTCCCGTCATGTCTCTTTGGGGTGGGGTCAAATACTTCACTTCCTGTGATGTCATCAGAAGTCAAGGGGTGTGTGATGTCACTTCCGCTACCCCAGGCATTTTGGTGAAATGACTTTCCTGGCCACCAGCTGTTGCTCACTGACAGGCTCCTTCATCTTCTCTGCTTTCACGTGTGCCTTCACACTTCCCTCCAATTGTTTTGTCTATTACATTTCTCTCTGGGCAGGCTTTCCTCAGTCTGGTGACTATTTCTTCTGAGCTTCCAATAGTCCTTTGGATTCTTGCTATGTCCCTCCTGGAGCTGGTATTCACAACAGGCCCTTTCTGGACGTTGACTTAACAAGGGTTATAACAGGCCTCTCCTGAATATTGGCTTGACAATTGGTTCCTCCCGAACCTGGATTTCACAGTGTTTTTGTTCACCACCCCTCACCAGGGTTCTTTTCAGGTTGCCAATGTATTTCATCTCTCCTGTCACATGATCTCCACTCTGACCTCAGGGTCTACTGGTGGATGGCTTCTGACTTCAGCCTTCAATTAGCTGTTGGTAGGGGATCAATCCAACATGCCCCCTATAAAACCTGTTATTTTTAGGGGCAAAAGGGGTGGATGGTTTTTATGCTTGCTTCCTCCAAATGTGCACAAAGTCTCCTCCTCAGTGTCCTCTTCTGTCCAGTAGTGTCATCAGAAATCTCTGCTTGTGTCAAGTGACAACAGGAAGGAATATTGGCCTCCTCTGGGAGTCTTTCACCCTTGCTTTCTTTCTCACCCTCTCTCTGTTTCCCAGCTATCTTTTTTACCCTCCCTGGTTAGGGGCTGGGTTGTCATTCTCACCTTGGATAAGTGTTTCTTTAAGCAATAAGACCTGAGCCGCTGGCTGGAATGTGGGGTAGCTGCCCAGGGCCCAGGTGACAGGTCTGAGCGCAGCAAGAGCCTTAACGATGGGCCACGGTGCCGTTCCCACCCGAACCGGCCCTGCCGGTGAGGGTCTAATTGCGATTAGCACCCCAGGTTGCAATTTGGAAACCCGGAGTACTAACAGCAATGTATTTATTCAAGATGGCCGCCGTAGAACTGAAAGGTGGGGATCCATGTAGAGCTCCTCTTCCATTTCCATAGCAGACTACAGGGACATGGATCAGCAGCAGCGACAGGGGCTGTCGCCACCAAACCTATCCGGTAAGTGGGGTTGGGAGGTGGGATGGGAACGCGGAACTGAGAGGAAGGAAGGGCAGGGTGGGGAGAAGATGGCTCATCCAGGGAAGCATCCATCATGCTACTCGGAAATGCAGGCTGAGATCGTAGGATTCAGCCTACGATTCAAGCAACCTGATTGGTTGGTTCCACCGCCCGGGTGATAATTATGGATACTTGAATTCTTAGAACCAATTAGATAATTGCAGGATATGGACCATTATCCCTTATTGAGCTATTATTAGTGGGGTATGGGTATTGCTCTCTTGCTTCAGGATCATTTGGGTAATTAATATTGGACTTTGAAGTGTTGAATGCTGCTTTGGCATGCAGTGGCATTTTGGATTTCTCTGTGACACCGAGAGTGGCTCTTCACAGTGTCTCTGCATACATTAAGCAATTTGGTGGTCCCATTCTGTCAGATGGTGTTTGCTCGGTCTCCTGATGGTAAGATTCTTGGTTAGTTTCTTCAGTGTTTGTTACCTCCACAGACTTGTAAAGCCACAGTGCTTTCCCGTGCATGCAGGCTTCTCTGGAGTTTGTTGTTTGACAGTGTTTTGCAGGCACCCTGGTATATGTAGTTCTGAAAAAATGTACTCCTCAGTGAGATTCTCGTTGAGGCATTATCATGTATCTGGGAGGAAAGCAAGCCAACAGGAACCTACTTTATCCAATCATTGGAAAGCACATCAGTTCCCTGGAGACTTGCTTCATCCACATGGAAGGATCAGGAGTTCAAACAGCTCACCACAGCTGGTTAGGGGCTTTCTGCATATGCGTAGAGAAGAATATTTCCTGAGTCATAACTTAGCCAATGACTTAATCTCAGCACAAGATGAATCTATTCACTGCATAGGTGCAAATGCGTAATTTAACTCATTATGCACCTAAGCAATGAACATTTCACTTGCAGAAACAGAGGGTTAATACGAGTATCACACACTAGTTCGTCATGGATTACATACTTCACTTTAATTAACTGATGGTTAAGTGTTTTCTTAATTGCTTGCTTGGTTATTATTTTATAGCATTTGTCTTCAATTTCTGACTTGTCAAAAAGTAGTGGGTCATGTGTCTGTACTCATGGGTTGTCTGAAGATGCAGTATCACCTGCCATGCATGCAATCACCAATTCAACCTATGTTTAATAGTTGACAAACAGTGCAGAGTTGACAAATGCATTTGACAGTAGTTGCAACGCACAAAATATCTCCTGATTTCTGGAATAGCATTCAGCGGGTCACCAGAAGGTTCACATTGGCAGATTTGGTGAAACCTTATGAAATGGAACTGGACTGAAGGAATTGAAAAACATGCATTAGTGAACGGCCCGTAGAAAGTTGGCCATGATTAGGAGCTTAGGTTGCAAGTGGTATATAAATATTTCAGTCAAGACTGATTCGGTCAACCTTGGTGACTACAATTTCTACTACCTGTAAATGATTCAGCACATTGCGGATGTCTGCCATACACCAAATGGATGAAAGTAGGCTACCTCTCATTCATGAGTTCTGAAAGCTGTCCAATCAGTCTGCCCCTAAGGAGGTAGCATGAACCCCCATTCTCTATATAGTGTAAATAGATACAGAGAATGATGAACACCTCGGGGTCCAAACCACATTTTGAATGCGAAGGGACAGAAATAAGTGAAGAGCTACGAAAGAAGAGATGTGCAAATCTTCAATGTCCATGTTATAATAGTAAGAAATGGCAGTTATTTCTCCTTCATTTCCGATACTTTTACAAGTAACTCACAGCTTTATCAGGATCAAACAATCACCACCCTTTCAATCTTTTGGCTGAACTGTCTTTTTAGACTTGTCACTTTTATGAGTGATCTACTCAGGTGTATTGCTGAGCTGATGGGTACAATACTTAGATACATAGATACTTAGATGGGGCAAAGTTTGTGAGATGGCTACCAAGAGTAAATAGGAGAATTAAAACAACCTGCAACAAGAGGGCCTGACAAATGAGCTACAACTAAAGGGGTTGCCCTGAGTTTGTTGGTGACCCTGGGACATTAGATGGGAAAGCAGAACCTGAGGAAATAAATGGTGGATACATGATTGACAAGGATGTTCTGGATTAAGGAACATGCTTGTCAAGGTTTAACAACCCTGAAAGGATACTCACCTTTAACAGCCCTGGGAGGATATTCAGTGCCCCCCCACACACCTCCATGAGCCATGCTGAAGGGGCCTACGCGTGGAAACAAAGCATGGGCCGTGCCACAGTCTGGGCTTCCAGGAGCACCATCAATGTACAATGCACATGATGATCATGCCGCTGCTGCAGCAGCACACTGCACGCTGCACTATGTGAAATATGAAAGGATGTGTTTTCATCAAACCTTAAATATTTTACCCAACATAAAAACAAGGGGGCTGTGTCTGGCACTCACATGTACCAGCCAACTTGTGTGGCCAGTAATATTATGTGCAGTAATGATACCATAGAAAAACATATCAAAGTATCCCCATTAATGAAGTTCTCTTGTTTTCTTTGTCCTTAATGCAAGAAAAATTACCTGCCATAGCAAGAAAATATGTTAGTGTTGGCTGCAGAAATGCTTGGCCAAAGCTTGCACCACCATGAAAGAATACTCTTCATGTTGACATTGCCATGAATGCCAGTAAAACATACAATGCCAGAGTAAGGAAACATATTCCCGTTTGGCTGGACAAATGTCTCCATTCACCATTTAAGAACACTCATGTTGACTTGCCCTTAAAGCCAGTAAAACATGCAATGCCACAATAATGAAACATTTACTTGCTGACTGCACAAGTGCCCACACCCTCCCCCTTATGTGAGACAAAATGCCATGCCACAGAAAGAAAAAGTCACCCCTCTTGCCTGTGGGATGTATTTACCCATGCATCCGAGCCCTACCTCAAAACTGTGCAGTACTGACATGAAAACATCATGATGGCCAGAGCTTCCCAGAAAATGCACAGGGAAATGCAGGAAGAATAGGCTGCCACCCATTTTTGCCGATGTTATGGGCACAGAAGGACACTGCCTAAAACCACCATTGGACTACCCGCACAGTAGTCTGAAACCATTGGGAATGGCAATGCTGATTGCCAAATGCAACTAGAATTGTGGGGAATTCATTCTTAAATCCCAAAAATGGGTGCAGTACCAGTACTCACCACTATCCAAAAGCCGGCAATTTAAAACAACACCAGATTTTACTTTTTTGTAGAAAACTGAATAAATGAACCCAAAACATGCCAAAGAAAGACTTACTGAGAGGTGGATACAATGTAAAGTGATATTCTGAAGTGACTTGAAGGTTTATAACAAGACTGGCTGAGCTGTGGATTGCAGCAGTTTAAGTAAATTTGGACTGAAAGACACTAAAAAAAAATCTAAATGTTTAAATTGACTGAGTGACCTACTTTTGAGTGTCACATAGGTTGCAATTGTTTAAATGTCATAGTTTTAAACTTAGAATCAGCCTTCTAGCTGCATATGTGAAAATGTTTAGTTTTATTTGAATGCAGAAACTGGGGAACAGAAATGACAGCTTAAAGAGATTCCAATGTGCCTGGCAACTACCCCCATCAGGAGTGAAACTTGAGTCACAGCTGTGTTCCCAGGCCTAGCTGCCCTTTTGCTGCTCACACTAAGGATATGCCATCTATCTGATAATTGAATTACCTGTGCTCTGCAGGAAAGTGAACAAAGCCCTGTCCTGGCTCAGGCAAAGGTTTTATTGGCAGGAGTCGTAAATGGTCGTAAAAAGTGGCTTCCTCCTGAGGAAAGGGGAGGGGCACTGCCTGTGAGAGCAAGCTGGCTTGGCAGAACTGGAAAAACCAGAAATTCAACCTTTTGCTGAGGGTAAACCACACCCCTTTGGAGCCAGAACATAACTTTAAAAAGATGAATAACTCATAGAGCGGACATGTGAAAATTTTATAAATGACACCATAATTCTTGTGATTTTTCTGCCCACATTTTAAGAGGTTTTTCGACCCGGTGGCGTGTTCAGGGGGGTTTTAGCGGAAAAGTGGATATTACTCTAAATGTATGCATGTTAAAAATCTGAAACTTTATCAGTTAATGCCCATACTCCCTGCGCACATGTATGTAAAGTTGGGTCAATGTCAGAAATTGAAAAATCAGTTAAAAAGTCAATTATGTGCCATTTCTGAATGCAAGCTCTTAGAAACAGCAGATTTGGACAGAGACATGGCTAAATTCAGCCACACCATGTATATGTAATTTCAAGCAACTGTGTAACTGTGAAATATGTCTTTTATTATCAAATATAGAATGTGTGCAATCTGACAGAGGAGTGTCCTATCTGCAAGCCATAAAATGACATCCCTCTGACTCACAGTTCATTCCCCAATCAAATGATAAATGGAAGTTTGACCAATTAGAAGCTGAGAGAGAGGTAGGGTCAGTGATGCTAGAACACACCCACATTCTAAACACATAAAAGCAGACAGACAGGACAGATAGGGACTTTGCAATTCCATCTGCAGCGGGACGCTCTGCCGGAAAAATCCATACTTACCTCCATCAACCTCCAGAAAGCCAAACTAGAGACTTCAATCTATCCAGAACTAAGAGACCAGACCAGAGAGAAAGCAGTGCTGTACCCAGAGAGACCCAGACCAGCAGAGAGAGCTGACCCAGATCACTGTGAAGTGCAGAGGCCAGACCAGACCAGACCAGAGTCCAGTTTAAAACCCTGACCAGATCCGTGACGAGGCCCATTTAATTCAAGAATATAGTGTGAGTACCCAGCAGAACTGTGTAGAACCAATATCTTAGTTTAAATTCATCTAATTCAATCTATTTAACCTAAGTAGAACTGCCTGATAGATCCAAATCTGTCACCTGTCATTCTAGCTGCAAAATTTGTCACTTGTCATTTTGAGCTTTTAAAATTTGCAAAACCAAAAACGACCTTCACTAAATCGCTCATATCTCCGCGACCGTTTGTGCTAGAGACTTGCAGTAACTTTCATTTGGAAGATGAGATCCTAGGCTTTCCTAGGACCCCAAAACGATCGTGATAGTCCTTGCGGTTCCTCTGTAATAGCGCTCGGCGCATCCGCGAATTTTGCCGCGATTTGCAAATTTCTCCACGTGTAAGAAGACAGCAGTTTTGCTTTTCCATTTGCCAGAAATTCGTTTAACCTGCTAACTATCCCTGCATCATTGCTAGTGTGAGCCTGGACTAATATTAACTAGATACCACTCACCCTGAACCTCTGAAAGGGAATCAAAAGTATTTTAGCATATTTTTCAATTCATTGCCAGCACATATCAAAGCAATTTGGGCCTGTGTTTTCAAACTTATGTAGTCTAAGCTTGCTGGATTGAACTGAATTACAGTTGATTGCATTCCTGAGAACTGTGTGCTTCCTTCCATTTCCTTGCCTTGCATCAAGGGGGGAAGGGGATTGCCAGAGAAAAGTGATTACATTGTTTTGCTGAAATCATATCAAGTTGTTTTCTATACTGCATTTCATTCATTCAACCTTGCATTTCCTTGAACCTTATAAAGCATTCTCTACCACATTATACTTCTGTACCTATTTACCAGTGTGCTACCTTATCCATTTCATGTCAACTCCTTATTGACTATAGAGAAGCGTGTTAGTGCCAGATTCTCCGTTATTAATCTTTATCATATCAGATTAAGTGTGCTAGTCAATTATTAATTTATTATAAAGTGTGATATATATATATATTTTAATTTATCAAATAAACCTTTTAAACTTGCAAAACAGAACTACTTCTTGGCTCAGTGGGGTCAGGGGGATTCCAAGAGAGGGGTGTTATATAGGGGTAGTCATCCAGAACGCATGAACTGGACCTAAAGATATATCAATAAGGGTTTTCATTCAGTATTATAGACTAGGCGTTGACTTAGCTGTAGTGTTGAATTGAATCCCCTTACAAATTGGGGGCTCGTCCGGGATGTTGGGTTAGATTTACCACTTGTGCAGCTTAATACAGTGTACTAACTGACGGGATACATACATCCGGTCGGATCACCACGCTGCATTACGCTGTGAAGCATTCCTCAAAAGGGACACTCCAAGAAAAGTTCTGTTCTGCAAAAATAAAATACAAACTTCTGTAAGTCAGGACAGAGACCAATCTCTAGAATGACGACCTTAGTAGACATGAAAATAGCCAGAGAGCACCTCTTGCATAAGCTATTTGTGAGAGGTGAATGGACCGAACAGGGCCAGGATGTGTGGTTGCAGGCCATCACACAACAGGTCACTGAAACAGGGTCAGATATATATAGAGATCAGGGTCCCTTACATGTGGCCCTGAGTGAACTATATATGGCTCCTAAAGCCAAAGAGGAACACAATAAGATTGCCAGGATAGCAGCATACCTGTACCTATATATGGGAGACATGCAGGATAGATGTGCTGAAAGCCAAAATCTGGCAAATAGGCAACAGATGGCATTACAGAAGGCCCAATCTGATCTGGACTCTTCTGAGCAGAGGCTGCAGAGGAGCCAGGAGGCAGAAAATGATAGTAGGCAATATATCATTAAAATAAAAGAGGATATGGGCATCCTACAACAGGAAAAGACAGACCAGGATACCCGATTTCTGGCCCTGCAGAAGGAGCACCAAGACAGTTTGGACTCCTTACTGCAGAACCAGAAAAAGCTGGAGCAACAGATCAATTTCAACAGGGCATGCACAGAGCAGGTAGCCACCCTGCACATCCAACTAGACAGAGAGAAAGAGGAGAGCAATAAACTGATTCTGAAAGACCTGGATACCCAGGCAGAGTTTGATGAGGAGCGCCAAAAAGCTGGTGCCCTTCAACGGCAAAGGGACGACCTGGCGTCAAAAATGCAGGCTCTTAGTCAGGAAAGAGACGCCATAGGCCAGGAAGTCTGCCACTTAAAAAAGGAAATTGAAGAAAATCACCTGGCCCTCCAGGGGCTGGGTGATCTCCAAAAAGAAAACCAGAACTTGGTAGAGCACACCAGAAGGGTGGAAGATGCTCTAGCAAGAAAGGAGCAGGCCAATAGGGATATTGCCCAGGAGGTAAACCTCCTGCAGCAAAGACTGGCCCAGTTCTCCAGGACCAACCAGGAAGCACAGAGGGAGAATGAGGCCCTCTGTCAACACAATGATAGGCTCCAGCAACAGGTAGCGATGCAGGAGAAACTGATAGAGTCGAGTAAGGCCTTAACAGAGGAACTGAAGGCACAAATGCAGGCTCTTGCATTGCAACAGGGAGCAGGGGCGGATAGAGATGAGGTTCGCTGGGAAATGGAAACTCCGGAGCATAACCTCAGGAGCCCTAGTACCAGAGGCCGTCATACTTCTCAGTCCCTGGACTCTGCCACCCCCATGTCCCCTGGTGCACATGAGCACAGGGCCACAGGGATGGCAGATTACTATCCAGCTAAAAGTATGGGGCTCATAGGCCAGTACCACTCAGGAATGGAGGGGTGGGCATCCGGGTATGGGCACCCAAGTACAGTACAGTTCAGTGGGGAACCCCAGGAGAGTAGGCCCATTAAGGGCATCCTGAAAACCTCTGCCCAGTTAGGTCAGTGGAGGGGGTACCCATCAAATCCTGGCAGCAAGGAGGAATCTGAAGACTCCTCTGAACTGCGCAGGACACAGGAGACCAGGTCCCCACATTCTGCCAGCCATTCCCAGGCTCGCAGAATCCGGGAAAACCTGGAAGATCAGACGGGAACCTCTGGGAGCAGTGCCTCTGAGTCCGAGGATGAATGGACAAGGGTTACCCGAACCAAAAAGGCCAATAAGGCAAAAAGGGCCTTGCTTAAGGACCCCTTAAAGCAGATTAAGGCGATCAGGAGCGTCATTACGCCTTACCATAAGAACGCTAAGTATTCTGTTTGGGAGCACTTAGAGTTGTTTGAACAAATGATGGAGACTTTCCATTTGAAGGACAGCCAAAGCTGTATTCAATATGTAAAGTGGACCTTCTCCCCGGAATACTCCAGTTTCTTTGCGGGGTTGGAGGACCAAAATCCTTTAAGATGGTCCACCTATAAGGCGGCCATCCTGAAACATTTTTCTGTTCACAGAAATCCTCAAGAGGCTCGCAAGGCAGCCTACAATTTGCAATGTGGGGAGGATCAGGCCCCACAAGAATTTGTGCAGGAGTTAAAGCGTGCTTTTGCACAGACCACAAGAAGGGTGCGCACAGATAGTAGAGAGTTCATAAATACGTTTTTCCATGCCTTGCCCAAATACATCATGACCCAGCTCGTGAGGGATTTTCACGAGAAAAGATCCTTAGATTGGGTCATTGAACAGGCTACCCGGATCTATGAGGTGCAGAAACCGATAGATAGCAAAAGTAATGCCCAGAAAAACCCCAAAGCCAACAGCACCCCTGCTGCTGCCAAGGTGGCAGAGGTAAAGGTCACCCCCGTTTTGGATTTGGAGATGGGGGGGCCTAAAAACCTACCTGCACCTAATAATGCTAGGCCCAGGAGGTCCTCGGGTCAGTCACAGACAGGGAGCCAGGGAGGCAGCCCCACAAATGGGGTCCCTCGCTCTACTGACTATGTAAGTCCTCGCTACAAAGGTAATAGACCCATCCTGGGTTATGTGTGGACTCCTCCAGCCCAAGGGGGGGGGTCCAGCCAAGCACCTAACCCAGGGAACTTCCCTCCAAACTTCCCACAGGAGGGCAGAAATTTACCAAACCCTGGGCAGAACTTTTTCCCCAGATATCCACCCGACTTCCAACCCCAAAATCATCCATCCTTCTTTCCCCAATTCCCTGAGCCCAGACCACTGAATCCGGGAGAGGGGAGGCCAAGGGTGGAGGGGTACCCAAATCTTCCCAACCCGGGGTATTACCAGAGGAGGGACAGCTACCCTTCCCGGGATCAGCCCAGGGGAGAAAACAGGGCCCCGTATCAGCCTGAGCGGGTTTCCCAGTTAGAGCGCCAGGTTCAAAACATGGCGCGGGATCTGGGTCACATACTGAGGGCTCAGCAGAACCCTCAGATGGGCGTGCCGGCGCAGAACGCACCCAACTCTGGACCTGGTGCTCCAGAACAATGACGGGGGCAGCACCCCGATAACTCACCGGTTCCCAGGGAGGAGGCACAAAGGGAAGGGGGGTGTAAAGCCTTGGAGGAAGCTTCCTTCCTCACTTGTAAACAGCCCCTGGAAACCCAGGAACCGGAAACAAAATCTCTGGCCCCTGAAAGTCTGCCTCCTAAGGAGCAGAGGGGGGGTAGGAGAAACAAAAGACCCAAACAGACTCAGTTTGAGGAGGAGGTACAGATCTTCCAATTTGAGGGAGAGGGATCCTCAGAGGATCCTGGGAAAAGGATCTTCTCCTTCAGAGAGGGGGGAACTCCCCCCAAAGAAAAATGGGTCCCTAGGGATGCAAATCCAGACTGGGGAGATGTGGAGACTGAGCTACCGCCGCCCACCATCTCATCCCAGAACCAACAGCAAGAAAATCCCCTGGTTCAAACCCATCCTGGTGACTGCCTCCAAAAAGGGGGGGGCAGCCCAGAACCGGAACCAGGGGAACCCACAATGGCTCTGATCTCCAGTTGCCAACTTTTTCTTTCAGATTCCCAAGACTCTCCACAGAATTCTGCCCAAATCTCTTCGCTATCGATGTCCAAAACCAGAAAGTTAGCTCACCAGTTGTCCAAAAATGTACATTACCTGTGCCCCCTTGAGGAGAAGGAGGGAAGATATTATGCCCCGGTACAAGTACAAGGGCAGGGTACAATCTCGGCACTGGTGGACACTGGATCTCAAGCTACCCTTCTGTCCAGAAGGGCCTTTGACGAACTGAATGCAGGAAGGGGAGAGGATTACCAAATTCCTCTCACCTCTCTTCCTGGACAACTGCAGAACTTTGACGGGAAGGAAATTCCGTTGAGGGGACTGCAGACTTGGACATTTAAATTGGGCGACATAAGTTGAAACACCCGGTCATAGTTGTGACCCCAGAGGGCACCCCTTGTTTACTAGGGAATGACCTCCTGAGAAGGTTGTCACCCCTAATAGATTGTGTAAACAAGGTCCTCTGGACCCAGACTAGCCGACCAATAAAATTAAAACAGAGTGTCAACCATGTTAGTTTAAACGGCACATGCCACATGGTTGAACAAAAATCTGACCAAGTAGAATTTCACTTCCAGAATAGCCAAATTCCAGATGTGACAGTAATAGCAGTAGGACAACAGACTGGTGATGGGGGGTCCTCTCTGTTTCTGAAAATCAACCTTCCTTCCAGTTTAAGGTGGTATTCCACGCTGGAAGGAAACACTCTGAAATTCTTTACTAATCCACAATCAGAAACTCCCACTCCTATAGTCCAGAAAGATGTGAAATCAGCTCAGAGCCTGGCTGATATTCAGCAAATTGGAGAGCAGTTGTTCATCCCTGTTCAGTTAAATGATGGGAAGGACTCTGTTCTCGCTCGAGCGTGTGTGAACAACGGTAAGAGCTTCATCAGCGAAGCCATGTTTCGCCAACTCCCAAAAGATCCAGCCATTCCCACCTTCAAACTGATAGACAAATGGGAAATGGACCTGGAAGCACCTAATTCCAAACATCTCCTGCCAAGCAGGTGTATGCTCAAAATCTCCATTGGCAACAAGAGCATAGTCCACAATTGTTGGGTCGTGCGAGACGTCCCTGCCGCCTTTTACTTAGGCAGTGACATTCTCAATCGCTTTGCCATTAGTTTGGACCTAATAAACTTCAAAGCTTGGTCCCGATTAGCGGATAATCCCATGGGCTTTGATGATCCAGAAAAAGCATTTAGGTCAGCTCAATTGCTACCTTATGCAGTTGAAATTCAGGTTAAAGAGGAAGTCACCATCCCAGAAAGGACCCGACAATTCTCCCTGGAAGTGAAAGTTAAAAGGGGACAAGAGTTGAAAAACCCTGATGCTTACATACATCTAATTGCTTCTCTCCAACAGCAAGGGTTGGGGGTAAACCCAACACCATTAGTCAACATAGAACATGACACCATTCCAATAGAGGTGGATAACAGCGACTTAAAGAGTATTACTCTAGCCGCAGGCACCATTATTGGAATGGCGGTTGATGACCGACATTTCTCCATTGATCTTAGAAATGAACTGTTAGGACCAATCCCCAAGGACTGTTTTGACAGTGACAGTGAGGACAATACAACACCAGACAGGATTTTTACCCGGCATGGGGGGAACTTCCTGGTGTACACTTCCTGCCCTTATGGTAAGGAAGATGTGACTTGTGATTTCAGGAGGGATGAGGTGATTTTCCAGGTCCATGAGGGCTGCCTTTCCCACCTGAAGCCTCCAGTCCAAATCAGCACTCTGACCAGGGACTTCTCCACCCAGCTGGAGGAGGCCGCTGAAATAGCCAAACCAGAAGTCTTTCCAGGCTTCAGGCAGATGGTGGAAGAGAGAGTCAACCTAGCTGATGCCTGTGTGACTCTGGAACAAAAGCAAAAGTTGAAACAAGTTTTCTTGGATTTCCAAGATCTCTTTGCGGTAGACTCATATGACTGTGGTCGCACTGACATCCACACAACCACAATCCCCACGGACCCTGGCATGACTCCTGTGTTTGTGAAGCAATATCGCTTGCCTCTCGCCTCAATGGAGTCCCTTACTGAAATAATTAAGAACCTTGAGTCCCGGGGAATAATCCGTCCAGTCCACAGCACCTTCAATAATCCGGTGCTGGGAATATTGAAGCCAAACGGCCAGTGGAGACTCTGTGCCGACCTCAGGGAGCTCAACAAACGGGTCCATACTTCCCGATGGCCTCTTCCCTACATTGACCAAGGGCTGGCCCAGATCCAGGGGTCACAGGTATTCACTGCAATAGACCTGACCAATGGATACTGGACTGTGCCTGTCAGTAGGGAGGACCAATACAAGCTGGCTTTTACCTTTGGGGGCCAGCAGTACACCTGGACCCGGACTCCCTTCGGATACCTCAACTCCGGCAATGAATTCAACATTTTTCTACACAAGGCCATGCCTGACTTGGGTGCGAGGGGTAACCTGGCTTATGTAGATGATGTCCTCATCAAAAGTTCATCTGTGGAGGAACACATAGCGGAGATCCGTTATGTTCTGACACAGTTGAGGGCCGCCGGAGCAAAACTTTCCTTTCAGAAAGCACAGTGGTGTAGAACCCGTGTTAATTTCTTGGGGCATGAGATTACTCCTCAGGGCCTCTGTCCCCAAGAAAAGAAAGTGGAAGCACTTCAGAAACTGAAAGACCCCACAACTCTGCGGGAACTAAGGAGCCTCCTTGGACTGACTAATTACAGCAGAAAGTTCATTGAGGGCTACGCAGAGATCACTAGACCCCTGATTCATCTCCTGAAGGGGGGGTCAAGTGGGAATGGGGTCCAGAACAAGCCGAGGCAGTAAAACAACTCAAAAGAAGCCTCTCACAAGCGCCTTGCCTAGCTTACCCTGTCAGAAACAAGGAGTTCTTCCTGGAGACGGGGTTCTCTAATACGTGCTTGACGGCAGTATTATACCAAAAGCATGACAAGGTCAATAAAGTAATCTCATATGCGAGCAAAACTTTATCCTCTGTGGAGGAAAAATTCAACGATTGTGAGAAGGCACTCCTGGCAACGGTGTGGGCATTGAAGAATTACCGCCCGTTTATCCAGGGGGAACACATCATAGTGGAGACTCCACACCAGCCTCTGCAATATCTCCAAAGTGACAGAATCCGGGCCGGATATGTGAGTAATTCCCGAATTACTTCCTGGATTCTGTCAATGCAAGGCTTTCCTGTGGAGGTCAGATATGGCCAAAACAAGAAGAGTCCCCTCGCGCAAGGTCTGGCTGACTTGCATGATTGTGCCAGAGAAAACTGCCTCGAGGACGAAAGTCTAAAAATAAAGGACAACACGGAGGCATACCTTAATTCCCCACACAAAGTCTTTGAAGAAGACAAGTGTGAGGGAATGCCCACTGTGTATGTGGATGGATGCTCTTACCATGTTGACAACAACGGGGAGAAAGAACTGGTGGCCGGCGTAGGGAATGCATGGGTGAATGAGTCCCCAGAACCCTCCGCTGGATACAAAATTGGTCCCCGAAGTAGTCAGGTGGCAGAATTGATGGCTGTGCATCAGGCCATCCTCACTGCTGTCCAGCATCAACTCCACGAACTGGTCATAATCACAGATTCGGATTATGTACGGAACGGGTTCGTGGAGCACCTGGTTAATTGGAAAACCAGAGGCATGTTATGTGCTAACAACAAACCCTTGAAACATGGGAAGTTGATCCAAAACATTGATGATCTGGTCACATCGAATGGGATGACCATCTACTGGGAAAAGATCAAGGGTCATTCCAAAGTAGAGGGACCAGACAAAACTGGAAATGACTTAGCTGATCAGCTGGCCAAAACCGGGGCCATCCAAGGGGATCTAATTGAGATTGAGTCCCTGTTGGGGGAAATCCAGGTCACTGCCATCACTAGGTCCCAGACAAATGCTCACAACGACCTTTCAATTGCACAATGGAGTAAGGAGACCCCTGATGCTGATTTGATTACTGCTCAGAAGGGGGATCCAATAATTGGTAAATTTTACCAGCACCTTGAGGACCCTGAGAACTTTCCCCTGACGGATACCGATTACATTGGGAAAGAGGACCTAAGAGTGTTGATGAAATGTCCAAAAATGTTCCGGATCCAAGACGGTTTGTTGGTAAGGAAATCCAAAGCTGGCCACGACCAGTGGGTGGTTCCTACCTCATTCCGAAGCCTGATGTTAAGTCACGCCCATGATGCGGCCACTGCCGGTCACAGGGGGTTTCACACAACATTGGAAATCTTAAGAGAGGTTGCATACTGGCCACACATGGGGCAGGACCTCGACCAATACTTGAAGGGGTGTCTTGTGTGTGCACAATTTCAGCCATCATCCCTCACGCACCGGGCACCTTTACAAAAGAGGGGAATGACACTCCCATGGTCAGATTTACAAATCGACTTTGTAGGCCCTGTGATTCGCTCGGCTAGGGGGAATAAGTACATGTTGACTGTGACATGCTTGTTTACCAAGTGGGTGGAATGTCTCCCAGCCCCAAATTGCAAGGCAGAAACTGCAGCTGCCTTGATGATTAACCACATCTTTTCCCGTTTTGGTCTACCTCAAAGGATTGAGTCAGACAGAGGTAGCCACTTCACCAGTGAAGTAATGACAAAGATGTGGGAGATACTGGGGGTCAAGAGAAAGCTGCATATTGCTTATAGACCAGCTTCTTCTGGGGCAGTAGAGAGATATAACCGGACAATTGTGAGCATATTAAAGAAGTTTGTGGCAGATTCTGGGCCAAGTTGGGATATCCGATTACCTCTGGTCCTAATGGCCATCAGATCTACCCCTTCATCTGCAACCAAAATGTCACCATTTGAGTTGATGACTGGGCGCAAGATGGTGCTTCCTCAGCATTTGCTCTACAGGACCCAAGAGCAGACACTGATAAATGCCTCCACTACTCATGAGTATGTAGAGAATTTAAGGAAACACCTCCAACATGCTTTTGCTTATGCTCAGCGGAATCTAGAAAGATCAGCTGATAGCATGAAGACCCATTATGACCTGAAAACTTCCAGGAAGGAATATCAGGTGGGAGACCGGGTCTATCTATACAACTTCCAAAGGAACCAGGCCAAGCAGCGCAAATTTTTGCCTACATGGAAGGGACCCTTTGAGATCGTCGATAAGATCTCCCCTGTGGCCTACAAGATCCGCATCCCCAAAGGCGGTTCGGCAGAGGGAGAAGACAAGTGGGTTCACATAAACCAGTTGAAGTGTTGCCATCCCAGGCACGCTCTGCAACAACTGGAGGAATCCTCTGGAATCCTAGCGGGTATTGTCTCAGACTAATTCTGTTCCAATCATAAAACATACCACATCTAGTCTCTAAAATATTGTGATTTGCATGAAACTGTCTCTTAGTTATACTGTTTTTTATCAAAATAAGAATGTAATGTTTCGTCATGATGAAATGCATATGCTGTCCCACCATCTCAACAGTGGTGGAAAAACGTCTATGAGTAGGTATTGCCGCTCTTCCTTTGTCGTCCTATGAGAAAGAAGACCTTGAGACTGGCCAAGGAGGACGATCCGGAGACCGGGAACGAAGACGCAATGGGCCCAGTGGACCGCCCAATATTCCCATCAGGACCGGCGAGGAGAACCGATCGATCCGACCGGATGGAGGAAAAGATGCTGAACTGTGCCATCTATTGGAAGAAGATGAGGAAACATCCCAGATCTTGCGAGTCCCATCAGTGAAACCGAATGGCCATCGCAAGAGGGGGGCTTGTGGGATGTATTTACCCATGCATCCGAGCCCTACCTGAAAACTGTGCAGTACTGACATGAAAACATCATGATGGCCAGAGCTTCCCAGAAAATGCACAGGGAAATGCAGGAAGAATAGGCTGCCACCCATTTTTGCCGATGTTATGGGCACAGAAGGACAATGCCTAAAACCACCATTGGACTACCCGCACAGTAGTCTGAAACCATTGGGAATGGCAATGCTGATTGCCAAATGCAACTAGAATTGTGGGGAATTCATTCTTAAATCCCAAAAATGGGTGCAGTACCAGTACTCACCACTATCCAAAAGCCGGCAATTTAAAACAACACCAGATTTTAATTTTTTGTAGAAAACTGAATAAATGAACCCAAAACATGCCAAAGAAAGACTTACTGAGAGGTGGATACAATGTAAAGTGATATTCTGAAGTGACTTGAAGGTTTATAACAAGACTGGCTGAGCTGTGGATTGCAGCAGTTTAAGTAAATTTGGACTGAAAGACACTAAAAAAAAATCTAAATGTTTAAATTGACTGAGTGACCTACTTTTGAGTGTCACATAGGTTGCAATTGTTTAAATGTCATAGTTTTAAACTTAGAATCAGCCTTCTAGCTGCATATGTGAAAATGTTTAGTTTTATTTGAATGCAGAAACTGGGGAACAGAAATGACAGCTTAAAGAGATTCCAATGTGCCTGGCAACTACCCCCATCAGGAGTGAAACTTGAGTCACAGCTGTGTTCCCAGGCCTAGCTGCCCTTTTGCTGCTCACACTAAGGATATGCCATCTATCTGATAATTGAATTACCTGTGCTCTGCAGGAAAGTGAACAAAGCCCTGTCCTGGCTCAGGCAAAGGTTTTATTGGCAGGAGTCGTAAATGGTCGTAAAAAGTGGCTTCCTCCTGAGGAAAGGGGAGGGGCACTGCCTGTGAGAGCAAGCTGGCTTGGCAGAACTGGAAGAACCAGAAATTCAACCTTTTGCTGAGGGTAAACCACACCCCTTTGGAGCCAGAACATAACTTTAAAAAGATGAATAACTCATAGAGCGGACATGTGAAAATTTTATAAATGACACCATAATTCTTGTGATTTTTCTGCCCACATTTTAAGAGGTTTTTCGACCCGGTGGCGTGTTCAGGGGGGTTTTAGCGGAAAAGTGGATATTACTCTAAATGTATGCATGTTAAAAATCTGAAACTTTATCAGTTAATGCCCATACTCCCTGCGCACATGTATGTAAAGTTGGGTCAATGTCAGAAATTGAAAAATCAGTTAAAAAGTCAATTATGTGCCATTTCTGAATGCAAGCTCTTAGAAACAGCAGATTTGGACAGAGACATGGCTAAATTCAGCCACACCATGTATATGTAATTTCAAGCAACTGTGTAACTGTGAAATATGTCTTTTATTATCAAATATAGAATGTGTGCAATCTGACAGAGGAGTGTCCTATCTGCAAGCCATAAAATGACATCCCTCTGACTCACAGTTCATTCCCCAATCAAATGATAAATGGAAGTTTGACCAATTAGAAGCTGAGAGAGAGGTAGGGTCAGTGATGCTAGAACACACCCACATTCTAAACACATAAAAGCAGACAGACAGGACAGATAGGGACTTTGCAATTCCATCTGCAGCGGGACGCTCTGCCGGAAAAATCCATACTTACCTCCATCAACCTCCAGAAAGCCAAACTAGAGACTTCAATCTATCCAGAACTAAGAGACCAGACCAGAGAGAAAGCAGTGCTGTACCCAGAGAGACCCAGACCAGCAGAGAGAGCTGACCCAGATCACTGTGAAGTGCAGAGGCCAGACCAGACCAGAGTCCAGTTTAAAACCCTGACCAGATCCGTGACGAGGCCCATTTAATTCAAGAATATAGTGTGAGTACCCAGCAGAACTGTGTAGAACCAATCTCTTAGTTTAAATTCATCTAATTCAATCTATTTAACCTAAGTAGAACTGCCTGATAGATCCAAATCTGTCACCTGTCATTCTAGCTGCAAAATTTGTCACTTGTCATTTTGAGCTTTTAAAATTTGCAAAACCAAAAACGATCTTCACTAAATCGCTCATATCTCCGCGACCGTTTGTGCTAGAGACTTGCAGTAACTTTCATTTGGAAGATGAGATCCTAGGCTTTCCTAGGACCCCAAAACGATCGTGATAGTCCTTGCGGTTCCTCTGTAATAGCGCTCGGCGCATCCGCGAATTTTGCCGCGATTTGCAAATTTCTCCACGTGTAAGAAGACAGCAGTTTTGCTTTTCCATTTGCCAGAAATTCGTTTAACCTGCTAACTATCCCTGCATCATTGCTAGTGTGAGCCTGGACTAATATTAACTAGATACCACTCACCCTGAACCTCTGAAAGGGAATCAAAAGTATTTTAGCATATTTTTCAATTCATTGCCAGCACATATCAAAGCAATTTGGGCCTGTGTTTTCAAATTTATGTAGTCTAAGCTTGCTGGATTGAACTGAATTACAGTTGATTGCATTTCTGAGAACTGTGTGCTTCCTTCCATTTCCTTGCCTTGCATCAAGGGGGGAAGGGGATTGCCAGAGAAAAGTGATTACATTGTTTTGCTGAAATCATATCAAGTTGTTTTCTATACTGCATTTCATTCATCCAACCTTGCATTTCCTTGAACCTTATAAAGCATTCTCTACCACATTATACTTCTGTACCTATTTACCAGTGTGCTACCTTATCCATTTCATGTCAACTCCTTATTGACTATAGAGAAGTGTGTTAGTGCCAGATTCTCCGTTATTAATCTTTATCATATCAGATTAAGTGTGCTAGTCAATTATTAATTTATTATAAAGTGTGATATATATATATATATTTTAATTTATCAAATAAACCTTTTAAACTTGCAAAACAGAACTACTTCTTGGCTCAGTGGGGTCAGGGGGATTCCAAGAGAGGGGTGTTATATAGGGGTAGTCATCCAGAACGCATGAACTGGACCTAAAGATATATCAATAAGGGTTTTCATTCAGTATTATAGACTAGGCGTTGACTTAGCTGTAGTGTTGAATTGAATCCCCTTACATGCCCCATTGCGCTATGAAACCATAACCTGAAATCCTGCTCTATGTAATAGCATTTATCAAGTTGGCTTTGCTAAGGAAATGCCAGTAAAACATGTAGGAAAACGTCCATGCTCCAGTTCCCCTTGCCTGGACCCCGGCCTTGTACCCAGCCACATATTCATACCCATTCACCCATCAGTCACTCATCCAGTGGTGGCTGGTACGTTTTTTAATTAGATGGCATAAACATTTCCCACAAATATGCCAGAGCAAAGGATCATGGCAAGGGAGCTGAACCAACCAATGGGATTCAGGGTCAATAAATATTTTTGAATAATGGTTTAAAATGGGACATTATAAAGAACACTTTCTGGGTAAAATTGGGTAAAAGGACAGAGAGTTTGCAATTGGTTTTGTAGGGTAACTCCAATCCAATAGGGGCCAACAATGCCCATTTGCATTTCCAAACACATTTTCATAATGCCTTTTCCGACAATATATGCCAGTATAAAAAAATGGTTTTGCCTATACATTTCCTTCCTGGCATCACCAATATGTGCCACCAGTCCAATATATAAACATACTCATGTTCGCTTTGAACATAATGTCAGTAATGATACTTAAAACATGTTCATACTGGCGCTTCCAATAGATGCCAGTCTCCCCACCTAAGAACATACTCCTGTTGGCTTTGCTATTAAACATGTCATGCCACA
The DNA here is from genome assembly GCF_040938575.1 of Ambystoma mexicanum. NCBI lineage: Eukaryota > Metazoa > Chordata > Amphibia > Caudata > Ambystomatidae > Ambystoma > Ambystoma mexicanum. Next base: position 535,503,852 of record NC_090930.1, read on the forward strand.
ATAAGAAAACATGTCCAAACTGAATGCACAATGTAGCCAGTCCAGACACATAATATCACTTATGTATGCATTACCCTTGATGCCCAGTAAATAAATGTCATGCCACAGTAAGAAATAGCTAGACTAGCTGCACGCAAATGCCAATCTAACCACGTAATACCAATTATCATGCTTACATTATAATATTTGTCCAGAAAAAGAAACTTTCCACAGTAAGAAACAGTGGACTATCTGGTTTAAAATTCCAGTTGAGCAATGTAATAACACATTTCATGCTTGCTCTATCATAGATGCCCAGTAAAAAAATGCCATGCTGCAGTAAGAAATGGCTAGAGTGGCTGCACCACATTTCCAGTCTAGCCATGTAATAACACATATCATGCTTGCTTTATCATGGATGTCCATTACAAAAGCTGTATTAGCACAACCCCTCCAACACCCACCCCCCACCCACAAAAATCAATTCCTCGGCCCAGCACCAACACAAGCACGCTCACATTTACACACATTCTCTTCTTCTCTTACACACCATTCACAAGCTCATTCCCACACGCACCCAGCCACCCATATATCATGCACTCACTCATTCACACACATTACATAATACACACCCTTGCATACATGCAGGCATACATACAAACAATGTTTCAGGATTCCATGTGCTACTCTATCCTAGGCACACCTTAAACTCAGATAGCATGCAGAATTAGAAAAACGAAGAAGCCAAACGTTAACTTTTCACCTACATTGAGATTAGAAGGATCCATATGTATTAACAGAAATACTAGCTAAATACATTATATAACCTCCTGTTGACCGACAAGAGTTACTGTGGTGAAACACGTTTGGTGGTCAATGATTTTGTAAACCAAGTAATGCAAGCAATAGTAGATCTTAATGCAAAAGGCCATTAAGAAACAAATACACATTATTTGGGAACATATAGCAACCAATAGACTGAATAGACTAAATCAAAACTGTATAATTTGGACTCTGATGTGTGAAGATTAAAATTTTGAATCTCATGAAATATAAATAGCAAGTGTGAAGATTAACACGTTTTGTTCTATAAATTATAACATTTAGATTCTATTTACAAATACTAATAATCCGAATCAAAAATATAAAAAATACACCCTTCAGGATTCCCAGTATTTTGATATTAATACTCTGAACTGAATGTAGCTGAGCGCAGCTGCAATGTCCCTTTAACCGAACAATTAATTTTGAGACTAGGCAGTCACACTATTTGTGGTTATCTCTTATCGATAGCAACCATACACATACTTAAGACTATTCAAAGCTTGGCTTGTCCTATTTCTGTCACACAAACTTAAACTATACATTCAAACACACAAACATAATAAACATCCAACACACTTGCACACACGCACACACACTTAAAAAAGATTAGATGTTCGTATCTGTTTCCAAATACTGTTGCTCCGACTTCTCTCTAGGCAGGCTTCCTGCTCCCATACTTCACAGAAGGGAGACCTTTCTGGTTCCTGACATGGACAGTGGAAGCAGAGTACTTCCTTCTCATGATAGAACTGAAATAATTTATTCCCGAAGTGACTTCAGAAATAAATTATTTCTTTTTGAAGGAAATAATTATTTCTGAAGTCAGAAAGAAACTATTGCTTTCTGAAGTCTGAGAGGTCCTTTAGGAGATGGGGCCATTGGGCCCCCTGCACTGTGGGGGCTGCATAGGCCCAGGCACGCCAGTGAGGATATTAACTTCATAAATTGGGATTCTTACCCTGAAGGCTAGATGGATTGATTGGGCTCCACCACCAATAGGGGGTGCTGTAAATGCAACCAGACTGACAGTCATCCATGCAACAGATTGCTCCATGGGTTCACACAATGCTGATGATGTCGTTCATTGGTCTAAGGGATCAGTCAGAGGGCAGGAAGAACTGTCCTGAAAACCCTTCCCCTGTCTTTTGGCAAATATTCATCTTCTCCTGGCAAGGCAATTAGAACCTCTGAGAGTTTTGTTTTATTTATTTCCCTTTCCATACATTATTTTTGTAGTTTCAGGATTTATCGTAAGTTGCAAAGAGGTTTAGGAGAGTATTTTATGCCAAATAATGTCCCTAATTATGCCCTAATAATGTACCTATCATGTGAAAACATAGCTCTTCTATCCCACAGCATCTGGAGACCTAAGAACCTATAGCAAAGCCATGGACATGTGCAAAATATGCAAGTATTTGTCATGGACACAACTCGTAGCACATTCCAAACTCATGATTCCAAATAGTTTATATTTGTGTTTTTTTGTTATCAGGTTATAAAACAAAACTCTGCTGGCCATGAACTTTTCTCTCCTCATAATAATGTTACATGTGAATTCACTGCATCTAACCCACATAAATAAATGTCAAAATTCACCAACAAATTCAAAAACCCTACCCCATGCAGTAACATCCCAAAAGCCATGTAACATTATTCTGGTCCATTTTAGAAGCACAAATAAAGAACATCCAACAGATCATCAATGCAGTAACCACAAACACAACCAACAACATTCTTTTTTTTATAATAACACATTTTACTAGTTTTTTCAGACATACAATAACAGACTCCTATTGGAGTCAAACCACATCAAGAAACATAAGACATTGGGTTCTAGTGGTTCTTTTACAGTACATGAAGCTTTACCAATCCTGTTTCGACAGCATCTTTCCCATCGCATATCTTTTACCATAACCATAGTCGTGTGCTCATATAGCATCCTCCCACCTCTGCCAGATCTTTCCGGCCTTTTCCGGGCATCCTCGTGCCCTGTACACTCTTTGTTCTATGGCCATGCATATCTGGACGTCCGTGGCCCATTGTCAACTTCTGGCAGCACTGGGGAGTCCCATAACCTAGCAATCTTCCTTTTGATCACCGTGGTGGCGGTTGAGAAAAACTGTTTTTCATATTGTGACATTTCGGCATCACCCTCCATCCCCAGCCATAACATTTTGGGATCTCTGGGGATCGACCGGCTCCGAACTGTCAACAATATATTGCAGCACTGCTGCCAGAAGTGTTGTATATGCGGGCAGCCCCACAATATGTGGAAAAATGTTCCCTCTTCACTCCGGCATCGCAGGCAGTTGGATTCTGTGACCTTGCCCCTGCGATAAAGGGCTACTCCCAGGTAGTAAATTATATGCAGTATTTTCAATTGAACCAGTTGCAGTTTGGCTGAAATGGCCGTCTCACGTGGGTACATTAGTATCATGACCCAATCTTCCGGCATGATGTCTCCCACCTCACTCTCCCACTTGGCTTTCAAGTTTACTAGCTCAGGTGTAGCAAAGGAGGTGATAGCGCTATACATAACTGTAGTGACCTTAGAGTTAATGCCTTCTATAACTATGTTCCTTTCCATGAGGGTACATGCTGGCATATTGGATAAGGCCGGTAGGTGTTGTTGTAGTGCGTGCCAGAGCTGTGTATAATGATATCTCTCAGTTACAGGTAGATTAAATGTCGATGCCAAATCCTCAAAGGGTATTATGCTACCATCTAGTACCACATATGGCACCTTTTCCCACAGTGGTTGCAGTGGTGTAATTTTCTTATCCCAGCCTATGAAAGAGCGAATTTCTACCCAGATTCGGGGTGTTTGCAGCAGCATTTTCAGGGGGAGTGATGTTGGGCTTTTCTGGTACAGTCGCATGGCTGTTGATGCCCTCACATGTGGTAGCGATGTGTCAGCATGGAGTACGTCGTTAACCACAGACATCTGACTCACCCAATAATATGTTTTTAGCCTAGGTAGGCAGATACCGCCCTCCCATACAGATCTCTGAAGTGTCTGAGTGTGCAATATATTTTCTGGAACACCTGCGTTGAGATAAGGAGCAGGGCATTTTGTAGGACGTATAGGAAGCGAGGAAGTGCCAACATTTTAAACAATGCCGCCAGTCTCAGCAGGGTCAGGGCCTGGACGTCTCTTGTGAATCTTGCCATAATTCACTGCAGGTTGTCGACCATGTAATCTGCAAGGTCTCTAGTGATCCGGATATCCAGGTATCGGAAGTGATCTTTCTCCACTCTGTAAGGGCAGCCCTCTGGGACGCTCTCTCCTAATTCGTTGAGCGGAAAAAGTATTGATTTGGTCCAGTTTACTCTTAGACCGCTGAAGGCCTCATATCGTTTCAGGAGTTTCATCACCAGAGGGCATGCAATATCAGTTTTTTTTTTAGATATAGAAGTAGATCGTCCGCATATAGAGACACCCAGTCTTCCCATCATGACGGGCCTGGGAAACCGCTCCATGTCTGCGCTCCCCTTAACAGTTCTGCCAAGGTTCTATCACCAGTGCAAATATTAGCCCTGACAGGGGGCAGCCTTGCTGCGTCCCTTTTCCCAGCTTGAAAGATCGAGATGCCCAAACATTCACTCTGATTTTAGCTATTGGGGAGTTATAGAGAAGCTGCGCCCAGCCCGAGAATTGTTCTCCAAATCCCATCCTGCGCATGATCTCCCACAGTGCTTCCCAGTATACAGAATTGAATGCCTTTTCGAAATCTATTGCTAACTGCACCAAGGGGTCCAGAGATGCCTGTGTACGTTCAATCAGCAGGTGTAGTCTACGTACGTTCATTCTTGTGGATCTGCCAGGAATAAAACTGCATTGGTCTCGGTGAATCAGAGTTGTTATGACTCGTTGCAGACGCATAGTAAGCACTTTGGCCAGGATTTTTGCATGACTGTTAATGAGGGAGATCGGTCTGTATGAACCGCATTTGTCCGGGGGTTTGCCCGCTTTGGGTATCACTATTATGGTGGCTGTCCTAAGATCTGCCAACAGGCTGCCTAGTTCCCTAGCATGGCGATACATATTTAAGAGGTGCGGGGCTATCTCAGCGCCTCCCAACTTTTTCCTGGTCTCAAATGGGAACCCATTCGGACCAGGTGCTTTCCTGGATTGGAGCTGTGCCATTGCCGATAGCACCTCCTCTTCTGTAATTTCTCTTTCCAGGGAGGCTTTCTGTGTGGCACTCAGGGAGGGAAGAGTGTTGGTGTCTAAAATAGAAGTATCCAGAGGAACACTGGGGGCTCGGTACAGGTCTGCATAGTATTTTGTGAATTCTTCCGCAATCTCCGTGTCCGTAAGGAGCGGGACAGCATCGTCGGGTTTGCTCGCTCTTATTTGGCTGTGACCTTCATCTCTCCGTTCTATCCATGCTAGCATCTTCCCTGCTTTATCCCCAGTCTCGTAGATTCTAGCTCTCATTGTGTTGTGGGCTTGTCTAGCGTTATCTAACACTATGTTTTGTAGTCGTTTTTGGGCCAGGACCAGGCCTCTGTGTGTTATTGGCTGATCACATGCGAGATGGGCCCCCTCTGCTTGTTTCACATTTTCTTCCACCTTCTCTAATGATTTCAGGTGTGTTTTCTTGTGAGCTGTGGTCCAGGAGATGATTACTCCCGGAAGCACCGGCTTGTATGCCTCCCACAGTGTTTTTGCACTCTACTGACTCCTCATTCAATTCAAAGTATGTTTTAGTAGCAGTCTGCATTCATTCAATTAGTTCTGGAAAACCCAGGTAGTAGCTATTCAGCTGCCACGTCGGTGTCGGATGTGGCGTTGAGGTCTCAATCTCTATAAGCAGGGGGGAGTGATCTGAGATGCCCCTCGGGAGGAACTGTTCCCGGGTTGCCGTGTGTATCACGGTCACCGGCAGGAAAAAATAATCGAGTCGTGATAGTGAGGTGTGTACTCCAGAATGATATGAGTATTCTCTTTTGTCAGGGTGTATATCGCGCCACACATCCCAAAGCCCCAGCGCCCCAGCAAAGGTAGCAAGTTTGGTGTGTGTATTGGGGTCCCGCCCTTGCAGGTGTGTGTGATCTAGGGTGACATTGATAACCTCATTAAAGTCCCGCCCCTAGAATCAGGATGTCTGCCGTGTCATCAACCAGTATCGGAGTAATATTGTGTATTAGTTTTGCGAGAAGTCTGGGAAGAGAATAGACTGCCATTAGGGAGATTGTTTTGTTCCATAGTGTGCCCGTGACATACGTGAAGCTACCACCAGTATACTGCCCATTGAGCCCATTGTAAAACCAGCCTGTATGGCAGTACGATAATTAGTGCGTTTGTAAAGAGTGCAGTTCGTGCCCGCGAGGTGTGTTTCAGGAAGACCACATCCGGAGCATATCTGTTCAGAAGTTGCAGTACGAGTCTCCTCTTAAGGCTATTTCCCAGCCCGTTAACGTTCCAGGTCAGGAGCTTCAGGACATGGGACGTTTTGTCCTGTGAAGCAGGTATAAGCAAGTGTCGCATTTTTTGGTATAGGTGCGATATCGCTTAGTGTAGTTGTGCTGTCGAGTTATGCCAGAAAAGTATCCAATAGGTATTGCCCGATACCCTGGCTGTCACAATAGAACTCCCACTTTCCTCCGTCTTGCAACAATTATGCTGTAACTTGGACAAAAACAAACTTCCCATTTCCCACCCTCCACCCCATACTTCGTTCCAACTCGAAGCTTCTGTCGCCCGAACATTAGTCGGGAACCAACTACCACTCACTTCTGACTATAACTAAACACTACAATTCCACCACCAATAAACCCTCCAAGAGGCGGTTCCTTCCTCGGCCGCCTAACTTTCACACTGGCAAACATAACAATTATGAATAGTATCCAATACATTACATTTCCACCCCTGTTTGCATCAGAGGGAGGGGGGCAGGGAGTATAGCACCAGGGTAGGCTCCACACTCAATCTCCCACCTCCCTTGGGTGGTCCACGGCTGGTGGCTGCAGCGGTATTGGTCTGCGGTCTCGGCAAGCTTGTTGGTTCCCACCTCTTTTGTTGCGCGTGGCCCTCCAGTCCCTTTCCATGTGGAGTTCTGCCCACTTCCATGCATCTTTTGGGTCGGTGAAATGGACTGTTGTGTCTTTGTTGTAAATCTTTCGTTGGGCTGGGAACAGCAGACCGTATTTGACATTGAGCAATTGCAGCTGTCACTTGAGTTGGTCGAAGGATTGTCTGGCTTTTTGTACTTCCACAAAAAAGCTGTGTAAATGGGTAAAAAGGCTGTTTTGGAGGTCAGTGTGCCTTTAGTGTCAGTGTCTCCTATTGCGTCTCGAGCGCCCTTCTCCCTCATCCACTCTGTCTTCCATTGATTTAAGCTTCGACTTAACTGCCTCCAGTTACTGCTGCAGCCCCCGTATTCCTTTCGCCTCTCCAGTACGGGACGTCAGTTTTTTCAGATCATGACGAAGGAGAGAGATGTCCATACTTATACCGTCCATCTTCTGCTCCATGGAGGCACATGAGTCCGATATGGCAGGCATGACATCCTTCAAAGACAAAGCGTTTTCGATGGTAATGACATTATTGTCTGGGTCGGGTTCCTCACGGTTTTGCATAGGTTGCATTGTAAACTGGTATATTCTGCTCTGCATGGAGTGTTTCTTTAGTTTGTCTTTGCCCATGGTATGTGCAGGTGTCGTTCACTGTGCTCGTTCAGCTCTGAGTCGCGGGCCCAGCGTCTGCTTGTGTAACTGTTTGTGTGGTAGTACTGGAATGCAACTTGTCAATTCATTAGCCTGAGTCTTTGCCAGGTATAGGGCTCTGTATATAATGTCTCTCTGGATGAGAATGTTCTTTGTGTTGGCCTTTTCAGGGTCTGGCCTCGCCGTGCGCACCAGGTCCTTTCTAGGACAGGATTTCGTCACTCACTTCCCATAATCCCCCTTACCCTTGGAAGGTAGCCGATGTTTCACTCCATGCTAGTCTAGTCTAGAATAAGCACCTGCTATCACATTCCCTGGCCCCAGGACTCGCCGTTGATGTAGATTGTCCCTTACCGCGCCGGCCCCACTGTTGCTTCGGTTTCAGATTATGCAGGCTGCAAAGAAGGTCAGGGCGGCTCTGTCCGGGTCTCGCTCCAGGAGTCTCCTGTCTAGCGCGGTGAGGTCAGCTGGCTGGACTCGTGCAGGGACTAGACATGCATCTCGGTTTATTGGCCCCACATCAGCGTCTCTACATTTCGCTGTCTAACCTCTTCACTTTGTATCGAGGCATACAGTGTTACTGAATGTCATCATCGTGGCGGCTGGAACATCCTGGAGCACTTCTCGTTGCACTGTGAGTAGCCGTGTGTTCCTGCGCCTTACTGGTTACACTTCCCTGTGTTCAATCACAGAGTTCCTGGGAGACCCAGGTGTTCAAATTCCAGGCTCGTATCGGGAAGGCATTGTCCCTCCCAGGAGGCCCTCAGTTCTTGCTGCGTGTTGTTCACTGGGTCAGTTCCCCGACATTAGTGTACTGTGCTTTCGTTGCAGTCCCCACCTTTCCCCTCCAGCAGTAGTTTCGTCTCTGTTGTACTGTGTCTCCTGTAGAAACAGCTTGCCTGCAGTTGGTTAGGTTTCTGCATCCGCTCGCACTGCAAGCCTTCCGCAGGTTTGAAACTTGTAGGGGCCTCTTGGCTGTTTTCTGTCTGTTTACGACAGAGCGTTGCATAAACTTCTTTCAGGCCGGTGTAATCCAGGCTCTGCCCAGGTCTGGGGGTTTGTCACTCTTTCAACAACTCTTTGCCTGCCGACCACTATGCGTGGCTCCGGTCTCGGCTCGCTGGAGTAGGATCTGGAGGCCCCTGGTTCGAGCACCTCTTTTATTTTGTGGCCTAAGACCAGAGAAGGGCTGGTCGACTTCCGTCCTCCCTAGGCTCTCTGCCCGCTCAGGATCCTGCAGGCCAGGTTGTTACCCAAGGGTCCGCTGCCACACCCAGGAGCGCGGGAGTGGGAGTGCCCAGCGCCTCCTCACCTTTGTTTTGATGGAGGCTGTGGATGATGTCCACGCCGCTCTCCGGCGCCTGTCATCTGTCTTGCTGTCCTCGGCTCCACAGGGCTGCTCGTCCTCAGGGTCGTGTAGCAGTACCCTCCTCCGGTTTCTCCACACAGTCGCCTCACCTCATAGCGGCAACACAGCTCGGAGGCCGCCCAGGGTTTGTGCAGATCCCTCAGTCAGGCGGCTGGCCAACGGTAGGTCTCTGTCCCGCAGTGCAGCAGCCGGTGGCATCAGCCCTCTCTCCCCAGATGCCGCTAAACACGGGCATAAGAATCACTCGGCGGTCATTTTTTATGCTACGCTCCACCTCACCACAATTTTCAAACCACCATAGGTCGGCTCCATGGGTTCCCCCGGCAGACCAATTACACAGGATTGTGCCGCAGGTGATCCTCTTTCAGCAGGGTAGTTTGGAAATTGGTTACCATGTGGAATACAGGCTGGATGATACAGGATCTTTTCTTCGGCTCACGGAGCAGAGTGGACTCACGTCCTCATCGCTTCTCAGTTGGCCACGCCCCCAACTAGCAACATTTTTGACATAGGAAACCAGACATCCCCAATAGAACTAAACCACTTCAAACCAATCTTAGAAGCCAATAAATGAGAACAACAAAGTTGGATCACCCAACGATCCTTGCCCACCAGACATATACGAAAACGTACTTACCTAAGAAACCTCAGCCCTCTAATTCCAAAGATTGATGCATTTATCACTGGAAACAGGGATTGTACCAAAGGCCTTAAAAACTGCCTACATCAAACCACTTCTAAAGAACAAGACAGAAAGAAAAACGTTGATCCAACCAACTGCAGGTCATATCTGACATAACCTACCCAGCCCAAAGCCTAGTGAACCATGTGTACAATGAAATACTTGAGCATGCTGAATCCAGGAAACAAATAGACAAATCCCCAGGTAGGTTTCAGAATATGTGAGGAACATAGTCACTACTCCTTTCCATATGGGATGACCTTAAGATGAATGCGGACACCAACATACAATCTGTCCTTATTCTATGGGACATATGATCGGCTTTCAACATCAACAGCCACACAACTTTGATCAAATGACTACAGGAATCCAGCATTCACAACTTTGCACTCCAATGGTTAATATCCTTCCTCACAAACAGAACTGAAACAATCTACTTACCTCCATTAACCTCAACAACTGAAACCACCACCTGTGGCGTATCACAAAGATCAAGCCTCTCTCCACCACACTTCAAGAAATACATGACCTCGCTCATGGAACTCATCAAAAATAACTATGCAGACGAGACACAACTCATTTTCAAGATGACTACTAACACATGCTCAAATAACTCACTCAACAAATGCCTCAACCAGATATACTCTGGATGACCAACAATTACCTTAAACTGAGCCCAAATAAAACTGCAATACACATCATCCCACGCAGTGATAATCAACCACACCAAATCCTCACTAATACTGTCAAGAATAGATTCCACAAACAGCCTATGACTGGGAATGCTGGACTGCCTCACTGAGAAATTACAACCCGTCCAAAACCGAGCAGCAAGGAGTCTGCTAAAAATAAACAGTAGAGAACACACCACCCCGGCCTTGAGATGTATACATTGATTAGCAGTGAAGAAAAGAGTACACTACAAAACACTCTGCATGGCTCACAGGGCAGTGCATAAGCAGGGAGCTGAATTCCTCCAGTAAGAAATCACCCATTACCAACGAGAAGACCATTGAGATCAAGCAGCAATTTAAGTATAGAATCAAGACAATACAAGAAAAACAAGTACAGAAGGATTGTGTTCTCCATCCTCGTAGCAAAAATATGGACCTCAGTCCCAAAATAAATCAGGAAAATAGAAGACAACAGAAGACCATATAAAGTTCTGGAAAATCCTAAAAACATGAATAATAAGCACAGCAGGATAAAGATATACCCATAACACAAGAAAGGAAAAAATAACAGACAACCACAATCAAGGCTACTACTGCACATAACAACTCCTTCTTAACATATGACTCATTGAAACTAGCATGAAGACCAATCACCTCTCTTAAGAACACCACAACAAACCTACATAACTAAGTAATATTCGTAAACAGTGCTAACCTCAGTACTTAATTTGTGTGCGGGGGGGGGTTCCAGGGCTCAGCTCGGGCACTTATTTCTCAGCCCCTTTACTTATTGATGATTATGTTGTGGTATTTTGGCAACTGTATAATTTCAACTGGCAGTCAGTCAGTCATAGTAATATAACAACAAAAGTGTGAGGTTTGAAATTGCTCAAGCTATTTAGCTCTTGCTCTACCCTAGGAGAGCCTAGTTACCTTGAAACCAACAGCTACCATTAACCTCTTTTGGCTCCCCAGTCCAAGTGGTGCCTTACAAACATGTATTTGTGACATTAACTTTGTTTTTAGAAAATGTTAATGAAGAACTAGGACACATCTGGGACACATTTCAACATAACGGATCATAGATAATAGCCAAAAGGTTACTGTACATCTGATGTGGAAGTTAGATTGGTGGTGCCTGGTGTACCCACTCTTAGTCCTAGCCGTAGATCCTGCTTACTTCATGAGTTAAGTAATGATTTTGCCTTCATTGGTCCATCAATTTGCCGTAGGAGGAAAGCATGCTTGCTCTTTTTCCCTTTGGATAGATGGTTAACATGTTACACTTGCCACCGAGAGGCTCAGAGAAAAATGTTAATGATGATGTGTTTTAAAGAAACTTAGTTTATTTCAAGACACAACTAATATGTTATGTCGATTGATATCTGTAAATCGCACCGGGGATCCATCAGTATCAATGAATCGGTGGGAGTTGCAGCTTCAACCACAAATATGTTGACACAGTATGGAGCAGCCGTGGGTAGTGTCAACAGTGGGTGGGGAGTTTACCACCCCAATGTGTAACAGGCACGCTAGAAAATATTTGCGTCCTGACACTTATTTTCTTACAAATTAAGCACTAGCCTACCCTCTGAAACTATCACACTCTCACACTGTTCATCCTTACACACACCAATCAGAAAACACAAGTCTTGGCATGAAAAAGGGAATATACAAAAGGAAACACTGTAGAAGACACCTTTTAGACACCTTACTCAACACGTGCTCACTAACTCACCATCACCATCACAAAAGTACGGCAAAACAAATACTTCAGCCCAACTTAGTGAAAACACTGCACCTCTCAAAACAACTGCTAAAACGGACACACAACACACATATTCTACTGCTAACTGCAGATCTAACATAGGGAAACATAGGACTACAGGGAAAACACCACAAAGCACCTAAAATATAAACCTGCACTGATGCCAGTTGCTCTGGGCTCTGCTTGCATCAATAGATCAGCACAATGTCTTGTCTTTTCCTGCAAACCCAGTAAGGGTCCACCACCTTTTCTTCCCACAGATTATGAGAGTGCCCAAGACCAAGAGAATGGCAGCAGTGTGCGGTACAAATCCAAATAACATAGCATAAAATAACATCTACCAAAGATTGTTTCTGGTTAATACTCAGTTTGTATATTATGCGTCCAATAGATATGCTCTGTCAGTCCCCTCACAATCTTTTAGACCTACATTTCTACAAATGCATTACCCTTGTGCTTTAAGGTTCCCAACCATAGAGAATTGGTTGGTGTTTATTTTTTACCTTATGGGGATTGACTTTAGATGACATTACATTACTCCTATCACCATGATTCACTTGTTGTTTTTGAACTTTCCACATTCATTTGAATAACTCCAGATGCCTAAATAACAAAAATCGGAAGTCAACAGCATTTTCTTTTTATCTATTGTGTGTTTTATTTCCATTCTACGTATATCTTTTTCAGGATTATAATCTTACATTTGTCTATATTAATCTTTAATCTTCTCTCCAGGGAATAATGATGAATCTATCCATTGATTCCAGGATCCCAACTGCAATCAAATCTAAAAGTGCTGTGGCAACAACATAGGTAAGGATGCTTGTTTTCAGGGCCTATGCTTTTTTTTAGAATGAAATGTCTAGCCTGTGAGAGAGAGAGTGTGGGGATGTGATGTTCGTTATGTACCATGTAGAAATTCAGAAGGAAGCAAAGGAGAGAGGCTAAAATGCATCCCGGCTTTAAATCACTCACAGAAGGGATGCATATGGAGTGCTATCTATGTGTGCCAATCCTAGATTTACTGATAAATCCGTGTAAAATGCCCAACATTATAGCTACTATGTTTGATGGGATTCCATGGGAATGCAGATAACAGTCTATTCCTATTGACATGCTCAAATGCCCTAGTGAAATAATTAAAACCACAGTATAGAACAGATGTATTCCTCACTACAGGGGTAATTGAATAAAAATCGAAATTTGCATGCAGGGTATGTTTACACTTATGTGTTGTCGGGATACCAAAGGATTTATTGATTAATAACAAGGTTTACCCATTGGGAAAACATTAATCAGACTGGTTTGTGTTGGTTGAGTGACAGGATTAAAACATTGGTACTGAAGCAGTGGAAATTGTTGAATATTGGTCAAGGGTAAAATGCTGAAACCATTGTTTAGATTTAAGTGAAGAAGACACTTCATACAAAGACTTATATAAAAAAAAAACAACAGTTATTGACAAACCCAAGAATTGCCATGATATTGAGGTTTACCAAACGTACATGAACCTGACAGTAGTTCAGTGCCCATTCACCAAAACAGTCAAGTGAATTATGTTTATGGATAAAACCAGCATGCTCGAAATATACCTTTTGTATATGGGGGGAAAATAACCAGTAAAAAAATTGATCTGTGGACATCAATCCCATATCAAAAACAACGTAGATATTGCTTTGTTGATTAAATACTTTATGAGGGCGAGCCATATGCCTGATGAGCCTAAATAGTTTGCCTTGGAATTAAGCAGGAGCTGCTTGAGAGGTAGCTGAAAAACGATGACAGAACAATTGTAATCACTTTTGAACAATTATGGATCGATTTTTTTAACCCTCTTGCCCATGAACTCCACCTTATTGATCGATTTATGGGAAGCGTTTTTGTACCATGCACTAGATGCTTTTATTATCCTAATCTTAATGAACTGCAATTAAAGGTATATGTTGTCAAAACATGTGATACGTTAACCTTGACCGTTGTAAGAAAAAAATGTTGTAGTTTAAAGGGAAAAGGTGATGGGGGATGTGGAGGCAAGGGTGCAGGCTTTGGGGACAAATGTGGGGATGTGGTACTTCTCATTGAGGGGAATGTTGAAAAAGGGTTTGAGAAAACAAACATCCCAGAAAACTGGGAAATACTGGTCGGGAAAGTGGAGTTTGGTCTACATACCCAAAGAATGTCAGCTGCCATTCGGATTGCGACCACAATGTTGTGCAATCAGATCATAACTATTACGTAATTTTAGATTGTGTGTGATTAAATTACTTCTGATCTGCATGAGTATAGGGGTGAGCAGTGAATAAACCACCTACTCAATCATCACACTTCTACAATGCAACATTTGGGACTTCTAAGTGCTATAATTCAAACAAAATAGAGAATCTGAAAAGGAGTTTCAAGATTGCAAGGTAAAATTTAATTTGTGCATATCATACACTCAAGCTGACTTCAGGTTCATCCATGACCAGTATTTCATGGAGAGTGCAGAAGTGAAATGCATGAATGGATCACCATCTCACTTATTTTACAAAACAGAGCCTGCATCAACATAGGTCATGTGTCATTCATTTGCAAAAGATAACAATGCAAATATATTTACACTAAATACACAGTACTTCACTTAATCCCAAAATGGCAGGACAATATTGCATATTCAAAATATGTTATTGCTATGGCAAGAGTCTCTACTTTGCTTATGGTTTAACCATCTACTTTATCCCCCAGTTCATGGACAGTGACTTGTGTTTGAGGTCCTTAAACACAGAACCCACCCGCCCTTCATTCCAACAATGGTCACCCTATTTTCACAACCTTTAAAAGATACCTTTTGTTTTTTTAACAAAAATGGAAGGGTTGCACACTATGACTCAGTGTGTAACTAACCTCTGCTTAGTGCAGTCAGTCTTTACATAAAATGTAGCTAAGAGAATGACACCATATTGAAACTTCTTTTCTGACTCCACTGAATGGGAGGACCTGCCTTTAATGTTATTTATCCTAAGTTTATCAGTGAAGGCCAGGCAGCTAAAACATGCACTCTACACAGACCCAGTCTTTTCTTGTAATGACTAGCAGAAAAGCCACAAACACATTACCATTTTGATTTACTAAGACTGACAAATGCAACCACTTTTTGAACATTACTAAAAAGAATGGGGTTTTGATCGCAAAAAGAGATTAGCTTAGGGCTAAGAAAAATAGATACTTTTGTTATTATATTCTAACAACCCCTCCTTTTAGCCTAATCTTATTCATTTTCACCCAAATTAATTATATTTATAATATGTATGTCCGTTAAATCCTGAATTTGCATTTCTCTCATCATCGTAGTATTTATTTTATGACTATCCATGGGGAGGGGCTTCATTCTTTTTACTACCTTAACACAGCTCTGAGATATAAGGGAACAGCATACAGGGCTGCACCAAGACAACAACAACAATCTAACATTAAGCCTAATACCACTCACACTATAGACAGAAATTTCCATCCCCAATCTTTTAGCAAACTCCAGAACCATTAGGACCAGCTGTTCTCCTGCCCAACCTCATAATGTACTGCTTCTCCTAATATGTGTAATAGATAAATAGCATCTAAAATACAAAGGGGTGTGTGTGACCCTTAGGGGGGCCTATGTCAAGAGGGTATTGGGTGATATTTGTGATACAGGGACATCGGCTACCCCACCTGTATGCCACTGGCCGGTATTGTATTGTGGCACAAGAGATTAATACATTTAATCTATGTATCAATTACAGAGCACCAACATTTGTTTGCACGTATATAACAATTTTAATTTTCTCATAAATCCCTAAAAAGCCTGTTAAAGCTGCCTACTGTTCAGGAGGAATAATATTCAAGAGCAGTCATATTGAGTCTCCATAATGTGTTAGTCATGTCACAAATAGATCAATAGCATCAAAGATAGCTGTAGAGCTATCAGGTGTGTAGGTACAGCAAGAAGAGCCCACTCTTTTACAGACCCCTCCTTTCATGGCTGTGAGAATTTCCAACACCATCCTATTTTGAAGTGCCACCAATCTAATAGTGTTCTGTTCAGTCGTCAAATTCACAAATATATTTGCAGTTTCGTTCAACATACTTTCTACCACTCTACTGAGTCCACAAATGCTTCTGGAGTTAAGGGGAACCCCTAACAATAGTATTATTTATTTCCTAAAATCTCTTGCCACATGGGCATCAGTATCAGTCTGGTCCACTTCTCTTTTCCCTCTCTGTAGTTTTACACGCTGGTATATATTATCTGTGGAGGCCACATAAACTCCAAAAAATACATTAGCAACGTAACATATGCCTGTCCAACCCCTCTTCAACCACGTATATATGCTTTCCAATCCTCACAAACATAATACCAGTTCCTATAAGAAAGAATGGAATTAGTATAATTGGTATAGTCAACGATTGTATCAAAGGATTGCATATTATATTTATCCCTTCCTCATACCAAATGGGGATTCTCCTATTCTATGAGTTACATGCAATAAAGGATATGAAACATTCTTATAAGAGGTATAGGATCTCCATGGAAGGTTATACCCTGTACTAAGACTTGAACAATTGCTATTAAAAGCATTATTACATATTCCAAGGTTTTTAATAGTATTGTTAAACATTATCCTTCAAGGGGTGACACATGCTCTATCCCAATCATTTATCAACCTACTATGAGACAGAGAAAGTACAGCACATAATATTGATTGATTAACTGGGACTGCATAATAGAGTATTCCTACATCATCTCCACTCTGCGGGACATGTGAACAAAGCCAACAATTTGTTCTATTAATATTTTTTTGAACTTTGTCCAAAACCTGTACATATGAAATTATTTCGGTAGCCATATCGCTGAAATACATCCAAGGAATGGTGAGTATGGGTTAAAACACATGGGTAAAAGGGAGTTTGTAGTGGCTTCAGTGTCATTGGGAAGAAGTGACTTTAAAAGATGTTCAGAATCATGTTCAAGGAACCAAAAAGAAGGCAGAAAGTCCTATCACTAAAATCATACAAAATGTCAATATTACTATTCTGTCTTCCACTGTCCATAGATTTTGTGAGTGAGAAGGTAGAGTTACTTCATTGTTTTTCATTCAAATTTGATCACCAAGTGGATTCAACTCCATAATGCAGGTTCTCACCAGTCCTTAGATACCCTGTTACCTCCTGGTGTGCACAGGGATCAGGACACATTGATCTCTCATGGGTGCAAAGCTGACATCAGTATCAGACCTGCACTAGTAGGTTTCTGGTCAGCACAGACTGACATAAGTACCCGATCTGCACTTATAGGTTTCAGAAGCCTGATCCTATTCCTTCCTGGGTCTCAGATTGTATCTGGTCGCACGTTAGATAGTATGATCTTCAAACAAGGTGGGTGTCTGTATTGAAGACCTTTTATCGGAATTTGACAGACTCACAGGGGTGCAAGAATCCTTCATTTCAGACGAAGGAGGATGATATCCATCAGAGGGGGATGGCATTGGAACCAATTTGATGTGAGCAGCATGTATCCAGTGCCTGTTCCCTTCTACTCGAACTGTAGTTTGGGTGGCCAACAACACCGTGTATGGTCCCAAACAATGTGGTTCCCGTGCAGTGCTTCTTTGAAAGTTTTTGACCATCACCAGGTAGCCAGGTTTTACCCAATAGCCTTCTTGCAAATTTTTTCCAGCAAGCTATCCTTCACCTGATGGTGGATAGAACACAATTGTTCAGTCAATTGTTTACAATAATCAACAAGCAGTGGGTGCTCAATGTCCTTCAATGATTGTGGTCTAGGAGCACCCAAAACATTAGATGGCCTCCTCATAACAATTTCATAAGGGCATAAGCCTGATTTGGATGCAGCTGTAGTCCTCATAAAGAGTAATGCTAAAGGTAAAGCATCTGGCCATTTAAGTCCTGCGTGCGCACAAACATTAGCTATTTTGTTTTTGAAAATTCCATTGTGGCGCTCAATTAACCATGCACTTTGAGGATGGTTAGCCATGTGAAATTTCTTTTTAAACTGCAATCCATTACACCTGTTTCATAATACTTCTACAATAAAGTGGGGGCCATTGTCAGACCAGATTACCCTGGTAATCCAAACCTGGGAAAATATTCTTTCAACATGACTTTTGCAGTGGAGATGGCTGTATTATCTTTCAAGGGAAAAGCCTCTACCCTTTTGCTAAAGGCACAGAGGGCCTCAAGGGTCATGGTTTAGAGGCTATATCGGGAAGCTTTGATGGGTCTCCTCAAGATAAACTTCCACCTGACTGCAAAGTGAACAATGCATACAGAATTCCTCCCAGACCTAAAGCATGCCAACACAAAGCTAAGTCAAATGGTATTCAAAGCCCTGCTCCACTACCAACTGGTTCTAATGCTTTCCCGATAACTTCTGAGGGAGTCTCCAGTTCCCACCATGTGTCCTCCTAGCTCCTCTTCGTGATTCAAGAGGAAAGACCCAGACCCATATAGTGTGTTGGGGAAAGAAGCCTGTTTCCCTCTGGTAGCCCTATATATAGTTGGCCCTCTCGCACTCTGGAGTTCCAATTGGTTGCTCCTCAGGTCTTTGTAATGTTGGGTACTGAATGACCAGGAATGAGAGCTAGATAGTATTACTATACCCCATTCCCAAACTAGCTTGCTTCTGAATCCAATGTAATCCCTTCAGTACCAGGGGCTTGGGAGCTGATGCTGATGATGTCCTGCAAGAGAAATCCAGAAGTTAAACTTCATTTGGGCACTGAAGCCAAGTTGACAATGGCTTCCAAAGGCTTGTGTGGATAATTGTTCATATGTTGCTCAGAATGCTGATGCACAAGGTGTGACTTGAGATCTGTGATTGCTAGTACAATTGTTCTTTGAGTTACCTGATTGTGAAGCTGCCTTGTTTCTAAAGTGTGAATAAATGAGTTTAGAGTTTTATGTTCCTGTCCTATGGTTGTTTGACCTTAGCCTATACCAATGTTTCTGTTGATGAGCAATGTGAATTGAAGATCCTTACTCTTAGTCTATATCCATGCTTTATACGTTATTATTGTGCCATCCATGCAATAGCATTAATTCTCAGTCGTTATGCAGCATTACAGTGTTTCATATGGAGAACAAGGGGCTTGTGTTTAGTTTGTTAAGCTAACAGGCTTCTTTTTTTCAGGCTGCTGTATCTTTTCAGCATCCCTTTGGAGGCTATAGTGAAAGTCTGCTTGGCAGCAGACATGTTGTTTCTATTGGAGTAAGTTCTAGGCTAGAACCAGATAACCATTGCTCCATTCAGCTGTGGGTCTGACCTTATACATGGAAGTATAAGCAGAAAAGTGATGTGTGCAAGGCTTTGAATAAATTTGAACCACTGGTATTGTTCTGGACAACCTTCCACACCTTTTTTATTATAGCCCATCTGAGCAATTGAAAAAAGTGGCCAGCCATATGCAAATCAGTCAGGTTCTGACACCAAGGGGAGCAGCCCAGCCGAACGGCTAGGCCAGGTACCCTCTACAAGGAAACACACGTAAGCTCAGGCTTGTGTTAGCCTTGTTCTCCATCATCAGTGAGGTGTGGCTTGGTTCCCTATGGCGCAGCGAGCAAGGGACACAAATCTAGGCATACCCTCTCTCACAAAAGGAGACAAACTGTAACCAATAAAGTGATGGGGAAAGGTTTTGAATAAATCTGAACCACTGGCACTGCTCTGGGTAACCTTCCACACCACCGCTTTTTAGCCCATCTGCGCTATTGCAAAAGGAATCCAGCCATATGCAAATCACTCAGGTGCTGCCACCAATGGGAGCAGCCCAGCCAGAGCTGCATGGTCAGGTTCCCTCTGAACAGAAACACAAGCAACCCCAGATATGTTGTGGCCTCAGTATTGCTTCTGATGGCTGCAAGTAGGATAGAGTCTTATGAGAATACACAGGCTCTTAGGAAATGTAGTTTCTTGCCCTCTTTTTCCCCATTAGATGTTACCACTGACTGCCAGTTTATTTTCCCTGTCGTTAAATAGAGGACCTAATAATCAAAGCACTTGGATATAGCAAAGGTTTCCAGTTCTCTGCATGAAGCCATGGTGGCACTGCTGAGGTGTAACTATGATGCCCATGGCATCTTTACTGAATGTGCAAAGGTATACCTGCTGTTTTTTGGTCACGATGATGTTCCTAATGTTCCCAATAGCAATGCAAGTTCTTCCAGAAGTAAAAGAGATAAGATAATGGCAATAGAGTAGACCCACATTTTTTACCAAATGGCAGTAATGCTATTGTTTTCGACAGATCAGAGGATAGTGGGATAAAGTTTGCTCATGTTAAAGACATGATAATTAGCTCAGGCCTCTATATACTGCACCTGTATGGTTCTCCCAAAGACAACTCCCTGTTCTGGAAATGCGGGACCACTTGAGTCCTGGAGTTGGGTTTGAGTCCTATAATGTAGACTTCTACATGATAGTGGACCCTCTGTTAGATTAATCCACTAGTCGCAAATGGTGCTATAACTCAGATTTTGACTACTAACTATTGGGATGGAACTTTCGTGGTAACTAAGGATGGGATCACAAAATGCTTTTGCATTTTATTTTCTTAATCCATGTATAGTGAGGATGTCTCCCATCTCGGTCTCATATGAATGATTTCCTGACCAAAAGCGACATTCCCTGTCATGCCCTCGAATACACAAAAAGGCTGAGGTCTATAATCTCTACTGAGGATGTTACTACAGAGGTCCATGATATCTGGCAAGGCGCCAGTCCTAGACAGGTTTGAAAATTAGTTTAACAAGGCCTTCATGGATTTGCTTAAGCCCCAACGTCTACTACAACATTAATTACTTGAGTCCACCCGGCCATTGTTGGACACCCTAAGGGATGCCTTGGCTGTTGACCAACTAAAGCCTTACAAAGACCTATCTGAGGTACCAAATTATCCTCCTACCTAAATAATCAACCAAGACTGCAAAATGGATGTCTGGTGTTGGCAGTCTGATTAGCGAAGGTTATGGACACCTTTAGTCAAGTAGATCAATCCGGTTTCCACAAAGGTAGATATTGTCTGACTGGTCTGTCATGTTATTGCAAATGGTAGCCTCCTCTTTGCATCAAGAGACTTAATGTGGATACAGAGAAGGCATTTGACCTCTTGTCCTAGGAATTGCTGGTTGATACTTTAGAAGCCTTTGGCTTTGTGGTGAGCTTTAGAATGATGGTTGGAACACTATTTCTCACCTCCCTCATATGGCAGTGTTAGGTAATGGCCCTTAGTCCCCTACCTTCTCACTGTCCCGTTGAATAAATGCCTTTTCTACCAACTCTAGTTTCTCCTCTCTTGTGAACCCATGCAAGTAAGTAGTGCCTCCAAGATCCCTGTCCTACACTGTTGATGCCCATCAACCATTGTATTCTTCATAGATTGCTGTGGACACTTGTGAGGCTACACAAAGCAAAATTATAGGACTCTGCAGACACCATGCTTTTACTCACGGTATGCTGGACCATATGTTCTTTGGTTGGTTGCAACCTTAGTCCTTACTGGGATGTTATATGGAACACAATCTATTATTGCACTGGTACAAGCAAATATTTTGCTGAAGATCATTGTCTTGAAGTCTATGGATTAACATGAAACTCTTGACACCAAGATTTTTAAGAGCCCTACACAGCTGAATGGGCAGGTATTGTAGGGCTCTTAAATATATGTATGCCAATAGGAAATCAGCCATACATATTTCAGTCAGTCTGTGGTTGGCATGGGGCACGCATATAAGAAAGGGATACAATGATTAGGTATAATTCCCCTACTGGCACAATGTGTACCCACTTAGATATATATGTTAACTGGTTCATTCAGCTATACAACCTAAAATGGACACATTTGTTTTGTCTTGAATATGCATATTAATTGGCAATGCATGTATATCTCTCAACATCCCCAATGGCTACTCCAGTCTCAGATCAGACAGACCCTCTAATCCTGGTGGAGGAGTCACCATCATCCCCAAATCGTCCATTTCCATCCATACCTCCCCCACCTACCTTGCCAGGCTATGAACTGTTGCTCATTAAAATTGAACCATGCCCTCAAACAACCATCAATATCTTACTACTGTAATGTTAAACCATAATTATATAGCGCCTCCTTATTATTTATATTGGCCTTAGCCCATTCGCGTTACATGGAAAACCGCGTTGCAAAGTTCCAATTTTTAGGTTAACTTCGCCGCCATTTTAAGATTCATCTGCGATTTTGATTTTCACTCGTGTTCTACGTTCTAAAATGGTGGACTATCTTTTTGACTTGCAGCCAAGCCTTTTGACCTTTGAGTTCTGTTAATGTTTAGGTTGTCTGAGAGCTGACTGTTTAAACTGAGCAAAGAAACCTTGTGCTTTACACGAACTGCCATTCAAGTGTTGTCTGCGCTCGCAAGCCTCATCCTTGTATAAACATTGGGAAAATGAAGAACAAACCTCGAGTGTATGCTTTAGCTGATCTACATTGTAGAGACTCTTGAAACATGCATCACTTTTGTGTTTTCATGGAAGTACAAACTTATGTAATCCTTTGCATGATATTTTAAATCTGTATGTGAACTAGGCACGAACTCTAGACCACAAATTATTAACGTGGAGAGAGGCTGACAGACAATATTGTAGGAAATGTATAAAAATGCTAGTGTTTAGATGTCCAGCACTCTCCTCTCTGTGTCGGCTGGAACACACTGTGAGGTGTTGGGAGCCAGATAGCTATCAGTATAGCTGATACAGTATTAAAAGATACTTGTATCTTTTCAGCCCGTGATTGGTGTATTTCATTTTTGGTACTTAGCCTCGATATTTCTTTGTTCTTTCAGATGGTGCCAAATAGGGACCCTCAAGATTGATGCCATCTCGTTGAAGACTAGATGCGGCTATCGGACTGGGATCGGACAGTGAGAAAAAGGGGGTCCCTTTTGGATGAGACACGATACCGCAACAGTACTGCACGATCCAATCCCTGGACAGTGAGCATACAGTCCGTGGCAGCATCTTGACGAGGGTCCATATATCGAGGCGGGCAGTTTTGCCGAAATCACCAACCACAAGGGTCCTTTATCCTTTGTAATCGGACCGGACCTCTTTAGTCCTTTGAATCAGGTAAGTCGTGTCCCGATTCCTAAGTATCCTGATATTTGGTTGTAGATTTGTACTCGCGAGCACAAACGACACCATGTAACACCAGTAATCTGACATGCATGGGAAATTGCCTCCCTGTTTCAGGGGATTATTCCACAGAGACAGACAATCTTTGGAATTTGGCCGATCGGCGCCACAGGAGGGATTTCCGGCATGTACTATGTACTGTAAGTACGGAATTGGTAGTATAGTATTCAACGATATTTGGCACAGACAAACTAGACATGCTTCTGAATTTCAGTGGCCAGTCAATGGTAGTTTTGAGATTGCCCGAATAGAGTATTTATAATCCATATTTTTAAAAGAAAAATCTAGAGCTGCAGCATTTGATGTAATTCAAAATTGGAAAAAAGAAGCTATGCAGCAACTTAAGAGTAAAGAGAAGCATGCACGTCGTCATATGTCAAATTCAGAAAACGCATTATTGTATGATCAACAAAAACGGTCAGAGTCTGTCAGAAACATGGATAGGTCTTTTCAACTTGGTGCACAAAAATATATCTGTCTAAAGATTTTCATGTCTCAGATGAACTAATTGATAAACTCTAAAATGAACGTAGGCCTGGTGCCACTGCACCACCTCCTTATGTACCTATTCCTGCTGTCTTACCTCTTCCTGCTGTTGCACCTCCTCCCGTAGCAATTCCTGTTCTTCCTGTTGCTCCTCTGCCGCTGGTTATTGCTCCTCTTCCTGTTGTTGTTCCTCTGCCTGTACCTCCACCTTTGTCGACTGTTACTGTTCCAGTAATTCCGTCGTTGTTGCCAGCGGTAGTGTCTCCACTACCTGTTGTACAGGATCTGCCTACTCTCTCTTTCCCAAGCGGTTCTGCTCCGCTTGTAGCTGATGAAGGGACGAGTGCTGAATCAAAAGTTGTGACTCGGAGCACAGTTTCTAAAGATAAGAGGAGAGATGTGAATGTATGGGCTAAGCAATGTATAGAGAAAGGTGAAAAATCTACTGTCTTAGCTACACTCCTTAATCTAGAAAGTATTCCCGATCAGATTGTCTTTATTGAGGGGTGCGGATACACTTGGCTGTAATGTGGAATAATTTGACAGACAGGGATGTCCCACAAGGGTTGAGGGATTTGAATGTTTTAGCCTATTCAAGGGATACTGCAGAGAAAGTATATGAGCATGTCGAGAGGGTTTTTGAGTTAAGAAGGGAGTTAGAACGGTTACAGAATGATGAAATAGATGGTGATAGTTTAGATGCTTTTTATGTGCAGAAACGGTCCCTTCCTCCTTGTAAGTCAATGAGTGAAGAGACGCGAATTTGCATGAGGGGTGCGCTTAGATGGATTTCAGATATGTTGATATCTCCCATAGAAGTATATGATACATATAGTCAGTATACTCCAGAAATGCAGAAGAAAGTGTTACTGGTAATGGTCGAATACATGCAGGATGAGTGTATAAAGAAAAATATTTGTAGTCCCGCAGAACTATTGAATATTTGTAAGAGAGCCTTTGCACCAGATACTGCTTCCACCACTTTAGCGCTCGATTTGGCTCTGTTGCTTAGTAAACGTTCAGAGTTGCCTACTTCTCAGTTGCCTATGAGAGAGGTTCCTCTGACATTTGTTCCTAAAGTTGAGATTCCGGCTAATGTCGCAGCAGGTACAGCAGCCATCAATATTGAAGCTCACTATGTATCGCAATTTGTTCATGTCCCGTTCTCCAGACAGGAAGTAAATACTATTAGACAGTCGATTCCAGACATTGGTAAAAATCCAACAGGGTTTTACAAAGAAATAGAATCTATCCTGCATTCGTCAATTTTCACTTTGGGTGATATAGACTTGTTTTTTCCTGTGATCCTACCTGCTGATTTATGGAAACAGATTAGGACTGTAAGTGATCCAGCAGAGTTAGGTTACATGTGGGTTAACTTGGTGAGGATAGACGGAGAAAGGAAAGCTGGTGAAAGACCACTGCAAGTGATACTGACTTTGCCAGACAGAATAGTAATGAAATTGAAAACTTTGGTTCCCGAGAGAAGGATTGGTTGGGACAAACTCACTGCTTGTACCCAAGGAAATTCTGAAGGTGCTACTGAATTCTTTAAACAGTTCGAACAAGTATTCTCAGATTTTAGCAGACAGGATTTAAACACAGAGTCAGGGAAAAGATTGTTTGTGGATAGATTTGTGCGTGGATTGTTACCTGATATCCAGTCACAAATTATGACTTCTGAGAGTGCTTGGCAAGCTAAATCACAGTCCAAAGTATTGCACATGGCTCAGTATTATGAAAATAGAGTCAATAATGAAAAAGAAAGGATTGAAAAGAAAAGGGGAGACTTAAAAAACAAAGTATTATCGCAACAGATGGTTAGAGGGCCTAGAGGTGGGAGTACACAGTTTCGAGGTCAATTCGATCCACAAAGTAATGCGCTGCTGGGTCCTGTACACGTGGACCAATGTGCTTATTGCAGACAAGAGGGTCATTGGTGAGCACAATGCCCGATCCTTCAGCAAAGGTCGAATAACACATGGGTGTCATGGGTAGACGATCCAGAAGCTGCCCTGGGGTAAGGGGGTCCTGGTAGAAGCCAGTTCGCTCAGAATTCACAGTCATTCTCGCAAGATAATCAGCAACCTAGTGTAGATAGCAGAAATACATTTGATAATCCTTCAACTGCCTATCTTTCTGAAGATCTTGCCTTTGATGACATATTATTTCGTTAGGACAGCCGAAGCAAGGACTGGAACTGACGCCTATTCCCGTTAATCAGAAAGGTCCCTACGTTGAGATGAAGGTGGGGAATAGGAAGCATCTATTTTTGATAGATACAGGAGCACATAAGTGTTCCATTGATCATTCAAAGGTTCCAGACATTCCACTGTCAGGGCAGAATAACGTTTCTGTAGGGTTTTCTGGTACACCAGTGGTTAGTCCGGTTTCTCTGCCGGTACTGATTTTACTGGGGTCATTCAGGGATCACTGACTGTTTCTTCTGACAATGAACTGTGGAGAGAATATGTTGGGATTGGATCTGTTGAAGGAATTAAATGCGTTAATTCATTGTTCTTTGGATGGAGTGCGTTTGACGATTTCCCACCAGCAATCTTCTGCCTCACAGCTTTTGACTAGACCTTTGCTGCCAGAATTTAATGAAGTTGCAGCGTGTTTATGGGCGGTTGACAACAATGATGTTGGTATTTTGCAAATTTAGCCTGTTAAGATTGTTTTGAACCAGGAGTTTAGTTGCCGCGAATTCCACAATATAAGATTTCGGTTGATGGTAAGCAAGCTTTGAAGAGTATAGTTTCCGACTTTGTACATCGTGGAGTAATTGAAGAAATTGCAGGAAGTTTGTGCAATAGCCCGATTTTACCAGTGTATAAGAAAGGGGATAGTACAATTCCTTTCCATTTTCTTATCAATTTGCGCGCTATCAATAAGATTGTTGCTCCAGAATTTCCAATTGTGCCTGATGTAACGACAATATTAACAATGATTCCAGCTTCTGCTACTCATTTCAGTGTGGTGGATCTAAAGAATGCCTACTTTAGTATTCCCATACACGTGGATAGTAGATATTTGTTCGCGTTCACCCTAGGGGGATGCTCGTTTACATTCACCCGTGCACCACAAGGGTACACGCAGAGTCCGAGCATTTATAGTAGGGCTTTGAAAGAGCAGCTCGATACACTTGAGTTGCATTCCACTTGTACACTGTTGCAATACGCTGATGACCTTCTCATAGCTGCAGACTCAGAAAGTGTTTGCAAGGAAGGTACTGTGTTATTGCTTATTCATCTAGCAAAGCATGGGCATAAAGCTTCATTAAAAAAGTTTCAGTATTGTCGACAGGAGGTCGCCTATTTAGGCTATCTCCTGTCAAAGGAGGGAAGAAGATTGACACCTGAATGGATAAAAAGCATTTCTAGCATGTCTGTCCCAAATAAACAGAATGAAGTCAGAGCCTTGATAGGAATGGCTTCTTACTGTAGACAGTGGATCCCGAACCTTTCACTAGTGATAAAAACAATGTTGGAATTGACAAAGAATGGCATTTCTTTGCACAACCGTGGAACTTGGAACACCAGCAAGCTTTTGATCTGCTCAAGACTGCACTGTGTTCAGCGCCGGTGTTGGGCACACCAAATTATGACAAGGCCTTTGGGTTGTATGTGCATGAACGTGATGGATGTGCTTTGGCTGTGTTAATGCAGGAACATGGGGGAAGAATAGACTGTGCGGTTATTTTTTCTCCACACTTGATCCTGTTGCATGTGCTTTGCCGAGATGTTTGAGAGCTGTTGCTGCTGCTGCTGTGTCTGTGAAACAAAATGAGTGTATGGTTTTAGGTCACACTTTAACCATGATGGTACCCCACTCCGTAGACGTACTATTAAACAGAACGCAAACACAACACCTTAATTCCGCACGATTAACAAGATACAAACTGATCCTATTTGCATCGTATGTCCAAATTAAGAGGTGTTGCGTATTGAATCCGGCTGAATTGTTACCTCTTCCGCAAGATATTGCCTGCAGTGACGAATTGTCACATGACTGCCTTTATAGCACAGAACAAGAAACTAAAGGCAGGATCAATTTAAATGATACACCTCTTAATTATCCACAAGGGGAGCTGCTTTGCAATGGCTCCTGCTTCAAACTTCCGGATGGTACATCCACTGCTGCTTATGCCATCACTACACTAAGCACGATCGTGGAAACCAAGAGAATTTTGCATAACTCACGCCGGCCGCAGAGATTGTCGCACTGACTCGAGCTTGTGAACTTTCCAAAGGGCTTAGAGTAAATATATTTACAGATAGTCAGTATGCCTTTGGGATAGTTCACAACTTTGGTAGACTATGGGCAGAATGAGGTTTCTTGACATCACACGGAACAAAAATCCAACATGACACCTTGATAGTTTAACTACTCTCAGCACTTGCGCTTCCTACTCGACTAGCAATCATGAAGTGAACCGCACATCAGAAGGTAGTAGATGATGTAGGGAGATTAAACGCTTTTGCTGACAGGATAGCTAAAAAGACTGCCACTGATTTACATTCAGAAATGTATGTCACGAAAGAAACCATAAATACCTCTACAGTAGATGAAGGAATTGACTCGATAAAGAATATTCAAGCTGATGCCACTCCAGAAGAACTTAAACATTGGTCTGAGGGTTTAGCAAGTTTGGATGATGAAGGTTGTTGGGTAGACATTTTAAAAGGAAGTTGGCTGCTACCCGATGTATATGTCATCGCCATGGTTGCAATGGCTCATGGTCCCACTCACATATGTGCTAGGAAAATCTGAAAATTACTAGAACCTGTTTGGGTAAATGTCAACATCTCAAAAACTGCTGAGCGTTTTGTCCAGAATTGTATGGTGTGCTTACAGTATAATGCGGGGAAGGGTACGACGACACAGAGGGGTAGTTCTGGTCCCCCCTCTGTGCCTTTTGAAGTGATTTATTTCGACTTCATCAAAATGGAGCATTGCTATAACTACAAATATGTCTTGGTAGTCATTTGTGCCTTTAGCAAGTGGGTTGAAGCCTTCCCTGTGAAAGATGCCACAGCAATGACAACGGCAAAAACCATGCTTAAGGAATATTTTCCTAGGTTTGGTTTGCCGAGGGTCATTTGGTCGGATAATGGTCCACATTTTATCACTGCTATCATCTTGCAAGTATGCGTGGGATTGCAGATCGATAAACGGTTCCATTTGGCTAGACACGCTCAGAGTGCCGGACTTGTAGAACGCCATAATGGTATCCTGAAGAATAAGCTTGCAAAGGTCTGTGCCAGCAGTAATTTGAAACAGCCAGACGCCTTACCTATAGCTCTTCTGTCCATGCGGACGACCCCACAGAACTGGACTCTCCCCGTATGAAATAGTAATGGGGAGGTCAGCTAACATTTGGAGTATGCCAAAGCCCAAAGTGTTGAACGATGTGGAGCATTTGCTTCTTGCTGAATACTGAGACCAGTTAACTCAAAACATGTATTTGATTTATCAACAGGTGTGAGAAGCCCTCCCAGTTAAATACGAGGTGCCAGGTCACAGAATTCAATCAGGTGAATGGTTGCTCACAAAGTCATTTGAAAGAGCATCCAGTCTCGCACCACGCTGGAGAGGGCCATTTCAGGTCCTGTTGGCCACACGGACTGCTGTACGAGTAGCTGGCAGAAGACACTGGATACATGCCACACACATCAAGAAGAAACCTTTTCCTTTGCCACACGACGGAGAAGAAAAGAAGGAAACTATTGCTCTGTCTCTGGTGGTCAATCTGTCTTAAACAACATCAAGGGTGTTTTGGAGACTCTTCCTGAGCCCATGGGGCCTGGGGAGACTGCTTCTTTGTCTCTGAATTCTTCTTCGGATCTTTCTGCACCCTTAAGCAATCTTGCCTCTTTTTCACCACTTCCATCAGGAAGCAATGACACATTGTTTGCAAATCACGCAGTGCCTGGAGTCTTAAGGTACGATCTGCGTCCACGGCACTAGACTTATAGCACAGCACGGCTGTGCCCACAGGAAATGACTGTAGAGCTAGTCCTTTGCCACTCTTTCGCTGAAACATAATTAAGTGGCTGGGACCGGCAAAAGCTATCTTCACTCAAGATAAATCATGTGGTCAGGAGATCACCAACAAACGAACTTAAGGAGTCTGTTGCAGAAACTTCCCGGAATGAGCTTTGAGGAAAAATGCATGTCGCTATCTCTACTTGTATGGAGCAACCGATCGATTGTGTGGCTAACAAAGACATTGGACAGAAAAATTCATGGTCCGTGAGGACTTATTGTTTTCTTGTAATTATGTTAACTGGTCCGACAGTAATTGCTCTTGGGTTTTGGTATATTGAGGGGCTGCACTTGAAACTTTGATACCCACTGAGAGTGTTCCCACTATATCTTCTCCTTTCGTGCATCTGCACACTCTATCTTCTAGGGATTCCCAATACAGACAGAGTTATCAAAACAATACGATTTTGTTTATCATGAATGTGACCCATGCAATTTTTAATAGAACTAACTGCTGGATATATTCACATTTGCCACAACACAGGCAAAAAGGGTTGGGCTGGTATATTCATCCTTTGCCTTTAACTATTGCATGCTACGCCTCTCTAAGGGCACTATTCTTTGGTCGGTGGAATGACAGCATCTCAGGGAACTTCGACGGGACTAATTTGAATGAGTTTGAAAGCCGAGTCCTGACACCTCTGGGATGCTCCCTTTATGCAAATAGAAGCAAGCTTAACGTTGCTTCTATTAGGCCTTCCGATAGACTTTCTAGACCTTTCCAATCGCTAATCTGTTTCAAGATGGCTCCCGTAGGCAGCCACGCCTCCTTCTTACACTATCAATCACAGCCCCAACTCTGTTTCCTTCTGCATACAAAGGAATGGTTCTCAGTCAATGGGTACTTTTGAGGATTGTACCAATATTGCAAATGTGACTAGTGAGGACAGACCCTTGTGTGTATGTTTATTTCGTTTGTGGCAATGAAGCTTATCCTTGGCTACCTAGAGATTGGAAGGGTACTTGTTATTTGGGTATCTTGCTACAAGGGGTATTTGTAGCTAGCACCTCTGAGGTCTCTAGAGCTCGTCCAAGGCGGGACGAGAACGGTGATACTCCTTCACAGATCATGGGTGATGTAGGGAAATCCTTTGTGCCATTTTGGGGACAGATCATGAATTCCAAGGATATTAAGAGACTGGCAAGAGTATTGGAGAGAACCATCAACCGGACCACCGATATACTCTACAATATGACCTTAGAACAGAAAGCAATTAGATTAGTGGCTCTACAGAACCGTATGGTGTTAGACATCATCCTGGCTGAGTGTGGTGGAGTATGTAAATTGGCGGGATCTGCTTGTTGCGTTTTCGTACCCGACTCCTCCCCTACCATATTCAAAGCAATACAAACGCTGCACGTCCTAAGTACAGAAGTGCATGTTTGCAAGGGAAATGGGGATCTCAGTGCTTGGTTCTGGGGCTCTGTGCGGTCTTGGGGATGGAACATTTTCTCAGCCTTAGTGGTAATCCTTGGTATTCTCTTCTTCTGTTGTTGTTGCATAAAATGTCTTCCTGCCATATGTTCGATTTTAGGGGGATGTTGTGCGCAAACTGTAGGAACAAGGCTTACCAAGGGATCCGAGAACATACATCACTATTGTGTTTTCATGGAAGTACAAACTTGTGTACTCCTTTGCATGATATTGTAAAATCTGTATGTGAACTAGGCACAAACTCTAGACCACAAATTATTAATGTGGAGAGAGGCTGGACAATATTGTAGGAAATGTATAAAAATGCTAATGTGTAGATGTCCAGCACTCTCTCTCCTCTCTGTGTCGGCTGGTACACACTGCGAGGTGTTGGGAGCCAGATAGCTATCTGTTTTGATTTGTAAACTGTACAGTATTAAAAGATACTTGTATCTTTTCAGCCCGTGATTGGTGTATTTCATTTGTGGTACTCAGCCTTGATATTTCTTTGTTCTTTCAGTACTGCCAGCCTACCAACCTCAGCTCCCCGGATACTGATATCCCTCTTCTCCTCTCACCGCTCATTAAACCCAACACCCAACTCATACTTCTCTGCGATTTTAACTTTGGCTTCATGGACACCTCGGATTCCAAGGCCACAGCCCTCAGTACCACGCTTCAAGAGATGAACTTCACATAATCCTGCACCACCCTTACTCATGCCAAAGGCCAGATCATTGACTGAATCATGTACCATATGCCCATCACAATCAACACCATTGACTCCCTGCCTTGGTGTGATTACTTACTGATCTTATTCACCCTAACATCTACTATAGCCCGCAAAGGCACCAACTGCCTTCCCATCACACAAAGACACACCCACAAATTAACTAAGGAGATGCTTGAATTCACCATTTGTGGTTCCCTTGCACTACTGCGCCACATTGCTGACCTTGAAACTATCCTCACTGCCTATAATGTGAATCTCCTACACACGCTTGATTTCCATGCACCTCGTGAAACTGCGATACGAAAAAGAAACAACCACCACAACTGGTTCATAGATTAACTTATTACCCTCCACAAAGAGAAAAGGTCCCAGGAACACCTTTGGAGAAAAGACCTGTCACAAACACACTGTCAGATAGTGGTTTAACCTCCCCAACCTCCACCTCACCTAAGCCTTCTGATGAACTGTCCTTGTGGTCTGTTGTGGTCTTCTTCTGAGACTTCCGGTTGTCTTGTGTTGGTCTTTCCTTAGCGGTTTTCTTCTTCTTATCGTGCAAGTAGGGTCTAGCTTCCTCAGAGTCCACCTTGGCAGGGAATAGTACGTGCCCTACGGGAACCGCGAGGAGCTAAGCACCAAAGGCCAGGGAAAAAGCCTGTTAGCAACAAAAAAACCCTGGTAGCCTTCAAGATGAATAGTTGGGAATTGACCAGAATGGGAAGTTGGTTTGAAGATATTATTCAGGTTCTGAATTCTCAGAAAGTCTGGTCTCAATCCAGGACGGGCGGTAGTAAATACTGGCAGTAGTAGATAGGTGGTGAAGATCCTCAATATATAGAATGAAGTAAAAATCCAGAAGGGAAACTCGTAGTCAAAAAGGCGCAGTATGCAGAAGGGCTCCAGGGGGTAAGCTGGCACAGAGAGCAAGAGAAAAGTCCCACTAGAGTCGTAAGGTAAGTATACAGAAGATTAGTCAGCATAGTCTATAGGGCACCCTCAAGAAGATACGGAACATCCATGATACAAAAACAAGGTATGGAAGGTAGTCTACAAGGCTTGCGGTGGTGTCGTGAAAGAAAGACCAGCACCGAAGTAGAATCCAAAATAACCAAGAGAAAGCGAGGTAAGAGCGAAGGAGGAGGAGTCGCGGAAGCCGCAAAGAGATGCTCCGTACAGAAGAATGTTACGGCAAAGTATAGAAAACAATACTGGAGAGGAGAATCGAAATCTGGAAGACCGTGAAGCGGAATCCAAACCACAGCGTGTAAAGAAATGCAGAACACCACTGGAAGTGTCGGCAGGACAATGAGAGAGACGGGTAAACAAACAACAAACGGCAGAGCACCGGAATGGAAAGATAGGAACTTACGAAGGTGGAAATACACGAAACCAGGGAGGCGGAAGACAGTACAAGAGAGAAGGTGGAGGGTTCCCACAGAAGCACAGGTAACACGAAGGAAAAATACAAAGGTTGAAAACTAAGCGGAGATCACTCGGCAAAGTAACACCAAGCGCTGTAACGAAAGGGAAACAGATACAACGCGCCGAGCCGTGCATGTGGTTAGTATTTATATATTTACCCACCATATTGGATGAGGACTAGACAGAGACTCCGAATTCCCTGAAAGAAGCTAATAACTCCAGGCATGCCAGACCTTCCATGGGCAAATCCTGACACACACACAGGGGCCTTACTAGCCTCTGCTAAGATACACAACGTTGCTATCATCACCACCAAACAAGCATCTGCAAATCAAGGCTCAGTGAAGCTAGTTCTAATAGTAGAGAGCTTTTAACAATCTTCAAGGAGCTTGAGTCCCCAGCACACCCTACCTCTAGCTTCCCGAAAGACAAAGCCTGGTGCTCCCTCATCCAAGCAACCCTGACAAATAAACCCCACAAACTCAGGGACAAAACCACCCTAACAAAATCCTTACTCTTGACCAAGGATGCATCTCTGCCACTTGAAATGAATCACCCCATGATCACCACACCCCCTTCCACTTCTCCCACTTCTCTCACGCTGATGTTGTAACCATCATCCAGCATCTTAAGCCCCCCAACTGCGAAGGAGAGATATACACCTCCAACATTATTAAGATGTGCAGGGACTCTCTCGCACCTATCATTGCCAAATTCATTAATGCTTCCTTCACCTCCTGCACAATCCCTACAATTATCAAAGAGGCTTGGGTCACCACCTATTAAAAAAACCTCTATTGACCCCACCCTGCCCACCAACTATCACCCTATCATGACTGTACCTTACCTCCTAAAAATTCCTGATCGCACCACATTTCTTCAACTCCAAACCGATCTGAGTCCAACAACCTACTTGGCTTGCACCAATCTGGCTTTACACCAAGACACAGTACGGAGCCACCCTCCTTGAGCTTAAGATCCAGCTTGACAGCATACAGGATGCAGGAGAGCTTGCCAATCTTCTGCATTCAGCCTCGTTGACCATAACATCATGTGTCACCATCTCACCTCCATATTTAACCTGTCACAGATGCAGCAAGCTGGATTAACTCTTTTCAGAGCGAGCGCTCATCCAGGAACTTTGCAGGATCCAAAGCAGCAGACCCTATCCCGGTATCATATGGCATCCCACAAGGCTCATGCCTGTCACCCACGCTATACAATATGTATACCATGCCCCTTTGTGAGCATCTCATCTCGACCTCCTTGATATCCACTAAACAAATTTTGCTGACGATACTCAAGTGCTACTAAAATTCACTGGAAACTAAAGCCTAAACTCTGCCACTATCAATCGGGTCTATAGTATGATCTAAGCGTGGGTGGCTAACCATCACGCTTAAATGATGATAGGACGGAGCGCCTCATCGTCAGCTCTCTGCACAGTCTCAGACACCTGGGCCCAGCTTTTGCCTCCTTTTCCATTGATGGAAACATTACTCCTGTTTCTAGCCACATGAAACCTTGGAAAAATACCTAGACTCTGAACTATCAATTTAAAAACATTTCAAGGCCCTTCCCTCATCTGCAGCCTACTCAACCAAACTCATTAATCACAGAAGAAAATTCCTGTCCTCTGACAACTGCCTTACGCTAGCCAGGGCTATCATCAGCAATAAATTGTATTATTGTAACGCCATCCTCTCTGGAACCTCAAGCAAAAACCTGGCTAAACTCCAACTTCAACAAAACAATGTCCTCCAAGCAGTCTGGGGCATGAAACGGTCAGACCATATCTAACAAGCTAGGTGTGAGGTCCACTAGCTGCATCAAAGCCTGCATTGAATTTAAAATCCAATCAATCACATACCAATGCATCCATAACTTAAAACCTACCTACCTTAACCAGTGTATCACCAAAAGTGCCAAACCATGTTGCTTACGCTCCTGCACCAGCCTATCTCTGGCATCTCCCAGATTCACCAGAAAAAGAGCAGGCGGAGTAAGTTTTGTGTATTCCCTATACAATTCCACACCATTTCACCAATCTGCACCAAATTCTGCACAATCACCTGTTAGGAACCCCCAGACATTACTGGCTACATGACATTTGGACATCCCACCCCTTTCCCTGGATTTCTTCAAAAGTCCAAATTTGTTTGAATGTTTGTGGGTTTGTTGCTTGGCAGCTTGGCGAAGTGTTGTTCCTTATACAATCCCACACCATTTCACCAATTTGCACCACATTTTCCAGTTACCTGTGCCTATGAGAGAATGAGAGCCTGGGCAATGCTGGGTATATCAGCTAGTAAATAAATAAAATAAATGAAAGAGGATAGTCTCATTCTGAAACATTGTGTGAGAGTCTAATTTTATTCACACTTCTTGAGTCCTTACTGTGAGGCCCCTAGCATGCCTGTATCAAGCCTACTGGTCCAATGGGACCTTTGAGCAGCATATTAATGCCCACTTTTAGAAGTCAGATATTAAACTCATCCTCTACTTGTAAGGAACTGTTTGTTCGCTGATACCTAGTTATTTTTCCTACTCTACACCACTTATCTTCTCTGCACCACCCCTTGCATGTCTACCACTTAATGATAATAAGTGATGACACTGTAGTTTTACTGTATTTCTCTTCTATCTTCTTATATTCTTCTCTCTGTCCGTCTCTCTCCATCTCTCTTTCTTGCTTCCTCCTGTTGGACTTTCAGTTCTATTGATCCATGCAATGTATTTTAATTCTTTATACGACATTTTTCATTAAAATGGAGGTTTGCCCATTTTCAATTCTATGGTGCATTTGTCATGCTAGAGTAGATTAGACTTTCATTCCTGGGCCCGAGGATTCTAGGTAAATTACCAAGATTTTTCTAGTTCCAGGCTTCAGTTGAAGCAGCCTTTGGCTATCAACGGTAGGGTATCAAATATGATTATCTAGTTAGTAGCCTGCAGAACTCTGAGGTACTCTTGAGCACTTCTAAAGCATGTAACAAACGCACAACTCAAGTCAGTTGCTTCCATGATGTTGATCCCACGAATGGGACAAGACAAGCTGGCCCACTTCAATTGATTGAGCTGGTGTCTGGATGGATCAAAGTGCAGCAGGCAATTCAAAGTTGTTTAGAGGTCCACGTGTAGCACAACGGGTCCTGTGGTGGCTTGAAGGGTGTCAAGCAGGCTTCATCAGGCCTGAAGATGTATCAAGGTGATGAAATAGGATTCCATCTACTTCTGGACTTCCAGGTTGCTCTGAGGCCCAATCCAGGGTCACAAGGACAAGGCACAACCTTCAGTTCTGCTCTTCCACTTCAGAAAGATGACTGGCACCTACATAGCGTCATTCACCTCCAGTGAAAAGGATCTTTGTTTAAGCGCAGCCAGCAGAGTGAACTTTGTCTATAGCAGTCCACCCCAAATGTTCCCTGGGGATGTTCAGAGAGCAGAGTTTTCCTCTGCTGTGAACGCCTTCACTCTTCACCTTTCTGGCACATAACCTTTTGATAGGATGCATGCCCAGCAGAGGTCCAATGAACCCTCCTTCGTGTCATGAGAGTCCAAAAACAAAACCAATAAGAATGGGGTGCCTTCTCCTTATGAAGGCAAAATGACACATAGGATTGGTCCAGTGTAAGGGGTGCAATCCAGGCTGTTGCAACAAGTGCCCTTTGCCTGCTGACATAATACCCAGAGTTATTTTTCCTGTAGAAAAGTGCACTAGTAGAAACCAAGATGGTTGAACCACGGTCTCCCTCTCGTTGCTGGTTACTCAAGTACTATACAACAGGTAATGATAGGAACATACATTTTCATTAAGCAGCCCGGCAGCATCACCATCTGGCTGCCATCTCCACGACCAACCGCCTCCACTGCCCCACATTCCACGTTTCCCCAGCAGCCTTCCCATTGCATTTCCAACTATGTCAAACTACATTAAGCAAGATGCACAGTTACTTTAACTCTGACCACTTCCCGTGTCTGCTGACTTCAAAGGGACTCCAGTGTTCAGCACCCTGGTGTGAGTGTGGCTTTGTTATGTAAGTGCTGCCCTTGACACACTAGTTCCCAGGAGATCTCCTGTGGAGGTTCCTTTGCCCCAGAAGAAGGTGTTGGCCTTCCATTGAGGGAATAAAAGAGGTGCAATCCTGGCCATTGTTAGACAAGGCAATTAAGGGGGTATCCATGGAAAAAGGCTAATGCACATTGACCTGTCATAGCTGTGACCTGCTCACAGAGCAGACATTAGAATTATATGAAACTGCTTTGGCTACATAAATGTGTGACCTTAGTAGCCACCATGCCACAAACATGCATGGCTTATATTTAAAGATCAATGTGCCACCAAACTGACTAGGTCACACAGTTACTATAATTTGGATCAGAGGTGCAGACAATTAAAATGCCAAATCTGCCTGCTGTAACTTTATGTTCCAGCAACTGTCAGGAATGCACATGTGACCTTTAATCTTGCCCTGTGGCATTGCCTGCTGATGTAAGGGTGTCAGGAGATTACCTCAACAAAGGTATATGTTTGCAATATGATTTTGGCATGGAGCATTTATGAAAGAGGGATCTGATTAGCAGACCAACCCTTCAGAAACAGAGTTAACTTTATCACTTTATATAATGAAAATCAATACAGCTCTTGCTATCCTGCCCTCACCATATGGCCATTCTTTCATGCCTCCATCCCCTAATTTTATATCCCTCAGTGGCAATCACTATGCAAGCATACACCAGGGAGTGACCTGAGAGTGTGCACCAGTATCAAGCAATCTTGGACCATCAGACCCCAAAATCATACATGAGAAAACAATCTATCTGAGATGAAGCATCATACACTGTTAAGTATAATGTAAATTCCCCATCCTCAAGAGTCGCTACATGTCCAACTACTTATGTAAATCACTTAATTGTAAACTGTACTTTGCAGATCTAGCAAGGCTCCTAACAACTCAAGGAGATCTGTGCTACTGGGCCTTTAAAACCGGTTTGAACTCTCACCCACATGATAACCAAATTCAGACTCTCTAACATACAGTTAGCAATGCAGACGTAATAGCCTGGGACGTCTACATCTGGAGCATAGGAATTGAATATGATCTTTTGAGCCCATTTTCCTTCATTGACCATTAATATTCTGTCATCCCAAAATATATCTATAATCTATTTACATTTCCAATAAAATGTTACAATAAAATATATACAATTAAGCTCTTAACCCTCCATAAAATTGGGCCACATCAAAGATGTAGCAATACAATTCACTTGATTGTCGTACGATTTCATAAACTTTTCTCTTAAGGGTGCAAGACTACTGCAGTTTGTGATGAAACCTTATGGTCCACGAGGTCGAATGCGGCTGAGAGGTCTAGTAATAGGAGGAGAGGCATTTTTCCTTTGTCTCTTAGCTCATCGATCTGGGATTTCAAATCAATGAGGGAGGTTTCCGTTCCATGCAGGGGGCGGAAGCCTGATTGTCTTGGTTCCAGGAGAGTGTGGAGTTCCAAATATTTTTGGATCTGAATGTAGGTAATCTCATCCAGTATTTTGTGCAATAAGGGTACCATCGTGATGGGACGGTAGTTAGTGGGAATTAAGGGTCTAATGTTTGCTTCTTTAGCAATGGGAGCACCCAAGATTGTTTTAAATTGGTGGGAATGATGCCCGAGGAGAAGGAGGCATTGAAAAGTTTGGAAATAAAAGGAGCAAGATATCTCGCGGCGTCTTTTATGATTTTTTCTGGGCAAAGGTCACCCGAACAATTGGAGGGCTTCAGTGACATAATCATTTTTTCTACTTCAAGTGTAGTAGTTATAGAAAAGTCGAATCTAGCTAGTTGGTCAGGTGGTGTTTCAATGGAGTAGGGGGCTGAGTTATTCAGGTCTGGTAATAAGTTAAGGGAATCTTTTTTTTGGCTATTTTGTTCTGCAGAGTGGTTACTTTATTGGACAGTGCCTGTTGGATTTCTGAGCACCATATTTTGTTTTTGGTGCAGATATCAGGTGTGGAAATAGGTGACTCTAATTCCTTTAATATGGTAAACAATTCCTTCATACTGGAATTGGCATTCGATATACGTTCGTTGTAAGACTTGGGTTTAGCCAGGCATAGTTCCTTTTTGTATTGGGCTGATATTTTGGTTAGTTTGGACTTGTTGTCTTCTGACAGGAGTAGTCTCCAGGTGGTTTCGCTGTTCCTCTTTAATAATTGTAGGTCCCTTAATTGGGGGTTAAACCACTTGTTTAAGTGAAGTTTGGGCTTACTAGGTCTACGTTTGAGTGGAGCAATTTTGTCAAGTGTAGTACGCATAACTTTGTTATACTCATTGACCAATGTACTTGGATTCAAGTACTCTGCCAGTGAGTTAAGGGTTGGCAGAATGGCTGCGATCACATTGTCAACTGTAATATTCTTTTTGTTCCTTGTTAAACAAGGTGGGGCAATTGGAGTGACCAATGGGAGTGGTCTAATGGTGGACAGTGGGAATGACATGAGGAAGTGGTCCGTCCACAGTTGTGGGGAGATAGAAGTGATATTGGCCGTACAATTGTAGTCAGCCACCCAATCCAGAGTTCGCCCTTTGCTGTGGGTAGGTTTGTACATTTTTGGGGAAAGTCCAAGTTTGGCCATAATATTGGCTACGTTTAAGGCGTGTTTATCTAGCGGGTCATTAAATCCTAGATTGAGGTTGCCAAGTAGTAGTAGTTGAGTGGTCATTTTCAGGTTATTAGATAATAGATTGTAAAACTCTTCCTCAAATGTTCCCAATGGGCCAGTAGTTCTATAGATTAGGTGGATGTTGAGGGACTGAGAATTGATTAGTGTGAGTTTGACGGTGAGGACTTCGCAAGATTGCATATTTTGTGGGGGAGCAGGTCTCAGAGCGAGGCTTGTTTTAGAAATAACAATTATAATGGCAATTCCTCCACCTTGTGTTTTATCTCTGTCCTGTCGGGATATTGTGTAGCTGTCTGGGACAGCTAGTGATAACAGTGGTCCTGCCGCATCATGTAGCCATGATTCCGAGATGGCCAGGAAGTCCAATATCTGCCAGTATAAGGTCAGCGATGTCCGTTGCATGGACAACCAAGGACCTAGCATTTATAAGGGCTCCTTTGATTAGGTGAGCCTCGGTAGTGGCTGAAGCAGGGATTGGGGTAATTAGTTTGTGCACAGTATGCTGTTTCATGGTGTCATGCGAGATAGGAGAGATAGTAGTGGGGCTATTGTGGTTGTGGTTGCCCATATTGGCATTAATGCCCTTCTCACGGGTGAAAAGGTTCTTGTTCATTCTCTTGTTAATAGGGGGGCGAGATCTCGTGAGGGGTTCATACAGTTTGGTTAGTTTAGATCGGAGTCTCGAGCAATGTTCCCTCTAATAATTTTTTTCTATGTGTGGAATCGGTTGGCTGTTGTGCCCACATTATTTTCCATGTGCGCAACTGACTAATGAGGTAGGCCACTTTGTGAGCTAACATCGCAGAAGAGAGTTTGGAAAGGAATGTCCTCTTCCCAGCCACTACAATTCTTTAAAAATCTTACAACACTTTTTTGAAACACATAGGCTAAAATAAAATATGTCTTATGTGATTATATAGAAAACTCATGAACAAGTCGAAGACTTCAATATCTGCCAAAGTACCTTGCAAACGTACTTCTGCGCAGAGAAAAATGTCAGCCTCATTATGAGTTTGGTGGTTAGTGGTAAAGTTGGCGTTAAATCCATTACCGCCAACTTCACCACTATGCCAAATTACAAATTCAGGCCTGTAGTGGAGGATTTGCCTCCAGGAAAATCCTGGAGGTAAATCCTCCAACTGAATGGAGGAAAAATCATCCGAATTTCCGCTGTTGTAATTCCACCAAAAAAGCCACATTGAGTCCAATCGACTCAATATGAACTCAATATGAATGAGGAATTTCACCGCCACCGCCAGTGGTAATCCAGTGGAAATTCCTTCGGACCAAGTGGCGGTACCAGTCATTCGTTTGGGTGGTATTCTGGTGGATTTACACCAGGATACCGCCCCAAGTCATAATGAGGTCCTGTATGATTTATGCCACTGGAAAATTACTAATTTGTATTACAAAACACAAATATCTCTTGTCATAACTGATGTGGCTGTCAGGAAACTCAGACAGAATACATTTGTTGATGGATTAATGGCAATTAAAAGCAATGTGTCAAAAACATGCTGAAAGGAGTTCTAGTGCCTTTGTAATGAAGTAATTCAAAGGCCCGGAGAACATTATTCTATTAATTTGTGTAAGGATGATAATTGCATCAGAATAACTGCACCTTAGAATATGATGTTCCAAAATTCCTGTGCCTCTGCTTACTATCCACATTACATTCTCCTGTGGGTAGTGATAACACCAGCCTTAGAGCTAAGAGACATATGCACCATGCATTTTTACTCCCTAAAAAAGGAAAATGTGCCTAACAAAAACGAGAAACAATGAACATATAATTGCTTCAACCCACCAAGCTCCACTGATATTTTTTCGAATTAGTGACCAGTAGAGCAGTGGCACAGGAAAGAAGGAATTCTAATAATATTAATGCCCAATCTCAAAAGGAATTTTAGGGGGAAAGAACATATTTTAATAAGCAGAAAGTATCCCTGTTGGCAAAGCTAATTACTTTTTTACTCCCTGAAAAATCATTTGACCTCAAAATAGCGAGCTCAATCTGATTAGAGCCCTGCTTGTACCCCGGACATAGGGAGATAAATGACATGGCACATAATGAAGTGTATAGTTTTGCCCCCCCTTCCACACCACAGCCTAGATAAAATTAAACAAGAGCCTTACTGAGGTTTATTGTGGAGCCCTGTTGAAGAAAATCACACATTTATGCCTGTTAAGTTAATTGCATCAATTCATCAGAGATATAGATGATTGAGTGCCTTCTTCTGGAACTATGGATCCCTCCTCTGTAATTATTTTTGATCAGTTAAATAAATGCAGTGAGAGGCTAGAGACTGCACACACAGAACACATGGTTATATTGAAAAGCCCTCGGCAGTTCAGCATAGAAAGAAAAAGAAGGTGCTGTTCCCTAGATGGGTACTACAATTTCCTATCCTTTAGCAAATACACAACACATTTCCTTCAGAGTACTACCGAAACATCTGACCTGATCTTTGAAATGTGCTGCTTTGGTCATCACCGGCAAGGAGTGATGCTTGGACCCATACCCTTCGCCAGCCCCTGTGATTGCCTCCAATACTATTTGATAGAGCACTGTAAAAAGTGAGGGATAGGAGCAGTAAACACTCACTGGGATATTTTAAGACCCACAATACTTTGAAACCAAGGCATATTTAAATGCCTCAACAAATGATGTGCATTTTAAGAATGTCATGACTCTGCATGTAAACAATTCTTTTGCGGTGCATACAAGATTGTTTGCAAAATATCCCACAAGTGCTCAGTGAAATTGTTTTTGTATAGAAGCGAGTTACCATATAATTTGGGAAGGTCTATGCCCAAAGGAACTCTGAAAACCTGGAAACAATGCAGATTGTGCGAAAAGCATTCTCCTGTCTGAATATCTGGTGCCTGATACTATGGACGAGTGATCCCAGACATATTCCATACCCATTATCCCTTGTGGGCTAAGTGGCTAAGTAAATGATATTGCAGTGTTGCTCTCTACTTATAGGGTAATGTTAGTAATGCTAAAGTAAGAGACACTTTTCAAAATCTTTAGAAGGCAAATTCATATTTTAGTTTCATAAAGTGTTAACTTACAAGTGGGCCACTTCAAAGCACTTGCGTGACATATGTACAAATAAGAGGAAGTATGGGATTTGGTAACACATCCAAGTAGCCTGCCTACTTACAGTCAGTATCTGATATTTGAGCTGGTAGTTAGATTATATAGTGTGGGTGACGCTTTTGGTAAGCCACAATGAGTAACAGAAATTCTGGCGCGTAAGCCTTATTCATGTTACAACAAACAAAACAGATGGATGTAGGTACACGTTAGCAAGCCTTTCGCAGAGCCAAGAGAGGAAGAGTCAAGGTTGTTCGGTAGTATTTCAATGAACTCTGGGGCAGAAGTTTGAGTCATACGGTAAACTTGTGGTTTAGGAGTCATGGGTGGGTAGGGAACATTTTTGGTTAATGTGTGCAGTCATATCTTAGTTAGATTCTTCTGTTCATGGAGCCAGTTTTTTGAATTCGCTTTTAACCTCTTGTGTTGTATTTTGCTGTTAGGGATTTCAGGTGCATAGTAGTGTAATGCAAATGAGCAGAATATCAAGACTAGTTGCTTATTTTAAGAGAAAGAAAATGTCAGGTAATTGCTGTGGCTTGTGCCTTATTAAATCTTTTTGAGTAGGTGAGAATTGTCTGTGTGCGCTGCTAAAAATCTTTTGAGTGGCACCCAGAAGGAAGCTGGGCAAGCGCACATGTGCACAGCTTAGAGGGAACATTAATCTAGAGTTCCTATGATTTATAGTGCAAGGGGTGCTTGCATGTATTATCAATAAAGTTGAATAGTTCAATTGGCCCGAGATAGGAGGGCAATCTAATGACATTATTGTTAGGTTGGGTGGGACTAGAGCATCAGGGGGAGGGAGCCAGTCACAATACCCAAGGAGACTAGTGATGAATAAGGTGGTGAGAGTGCGCAATCTGTAGGTGATGGTGTGCATATTTGATAGGGATAAGAATCAGTGGGCAGACTTCAACTGTAGGCTAAAGCAATGGGCACACTTCAACTGTAAAAGCAACGGGCGCAATTCAGATGTAAGCTAAAACAATGGGCACACTTCAACAGTAGGCTAAAACAATGGACACACTTCAATTGTAGGCTAAAGCAATAGGTACACGAGAGCAATAGGCTAAATCAATAAGCACACTTAAGCTGTAGGTTGAGTCAATCAGTGGGCACAGGAGCTATGCCTAGAGTTTAGAAAAGCAGTAGTCAGGCAGTGACACAAATGGGCATTCAAGTTGCATTGATAGGCACATAGGTAAAAATGAATCAAGCACAATAGGGTAAGCGGTCGGTGTAATTACAGAGCTAGGCAAGTGGTAATACAATTTTTGTAATGCCACAATGTAGGCATACAGGTACAGGTATCAGACAGGGCACTATTTGAACTGATCATGTGGGTGCTAGGAGTAGCAGGCAAGATATAACGTGTGTGCACAATTTGGATGCACAGGAAATGGTGCAGAGTACATTGGTGGTCAGGCCTGAGTAATGTTGTGTAACTACTTCTGATGTGGCAGTGCCGTGAGGGTTAGTCAGAGGTGGATATTTAGGCTTAAAGTTATGTTGGTGAGGATAACATTTTAAACAGTAAGTTCAGCGTTACAAATAAAGACATGTTGATGAGCCAACAGGGAGCTTACCACGTAGAGGGAGACCAGGCAACCTGAGTGTGGGCA
This sequence comes from Ambystoma mexicanum, assembly GCF_040938575.1. NCBI lineage: Eukaryota > Metazoa > Chordata > Amphibia > Caudata > Ambystomatidae > Ambystoma > Ambystoma mexicanum. The sequence continues at coordinate 535,548,527 of NC_090930.1, forward strand.
TGTCGATTAATTAGTGAACCGAACGGGCAGAAATCCTGGCCCTGGCCTCTGTCAGCTCTGAACAGGCTCAGGACAGGAAGCTGCCTTGTTGTGTGTAAGAATTGATGACAAGGCATGCGCTCTGTTTCCAGTCAAGTTTTCCTGCATTAGCTTCTCCTCCAAACGCACATTTTCATGACTCCATCAATCTTCAAGGAGGCTGTGTTTCTTTGCTTTCTCAGGCGTGTCTTCATTTCTTTTTCAGGTGTGGCAAGTTAATTGACTCAAAGGATTCTGGTACTTGTATTTTTCAAACTTGATTTTTCTTGCAGGTGGCTGGAAACAATTTCCTCTGTAGCACAAATCTTCCCCTCGATGGGGGAGGGGGAAAGCCATGGTTGTGGCTCTCCATTGTAAGGCATGATGGCCCTGCTGCTGCTACCTTTTGAGCCCGGGACTCCTGGAGCAATATTTAAGAATTGATCACAAGACAGATGCTCTGTTTCCAGTCAAGTTTTCCTGCATTAGCTTCTCCTCCAAATGCACATTTTCATGACTCCATCAATCTTCAGGGAGGCTGTGTTTCTTTGCTTTTTCAGGCGTGTCTTCATTTCTTTTTCAGGTGTGGCAAGTTAATTGACTCTAAGGATTATGGTACTTGTATTTTTCGCACTTGATATTTCTTGCAGGTGGCTGGAAACAACTCCCTCCATAGCACAAATCTTCCCCGTGATGGGGAAGGGGGAAAGCCATGGTTGTGGCTCTCCATTGTAAGACATGATGGCCCTGCTGCTGCTGCCCTTTGAGCCCGGGACTCCTGGAGCAATATTTAAGAATTGATGACAAGGCAGGTGCTCTGTTTCTAGTCAAGTTTTCCTGCATTAGCTTCCCCTCCAAATGCACATTTTCATGACTCCATCATTCTTCAGGGAGGCTGTGTTTCTTTGTTTTTTCAGGTTTCTCTTCATTTCTTTTTCAGGTGTGGCAAGTTGATTGACTCTAAGGATTCTGGTACTTGTATTTTTCGCACTTGATTTTTCTTGCAGGTGGCTGGAAACAACTCCCTCCATAGCACAAATCTTCCCCTTGATGGGGGGAGGGGGAAAGCCTTGGTTGTGGCTCTCCATTGTAAGGCATGATGGCCCAGCTGCTGCTGCCTTTTGAGCCCAGGACTCCTGGAACAATATTTAAGAATTGATGACAAGGCAGGCGCTCTGTTTCCAGTCAGGTTTTCCTGCATTAGTTTCTCCTCCAAACGTACATTTTTATGAATCCATCAATCTTCAGGGAGGCTGTGTAGCTGTCACTATTCCTGCCCCCAGCCCTCTGGCATATCGGGCTGGAACCAGGCCACGATCACCTAGTTGGCCTCTAAAGGCCTCTCCATCTCCCCAGAGACCTACTTGGACACAGACCTGGCGCCTTTGGCACCAATCTCACACATAGCCCTAAGATCCATTTAACATTGGATTTGCAATGTATTATGGGCCAATGGATGCCCCCATGTAGTTCAGATCCCTGAACTGAATGAGCAGTCTATCATTTTGGGTGTGGCTCAGCCCAGGGATGCCTAGGATACCTACAGACTATTTAAACCACGCCCGGCACAAGAAACACACTTTGTGTTTCTCTGCACCTGCAGCGTGACACTCACCATGCTCGAATCTCTCTCAAAGAGGCCAACTTCTTTCTTCCGCGCCACCGCTCCTGCAAGAACAAGAACATCATTAACAATACTCACCTTGAAGAGCATCCAGCTTCTGCCCAGCTCTTTCTTAGTCTTGCAGATTCCACCGGCGGTGTCATCTTCATCTCGGCACACCGCACCTACGAAAGTGGAGAAGAACAGAAGAAGAGCATTAGTAAGCATTCAGCAGTACCTTTACCCTCTCGAAACTACAAGGAGAGTTAGTTCCTTTCCTGAATTCCTGCCGATCGGACATCTTCTGTTCCGGAGCATTCCGCCGATCTGAAAAAGGGAAAAGACACATCAGGTTAGCGCAAAAGACATTTATGAGGCGCCGCACATCGCGCTTACTCACCGCAGCTCACCTCCTCAGCTCGCTTCTACGCTGGGTTACTGCGGCACCTAAAAGGACACAGAAAAAATGAACATTGGTTAATGCGAAGGAAACCAACTAGCATCGCGCTCCGCGCTCTTACTCACCTCAGCAGCGCCTCGCCATCCTCAAGACCTAAGGAAGGAAAGACATAGTTTAAAGAGACTAGAGCCATCAGACATTTTGCAAGGCTCATTCCACTTACCGGTCGGGCTGAAGTCACAGCAAGCCCTGTCCGCCGAGCCCGTGCCAGTGAAGCAACTAGGCACCATCCAGCCCGCATCACCCAATGCACCCCTGCACCGAAGGCAGGACGGATAGCGCCCCACATCAGAAAACAAGGTGAGGAGAGAACCCGGGGGAAGGTTGGGACCCACGGAAGAAGGGTAGTTTAGACAAGCAAAACCAATAGGGAATTGACCTCTGGCAATCCTGTGTTTCAGACCCCGTGTTTGGTTGAGCAGATTCCAAGGAAGGGTTCGAAGTGGTTGGAAGTCCAGACAGGCTGAGTACATCCCCGTAGATACCAGGAGAGCGTTACAGTTTCTTTGCTTTTCAGGCGTGTCTTCATTTCTTTTTCAGGTGTGGCAAGTTAATTGATTCAAAGGATTCTGGTACTTGTATTTTTCGCACTTGATTTTTCTTGCAAGTGGCTGGAAACAACTCCCTCCATAGCACAAATCGGCCCCTTGATGGATGGAGGGGGAAAGAAATGGTTGTGGCTCTCCATTGTAAGGCATGATGGCCCTGCTGCTGCTACCTTTTGAGCCCGGGACTCCTGGAACAATATTTAAGAATTGATAACAAGGCTGGCACTCTTTTTCCAGTCAAGTTTTCCTGCATTAGCTTCTCCTCCAAATGCACATTTTCATGACTCCATCAATCTTCAGGGAGGCTGTGTTTCTTTGCTTTTTCAGCTGTGTCTTCATTTCTTTTTCAGGTGTGGCAAGTTAATTGACTCTAAGGATGCTGGTACTTGTATTTTTCGCACTTGATTTTTCTTGCAGGTGGCTGAAAACAACTCCCTCCATAGCACAAATCTTCCCCTTGATGAGGGGAGGGAGAAAGCCATGGTTGTGGCTCTCCATTGTAAGGCATGATGGCCCTGCTGCTGCTGCCTATTGAGCCCGGGACTCCTGGAACAATATTTAAGAATTGATGACAAGGCAGGCGCTCTCTTTCCAGTCAAGATTTCCTGGATTAGCTTCTCCTCCAAACGCATATTTTCATGACTCCATCAATCTTCAGGGAGGATGTGTTTCTTTGCTTTTTCAGGCGTGTCTTCATTTCTTTTTCAGGTGTGGCAAGTTAATTGACTCTAAGGATTCTGGTACTTGTATTTTTCGCGCTTGATTTTTCTTGCAGGTGGCTGGAAACAACTCCCTCGATAGCACAAATCTTCCCCTTGATGGGGGGAGGGGGAAAGCCGTGGTTGTGGCTTTCCATTGTAAGGCATGATGGCCCTGCTGCTGCTACCTTTTGAGCCCGGGACTCCTGGAACAATATTTAAGAATGGATGACAAGGCAGGCGCTCTGTTTCAAGTCAAGTTTTCCTGCATTAGCTTCTCTTCCAAACGCACATTTTCATGACTCCATCAATCTTCAGGGAGGCTTTGTTTCTTTGCTTTTTCAGGTGTGTCTTCATTTCTTTTTCAGGTGTGGCAAGTTAATTGACTCTAAGTTTTCTGGTACTTGTATTATTCGCACTTGATTTTTCTTGCAGGTGGCTGGAAACAACTCCCTCGATAGCACAAATCTTCCCCTTGATGGGGGGAGGAGGAAAGCCGTGGCTGTGGCTCTCCATTGTAAGGCTTGATGGCCCTGCTGCTGCTGCCTTTTGAGCCCGAGACTCCTGGAACAATATTTAAGAATTGATGAGAAGGCAGGCGCTTTGTTTCCAGTCAAGTTTTCCTGCATTAAAATCGTTAACAAGGTGTTAAAATCTCCCATTATCCAAATCGTAAAACTTTTGCGAGTTAGCATCAAGAATACATTTCACTGATTGTATATTACTTTTGCTGGCGATAATATTAGGTGGATCGTAAATGTTGATCAGGATGATGGTCATCTGTGCATAAGAGATTTTCGTGGCTTGTACCATGGACATTTGCCTTATATACTCAGGGACCTGCTCCCTCCACTAAGAACACGGCTACATGTACTCCTGAGCATATTATCCGGACTATCCTCAATGCACCAAGCAGCCTAGAATCTAGCTCCCCGGCTATTGCTTGTGACACACACTCACCAGAGCTTACCACCTCAGCGAGGAACAACAGGTCTAACAAACACCCTACAACCACCCTGCAACTCCACTGTAACAGACAAGGCTCTCTGTGTCATTAGAAAAACCAACATAGAAGCACCACAATACACCTCTGTGGAGCACATATTAATACTAGATCTCTCCTTGTCCATGCCCTTGACATAGCTAATCATCATGGCAAACAACCTAGACCTAGTAGCCATCACTAAAACCTAGCTGCACGTAGCCACAAGACCTGCTCTCTTACTCACCATCCCTGTCAACTACACTATCATCCAAAAGGACAGATTGCTTACCAAAGGAGAAGGGGTGGTCGTCATAGTCAAGAATCTCATAGATAGTAAAGAAATGCTCTCCATCAAAGTATCCCTATGCAGAACTATCACACTTACTATCCATACTATCTACAGACCACCAAGCCCTTTGCCCTCCTTCAAGGAATACATTGCACTTCTCCTTTCTAACAACAGTAAGCCCTACTCTAATATGATCCTTTGGGCAACTTAAAGTTAGGACTCAATGACAATGCAGAGACTAATGCACTGGCTTTATCCAACACTATTGAAGCATTGGGCTTCATGCACCACATTGCAAGCCCCTCTCACAACACAGGTTGCACACTAGATTGGCTGAATGATATGAATTACAACACTAATATAACATTGAACACCACACACCCCTGGTCTAACCATAACGTTATCTCGTTCTCCATTCCTAAAAATAGTCAACCAAATGTCTCCATGAAAGCTGCACCCACTGCCCTCTCAAGAAACACTCACAATGTCCCACCAGCAAACATGCTCCCTCTATTGCAACCTATAGTGAACTACCAACACTCAGCTAGCAGTCCTAAATCTATGGTATAGCTTTACAACAAAACACTCCAACTAGCCATCGACAAAGTAGCTCCCTTGAGGACACACAAATCTAAACCACTAGCTCACTTAAATGCTTGTCATAACCCACACCTCAAAGCTCTACACACCACTAAATGAGCTGCTGAAGCAATGTGGAAAAAGTCCCCATCAGCTGCCAACAAAGAACTCTTTATTTCATCCCCCAAATCCCACAAACAGGCTATCCTCCTAGCCAAAAGCTATGTCACAAGTCTCTCCCCTTCTCACCTGTTTCTGTTGTGTACTTGTGACCTTCTGGGATTTCTTCTTCTTTACGGTCCGGGATTTGTATAGACCCGAACGCCGCTCTTCGGCGTCCAGTGTGAGAGTAGCGGTTCAGTTTCCAGGAGCGTTCACAAAGTCCAGGGTAATTCCAGGAAGTAATTAAGGTATGCTCGGAGGCACGGAGGACCGTGACTCGAGCGCAGAAGGTTTTCCAGGAGATTGGAGAGGGAAGGGCACAGGAGGGGATTCAAGGAACTGCGAACAAGGAATCAAGCGAGAGCCCCGATCAAACTTCGGCTAAGCATGTCCGACTACCGGTAGCGGTAGCGTTGAGACGCGCAGAGCCGCGGGGGCGTGTCTCTTTTGTAGGATGAGCAGCGTGGAACGCATAGACTGATCCGTAGCATTCCGTTCCGGGCGGCCATGTTGGAAGGATAACTGCATGCAAACCCCTGCGAGTCAGGGACCAGGAGGTCCAGAAAGGACGTAGACGTCGGTTCATGACAAGCTCAACCTACAATGAGCGAATCCATAATGCCAACTCTGGGTCTAGAGAACTCTTTGTCATTCTGTGAGAATTGCAATCACCAGTCAGTCCCCAAGATAGCGGCCTTAAAGATGTCACTTGGTGTTCTAAAATCCCAAAAGCCCAAATTGACAAAACTGCCACACTCCAAACTAAAATTTAGATAGCAAACTACCTCCAACTAAAGTACAGCTCACCACCTCGTCAGTACTCCATCGATCCTGGGAACCCTTCGAATTCAATACAGTCTCCACACCAGAAGTCACAAAATGTATCCAAGTTTTGAAGCCCTCTAAATGCCAAGGCGACAACTTAAAGACTGTGCAACAGAGCTCACCCCCTTCATTGCATCACTCATTAATAACTCTTTCTCCTCTGGAAAAATCCCCACCAACCTAAAAATCGGGTCGGTTCTTCCTCTCCTAAAGAAGCAAACTCTCGATCCAAACATACCTACTAACTACCACCCCATCAATACAGTACACTACTTACTCTAAATAAAAGACAGAGCAGCTTACCTACAAATCCCAAAATACCTGGAAACCAACAACCTCCTTGCCCTGCGCCAATCAGGTTTTCCACTCAGGTCATGGAACTGAAACAGCACTCCTGGACCTAAAAATCCAAATGGATGAAATAATTGAAATGGCAACATTGCCATCCTCCTTCTACTCGACCGCTCCACAGCTTTCGACTTAGTGGACAATAAAATCCTCTGCCAAACCTCTCCTCAGCAGCCTACTTCTCTCCCAAAGCCATAACCTGGACAGAATCCTTCCCCTACAACCGAGCAATGAGGGTTTTCTCCAAAACTGCGCCCCCCCAGCACTAGTCACCTGCAGGGTCCAACCAAGGCTTTTACATCTCCCTGACTCTGTATACCATTTTTACAAAGCTAGTATTCAATTAACTTGACGAGCAAGGTGTTTCCTAGATGACACCCAGATTCTCCTTCCCATCAGAGGCAATTACAACTCCGACTCCACTGCATTAAACAAAATATACCAAATCATCCAGTTCTGGATGGCCCAACATGGACTATGCCTAAACCACGAAATAACAGAGCTACTCCTTGTAGGAACTCAAACACGTCTTAATAAATTCAATGATGACTATAAATCATTTGTCCTAGACAGGAACTCTATTCCTGTATCTAAAGAAGTGAAAACCTTGGGGGTGTACCTGGACTCTTCGCTGTCACAAACAAGACACATGAACACAGCAGCATACACGACCAAACTCATAAATACTAGCAGACCCTTCCTGACCCCTGAGAGCTGCATCATATTAGCAAGAGCACTTGGGCTCAACCACCTGTAACATCCAAAAACTCCAAGTAATACGAAACAATCCTTTAAGAGCAGCCTTGAATATTCCAAAAAATAGCTTATCTCATCTGCCAGATGGAATGCCCATTGGCTGCCGGTAGGTGATTATATTAAATTTAAAACTCTCTCACTTACGCATACATGTCTATCCAACACCGCTCTCTATACCTATCCGTCAAATTCTCTGAATCCCAATCCAATAGACCCACCTGGACAGCCTACTCTCACCTCCTTACCGTCCTCAGATTTAAGAAACAAAGGTAGGAGGCAGTAGCTTCCCAGTGGTGCTGCTATAGATTGGAACTCACTCCCACCTGCTCTAAGATCAGAATCCTCCCTCTGGTACTTCTGAAAAAGCATGAAAACCTGGTTATTTACACTTGACTTCTAACACCAACTTTCCCCTTCAGGTAGGCCAATTGCTCATTTACCAAAGTGACAGTACAATAAGGCTGGATTGCGCCTTCTTGTAACCAGCAACCAGCCCCATTTGAAATGTAATTTAACCGCCTGCTTTCTTTTAATGTCTTTCAATGCAACCAGCGCACAGATGCCCATGGGTTCAGAGTGCTTTACAAATGCGAAATAAATAAATATATAAATAAATGTGTGTCATCCCCAGTGATTAGCAAACCCTGCCCCATACTTCTGTGATAGGTGCATTTCCTACATGATTTCCAAATAGCATGTTGATCTACCCCTTATATTCCAAAACATGATATTTATTTCACAGCTACCTGCTATCATCCAGTTATTTTATCGCTTATGATCGGCACACACTCAAACATCCCAGGGTGAACAGCTCTTAGATTAATATTTAAAAATTGGGTATTCACCAAATCCAAGCGTCAAACACCCCGTGCCACATATTTCATACATTAAATTTGTGAACCCTTGGCTTCAAGAACACCCTCAGAGAGAATATAATTTCATACTATGCAACAAAATTAATTTTTATAAACCTTTCATCCTTACAACTTAAACCCACATCCTATCCCTGCCCTACCCTCACCAACAACAACATATAGGTGCAATGCACTTCTTTCCTTGAAGGAAAGGTAATCTACCTATGATCGGGTCTGGTTTGCAACCAAAGTTCCGTCTTGGCTATCAGAGATCTATGAGCCCTCTCCACTGTCAATATAGACCAGACATGTCCGTAACTAAAAAGGTCCTTTAGTAACTGTTCAACAAACAGCTCTACCAGATAGGTGTCCATTTGCTCACTCCCATTACATTGATATTATTCCTTTGAGTGCCACTTTTGAGATCTTCATTCTGAGCAGCTATCGCATTCAATGGTGCCTGCATACCTGTAACAACAAAGTGCATCATTTCTGAGGAATCCTCATGGGTCGATATTATATTTTTTCCTTATTTAAATCTTGCACAATATGTATCCAGCCGATCCTGGAGGCGATCTACTTTCCCAGTTAAAGTGTCCATTTTGGTGTCCAGTCTGGCGAATCAAGGCTTTAGCTGCAGGAATATTTCTTTAAACTCCAGTACTAATCTGTGGAGGAGTTTTCTAAATTTCCCCAGGTCTGATCCTCCTGCTTCATCGGCTGAGCTTTGGTTTTCTTACAAGCTCCATCCATGTCCAGGTTACCCATTGTAAGAGGAAGCCTGCTGTTCCAAAATCATGTGACCAGTCTCTCAACAAATGAATAGCCAAAGTCAGAGCAGCTATAAGGCTTTCTTGTACCACACTGATATTGTATTTGTTTAAGTCTCACACAGATAAATAAGCCGCTACCAGTCCACAGTACATCGAAATATTAATAAATGCTGTCCCAGTGTTGATGTTGTGGTGGCAGTGGCCAGCTTTTCCAACATGCCTTGTTGCTCTCTTTGCACACTCAGGAGTGATCGCATGCTGTGTCAGCAAGCTTGCTCATGACAAAACAACTGTCGCCACCATTTTGTTCCAACACCTGTCCTGGAGATGTCCACCTCTCCAACACCATTCCAGATCTTGGGAGCATATTGCACCGCAATGGGGCTCCTCTGCTGCCCCACTCACCGCAGCACTAATGAGTGCCTGGACCTCCCTGATCATTCCCATTGTCTCCCTCACCAAACGGGCCGACGATCACATCCATGCCTACACCATCCCGAAGCCACAGCAGTCACTGAACTGCCAGAGTCTTCACTTAATCATAGGCTCTGGGGCGCAGCCGCACATTTGTAAATAGGGAGATGTCAAAGGCATCTGCACAGGCCTGCCCCTCCAGCACTATGACTTCAGAGTGCAGGACCAAAATGTAGAAAGGCGGCACCTTTGGGAGTTATACCGAATCCACTGCGACCCAATGGAGCATTAAATCTGTGACATTCCAGACAAAAATAAGTTGTGTGATATGTAACTCACAGAGAATCTTAGAAGGCTTGCGAACGCCTCCTCCATTCCACTCACCCGTTTGTTCCCAGTTATGTCTATGTGTTATAATCTCACTGACTTTTCCCACTCTTCCCCCTTACTGCTCTCCTTCGCCCTGTTTCCTTTTCATCACACAGACCGTGGTTTAGATGTGATCATGTTCTTCTCAACACTGACACGTTCCTAAAGTCACTATGGTGATGACCAGTACTTGCCCTTGGGCTCCCTTTTCCACACTTTCCCTACCCAGTCTGCCTGTCCGCTGCACTTTGCCTCCCCTTCGATTTCCCCTGGCATTTGCCTCCTTAGCATTTACAGCACTTGCCCTTCCCCGTGGGGTCCCCCCACTATTGAATTTCTCCCTCTACACCCTCCCCTTTTCACTTATCACCTCGAACACTTGCACGGTAGGATTATCACAAGGCCAATATAACCATCTCTTTTTTCTTATTGGTATTTTTTCTTATGATGTCTCATGCTCTCGATGATATCTCATGTTCCAATCCCAGTCCTCCCGCCAAGATGCCTTTGGGCTACAAATCTTCCTAACATAGCATAACACAACGTAACATAAGATGCTCTTGCCTCCCCCCTTCTTGACTTGTGACGCCTGGAAACACTTGTGTACAGGCGCCGTACAACTGTTCCATAAAATAAATAAAAAATAAATAAAATGAGCACTGTATACAAGTCTTATAATTGACACAATTCAAGAAGAGCATTAGTATTTTGCAATAGGCTGCTTTCATAGCAGCGCCACGCCATTTCAATGGACCCCTATTTGCAATCTGCCCTGATTGGTGAATATGTTTGGATGCAATGGGATAATGAACAGAAGAGCAGGTCTGAAGGTTCCAGCAATTGCTGAGAATGCACACTACACAGAATATGTTTAGAAGACATCCTTGATAGATAAGGACGCTGGTTATAGAGTAAACACACAGATCTGTGCTCTTTCAAGGGGTGCATTTAACACTCCTGAGTATAGGACGGCCATTTCTTTCAAATTCTTGCTTGCACTTTGTGTTTCCTTGTTCCTCTTGTCAATACAGGCACGTGGGGGCCAGATCTCCTACACTAGGAATCTGATGTAAGCCACATGTTGCAGGTTACAGATTCCACTGACAAAAGACACAGGGAAGATAAGCAGGGACACCTTTTCAGATAGGTGGAGCAAGAGCTTTACTGACCACTGGCAGAAGGGGGCCACCTGTTTAGACTGCGTGGGATTCTCGGGGGTCCTCTTGGGCTGAGGTGCCCTAAAATCATACAGGTACTTTCCTTGGGAGAATGCTCCCTCCGCAGGCGGCTTATAATTTACTTTATTTGTGTTCTCCATTTCATAAGTCTCTGATTGGCAGATCTTGTTAACGTGGACAGCCAGAGTCTGTTGTACATTTTCATTTTAAAATACATTGAGGTTGCATAATGTAATTAAGGGCGTCTGTCACTTTTCCATGAAGGTGCAATCGACCACCCTCTCATTTACATTAATGGGGGTATGATACAGTTCATACACCACGTCTTGACAGTCCATTTTCATGGAGAATGTTGAAGACAAGACAGAAAATGTGTACATCTTCGTATGAACAGCTTATGATTCATTGAGATTATGTGTGAGGTTATTATGCGTGTTTTCTTTTAGATGGACTAACTGGGTAGGGAGTTTTCCATCCGTTGACGTTTTATCATATATTGTTTTTAAATGTTTGTATTAATGCCTTTGGCTAATTAAAGCCTTTGGCATACAAATTAAAACAAATTAAATTTAAACACATGTTAATTAAAATGATAATTAAATTACATAATAACAATGCATTTAATTTCAACAGTAAATAAAATAGTATACATCACTTAAAGACAATTCCTACATAGACTTTTACAATTAAATTAAATTCAAACCCCTCAACAGTTACTAACAATAGTAACCTAAATTTGCAGTTAAATTAGCCGAGGGCAAAAAAAGGAATTCAAATACATCAAGGGTTCAGTCCACAAATCGGGGAATCTGTCAAGGTCATTCTTGTCGTAGTAATTTCCAAGACATAGTAGGCTGCAGCAACAGCAATCAGAGGTTCGGCGGAAAATATTGGTGCCCAAAATTGATCTTAGTCATAGCCCCCATGTGCTGCACAAAACGTACTGTAGGCCTTATCGTAGTGTGCCTTCAACTCAATACACCCTGTGAAGATATGCCTACAGGACTCTACGTTAGTGTTACAAATGCAGCAAAGCCACAGTTTGTTTAGCTTCAGGATCCATGCCCCAGTAATCTCTTGCGACTTGCTTCTAGTAGGCGAGTACATCGATGCAATGTGACGCTGAGGATGTGTGAGGAAAGGACCTCGCTACACGTTCAGGCCGGCACGCCACACCAGTCAGCGCTCAGTCAATCACGGTATGAGCTGCTTCTGACAGCACTCTCGGCACAATCATCATGCAAAGTATTCAAATGATATTGAAATGGTGGTGCAGATTTTGTCATATGAAAAACGTTTTTAAAAAGTCTACATTTAGTCTTTTTTAATACAATTCCTTTCATTTAATAAACCTTGTATTTGACTTGATATTTCTGTTTGACACAAAATGGAAGACAGGTTACGTACAGTTCATACTCTACCACTTAATTGATTCATGTTATATCTATTATTAGCATCCTGGAAGTGGGCGCTGGCCAATCAGGATGCTCAGAAAGCGGGCTGCATTGTCTGGTACAAGCCTGCATTCCAAACAGCCTGTGTGCTGTTAGCCAGCGCCCCTATCCCTTCCGATCTCCTCTTTCCCTTGCCCCTCTCTTAGCACCTGTAAAGTTTCCTACATGGTTGCTAAGAGTATGTCATATAAAAAGAAACTTACCTCACTGTTCAGCCCAACGCCGCACCACGCTTTCCCGGAGTCTGTCTCATTGTTGATGAGTTCACAGTCATTAACATTGAAAATGAACTCAAGGAAACAATGCCACAGTGTCAGGCTGTGCAACGAGTTAAGTTTATTTTGAAAATTAGCACCCTAGTAGAAAGCTACACAGGTGCTAATGACGATATGCCCCACAACAGTGAAAGGAATACTGGATGAGCCAAAACCATCGAAATCTGTCCATGACTTCAGGTACTTCACTTGTGGTGGAGGTTTTGATGGAATTTTGTATTCTGTTTCTTCTTTTCTCTTTGTTTTTCAATGGTTTGGTCTCACTCAGTATTTGTTTCATTGATTATATTTTTTAGATTGGCCTTCACAGTGCTGGCTTCGATCAGTTATTTTCTATTAAGGTTGTTAGAAAATATACTTTTTCTGTCTAACTTGTTTTGATTTCTACATATGGCATCAACTGCAGGTGTGATTGGCCATTAATTATGCCTTTCATATATTATGTGATAAAAGGTGTTAGATTACATCTTTGATCTTTGAATATTGCCCATAAGCATTCTTCTTGTTGACTTAAAGAGTCTCCTTTATGTATGAAATAGTCTAATTCGTTTTTTTGTATGCATTACTTAACATTTGTTGGAATTAACCCCTGATCAAGGTACTTTGATCCCAAAATGCATCGGGCCAACCCTACATGAAAAGAGAAGAATTTACTACAAACAATGAAATCTTCTCTAGATGATTGGTGTTAACCTTGTATTTGGATTACTAAATTTGGTTAATGGTATTATATACATGTTGACTGGTACTTACCAGTGCTAAGGTGTGCAGGGGCTCGGGGTATCACACTCTGTTGGATACAATTTCTGTTTCTTCTTGCTTCAACCACTTGTTGGTGTCAAGGTTGCATTACCTCCCATGCACTCAAATTCTTTGAGTGTTATGTATTGTTTTACCATTATTTTTTAATTTTGATTAGAAAGAGTGTGCACTGGAAGACTGTTCATTATTGTTCTCATTCTGTACCACAGACATTTCTGCAACCAATTTATATGTGGGTCTGATGGAGGCTAGCATCCACCCCCCTGCACCTGATGTAATAGTGTTTAGAACCCAGGGCAGGGGCACCGCCAATCAGGCAGCTAAGAGCACAGGCTGAATCCTTTAGTACAAGCCTGCATTCCGAGCTCCCCACAGCTGTGCACCCATCGCCCTGTGCCGTCCTTGCTCCCTCATAACTCCTACATGGCGGCTTTAGTATTCGCGAGTAACTCCACATGGGTGCTAAAGGCAAAGTTAACATTTTTAAAAAGAACAACCTTACCTTTATTCTGTCCTCTGATATGCGGGTCAGGAGCAGGAGTCTGTCTTCAGTGCTGATTCTGAATCAACACTGAAGACGGACTCCTGTTCCTGAGGAAGCGTTGCAGGATGGAGTAAAGGTACATTTTCCTTTTTTTACATTTTAACTTCACCTTTAGCACCTGCGTGTTGTTCCGCATAGGGTGGTAATGAGGCAATATGCCCCAAGGCGGCAGGCCGACCCTGTTGCTAATGGCACCTTTGTGCGTTAAGAGACCCTCACTTCGCACGGCTCCTCAACTTGAGCAGCAGGCCGTTAACAACAGTCATCCTGCCGCCTCGGGTCATATCGCCTCAACAGAACCATACTTACCAACCCTAAAGATTTAGGCAGTAGGCTACTGCTTTTTAAGCAGTCCTACCTCCTACAGATTTCAGTGACAGATTCTACTGCTTTTTACAGTGGCAAGTAATTTATGTGATTCTAAGGCAGGCTCCAGGACAGAGCATGCAACACATTCATTAGTCTGTCTATACAGTGGGCTGACTGGTAGGTGATTAATTTGACTGCACTCAGACCAATCCACTGACCTGACAGCTACTTGACTTAGTCCTGCACTTTTGCCGGTACAAACCTTAGGTGAACCACCAGTGAAGGCAAGTGGCAGAGTGTAACACCATCACACAGCATCTGCCTATCACACTGAGGGGGGTATCAGTCACCATGTCATTCAGTGTTCAACTTCTCATAACTATGTACTGCTTGGGCTGCTTCACTTTCTAGGCTGAAGATCCGTACATCTCACCTCCTCCCCCGAGCCTTCCCCTTTCCCATTCCATAACTCTCACTTTAAGTTCGCCTGTTATATATGAGTTCATTTTGTACCCCTTCATGGGCATCCTAGTGTGTGCCTGTGAAATGAGTGCTGTAAATTAAAACCCCCTCCAAATTAATTATATTGAGCGTTAAAAACATCAGTTTTATGGCTGAAGACAGAGGAATATTGTTTCTATTTCACCCAGTGATCTATTCCAATAAGTGCATGATGTCTCATGTTCTTTACTCCTAATATAGGAAGAAAATGTCTCTTTCGTGAGCGCTTCATCACTATTGGCCAATACATTTTTAACATTTGAACATCTTTCCATGTTGTGATGCTGTTTGATGGGTTGTGTATTTTAGAATGCTTCAATGGTGCCAACAATCAATGTATGTTTTGTATTTTCCTGTGATGTCATTGTTATGTGAATTATTTTTGAAACGTGAAAAATCCTACATCTTTTTGGTCACAGAAATGTTGGCAAGTATGCAGAACAAAACAGATCCACAAAAAGGAAGAATACTGAAACTAACCAGAATAAACATTGCATAATGAGAGTAACATATCAAAAAAGGAAAAAAGGTATAACAGCCACATTTTATAAAAGTTAGAGCAGGCAAAGTGGGAAGAGGAAGGATAAAGGATGTACGTGGTTAAGGGAAGTGCACATATATTGATGGTAAGGTGTGCTGGGAGGCACAGGGAGATTCACCCCATCCTATCTGTTTAATCATTAACAAAGTAATGTCGAAATACATCTGCTGTATCAGATTTGCCACTTTAGAAATAACAACTAAAATAATACATGTAGTTGTATTTCATTTCATTATTTATATATGGCTGAATTTTAAAATCAAACAGATACAAATAACAAATGTTACTTTCATTGGTATTTTACATTTTCATTTTAAGTATGGGTTTTGTTTTCCGGCTTATATGTGCAAAGAACTGATCTAACATAGAGCTGCCAGACTTATTTCTGGAGTCTATGAAAAAGAACACATCTCTCCCACCTTCACCATGTTCATTGTATAGCCATTAAAGACAGGAACAGGCAGTACTGCTTGATTGTGTCAAAACACACTCTGTGTCAAAGGATTCAAGGGGATTCACCATTGCCCTATCACGTCCGACTCCCACACTAACCCAAATTCCCTTCTAGATCACATTAACAGCTACTTCAAATACTTCTTTTTATTTTATTTATTTATTTCAAGTACAACACAGCCCAATATAGGCTTTTTACACAAATCCACAATATAAATCTGCAAAACATAGACACACATTAGTAATGGAACAATCACAAAATAAATCATCATGCTCATTAGTTCAAGGTGTGCATGGCCTAAAATAAAAAATAACACATATGGCATCTATAAAAGAATCTTAAATCTCAATATAACCACAATGTATGTGTGCCATAAACAAATTAAAAAATAATCTCAGATAAAATCTGCAATATTTCATCCACTCTTCCCCACACTTTTGTCAAATAATAGATTACTTTTGTATCATCCCCATTTAAGAAAAGATATTAGATACTGTTAAGATCCACATGTCCAAGGTCAACTCCATAAGCCAGCAGTGCTGTGCAGTGATATCTACAAGCGGCTTGCACTGCATGAGAAAATGCCAGAGGTTTCGAGGACCAAGGATCTGCAGTCTACAGGTGTGCTGAATTAGGGACAGGCCCCCCAAGACACGTCACACATGTTGACCAGGTTAAATTTGACCTGTATAAATAGTTATTTATACAGGTCAAATACTATGTTCTCCTTGGCCACTCAACCAAAAGACAACATGGGATCCTGTGGATTTTTTAGCGGTTAGGCTAACCAAGGACTGCTCCAGATCCAGACAACAGACTGACCTTTTATCCTGCTGACTGATTTTAGGGAGTGAATAATTACTGGGAATACATTCAAATCTGAGCATACTGTGGGTGGCCACTTGATGCAACTTACACATAGTGATAGCTCGAAATCCTGCGATATCAGAAGTTACAAGCTAGCCCTTTGAGTACAGCAGAGAATCTTCAGGCGAGCTGACCACCTTAAGCAAAAGATTAATAATGTTTACTGTCAGAGAGCAATGGACCATGTTTAAGTTAAGTTGGCTTCCAAAATGATGTCCCCAATAGGGGTGGAGGTAGGCAACCCAAGCAAGGCTTTTAGACAACACCATTCAATCTCTCCTATTCTATCCTGGTGTTTTAGGTCCCATATTTCGGGATCGTACAAAATCAAAGGTCTTATTTTGAGTTTAGAATGGTTAATAAGGCTGATCAGAGAGTGACCAGCATGCGTATTGGCAAATTGCCTTACTGCTGCTGTGAGTTGCCTTACCTTAACTTCCATCCTATCTAAGTGAGTTTCCCAAGTCAACGATTGGTCGCTGGCCAAAATTAAATAATCATATGAGTTTACTTGTTCAAAACTTAGTTGCCCAAACTTTAGATTGAGTTTTGGCCTCAGTTTTGGCTTCATTAGAGTAAAAGCCATGAGTTTTTGAAAAATTAATACTCAAGCCATTTTCGATCGAAAAACAGTGTAGACTGTCCAGTAAACACTGAAGACCGATTGGTGGAATATCCAAAAGGATCAAATCGTCAGCGTAACCTAACCAAGAATTCTTGGTTACACCAAGTCTGGGAGGGTTATGTAAGGAAGGCATGGTATCAAAAGTAGACACAGACACAATGGATGCAAGTTTGTGACGAAAACCTCTATTTTGTATTTTGGTAAGGTTGGGAAAATTCCCAACTGGCATTAACTCTAGAATAGGAGTAGTCATGACCATTAAA
Source organism: Ambystoma mexicanum (assembly GCF_040938575.1). Lineage (NCBI taxonomy): Eukaryota > Metazoa > Chordata > Amphibia > Caudata > Ambystomatidae > Ambystoma > Ambystoma mexicanum. Next base: position 535,565,981 of record NC_090930.1, read on the forward strand.
CAAATAACAAACAAGTCCAAGTCAGTCTACTCAAAATAAAAGCGCCTATACTAACAAAAACCTAACCTTGCCCTCCTTCTCAAATGACAACTGTGCAAAGGGGATATAAAAAGGAAAAATAGTGTCTTAAAAGAAAGGTCAGAATGGCTTAGGTAACAACTCCCTTCCCTACGTTCAGACGCACATGGTCTCGAGAGTTTCTTAAAAGGATAGGTGGGTGGCACAGTTCTATCAGTCTTGCACGCTTTGGCTTACTGGTACAATTCAACAGTTCAGGCTTGGGCTTCAAGCTTTTGATAGTTCAATAAGTTATTTAGGCTTTGTCCACCTTGCCACAAATACACAGTTCTACTCTTCACTTTTATTTTACCACAGTTCAACACAGACTTCTCTCTGCCGGGCTCGAACCTGTCTTTCTTTTCACATTTAACTTTCACTTTGTCACAGTTCAGCACAGGCTTCCCTCGAGCCTTTCTCACATTCACTTTACCACAGTTTAGCACCGGCTTCTCTCTGTCGAAATTCAAGCCGTCTTTCCTTTTGCAAACGTTTGAAATGTCTACTCACTCGGTTTCTGGATTTGAATGTTTATGACTTTCTGAAAGTGTGGAAATCTCGCCTGGCTCTCTCTCTTGTTCTCCACAACTGCTGATCAGCCCCTTGGCATACCATCATTGATACCCTGGTGTGCATTAGCCCCGGAAGAGCTGCTCCTTCTGGTACCCAGCCTCGCTCACAGTGTGCCTCTGTGCGCCACCTTTTATCCTGACAAGGAGTGTTAACAAGTAGCAGGTGTGTGTCATTCGGATTACGTGCCTGACTTTGCCTGGTCTTATTAAAGAGACAGAGACATTGCAAGTCAGTAGAGGTGATCTTCCTGGCCTCATTCCTAATCTTCCTGGCCTCAGTAGTGTTATCAGTGTAAAGTGGGGAGGAATTATAGTAGCTTTCGTTTACCATAAAATAGATAGGGATAGAGGTTAGATGGGTTGTAAAAAGGGGATGCCATGTCTCGCCATCCGGTGCTTCCCCGCCACTCCACGAAGACCTCCTGCCCAGGTGATCATAGTTGGCTTGTCCACCCCTAGGGACGTGATCCAAAATCGATGGTTTTTCCCTTGCCACTTGTGTACGGAATCCGCGGGGACTGGGTTGTGAAACACCCTCTGTTTTTTTGCTGTAACGTTAAACATATCTATGTGATCACAAAGGCCCCACAAGTAGAGGTTAAACAATAGAGAGGCAAAAAGACCACCCTGTTTTACGCGAACGTAAGTATTGATTCAGTCAGTATTCGCTCCACTTTCCACAAGTCTAACTTTTACGTTGGTATCACTGTATAAAGACAAAGACACAATCATCCTTAGTAGCCCCTGTGGGAACCCCCATTTGGCAAACTTTTTCCAAAGTTCTCCTCGTAGACAGAATCAAATCATGAACTGTACTCAACATAGACTTTCGAGCAGCGAATATTCCACGAATATTCAATAATCTTGGTCAATTTTAATATATTGATGAAGGTGCCTGGCCCGTTTATCAAACCAGTTTGAAACTTTGGGATAATGGCAGATTCCTCAGCCCAGCTAGACAGCAATACCCTAGCAAATACATTCTACAGGAACGTACAGCATGGATGACAATCTGAAATTCTTTGGATCTTTCCGAGATCCCTTCTCGGGTAAAATGTTAGTAAGCAATATGCATTTAAAAAGCTGACAAAGCAACTGCCCCACCACCACAGATTTTAATAATCCATTGCTAAGGTTATCTTGGTAAGGTGCTCTAGAATTCTTCAAGGAGATAATAATTCGACGTATATCCTGGGGAGTCCTAGCGAAAACGCCAAGTGCATTAGTGAGAGACAGATCATAAGACTCAATAGGTGAGCTGCTAATGTTCGTTTTCAAATAAGCTTCCCAATCTTCGCTACCGATGTAAGCTATACAGAGTGGAGACGGATCTTTGCATGCGCTAATTGCCAGAACTTTCTATGATTATGGCCACTGTCAGGGTATTGCATTTTCTTCGTGCCTTTGTCGAGTAAATGAGGTCACAATTGCATTAGTTATTAACAATAATGCTCTGCAAATCCATGCGTAAGACCCGTTCAGCATCTCTTATATTTTTGTCAAAATGGCCCTAGTGTATTGTGGTGGGACTACTGGTTCTAACTTGAATAGTGGGAGCCAGAATTCGTGACAATATGGCACAATATTCCATAGTAATAAAATGGCTTAAATCTGTGACACACTCTGAACTGAGCTACGATTGCCTCCAGTAGTACTGATAATCCTGAGTTGACTATTCTTTTCTTAACCATTCACTGTATGATCTGTGACTTGTATCCTATGTTTGTTTAAGAGCAATGTGTTCTAGTTTCCATAATGTATGGTAATGTATGTTTCCTGTAACCTAAAAATGAAATTGTACAGCTTGTTCACAGCCTAATGGATATTTTAAATTCAACTACGAATCGAAATAAATTAAAACCGCAATCCCACAGTCAGAATTGCCCTTTGTACGTTTTGAGAAGCCTTTACCACCCTCTACAAACGCTACGAAATGGCATGTTCAGAGTAATCATGTGAGTGCCTGCATATCAGAATATGACAGCACCTGCAGACCAATCAAACCTACCCTTCACATAAATTTGCATTTGCAGGAATGCCACAAATGGTCTCACATCATTTCACAATATAGTGTCACACCTGGGGCCTCATTCAGAGTGTGGTGAAAATTGCAGGAAAGGTGGAAAGACGTTGGATAAGAATCTGCCGTCCTTCTGCCGATTATCAGTGGAGCCCAAGCAGCATAACATACATACACCATCGGTCTGGCCGGCGATCCGCCGATTGCACTGACCCACCGCTGACAGAAAAGTGGCGCAAATCCACTGGTCAGCCCATACGTCAGAAGATGTTTATCTGCCAATGATGATGGGGGCCATGTGCCAAGTAACTTTCGTAAGCAATACCAAATAATGCTGCCAAAATAGGTCTATCTAGTGGAAATGGACAGAAAAGAAGACAAAGTGAGAGCTCAGTCACATCAGAAACATGGTTTTAGAAGGGGTGTAAGTGGTAATAGTGGCTTTCTACCTGAGTGCATGGAGACACAAAACGACCAGTGGGAGGATGAGCATTTGAAGCAGCTAATGGATCAGAATATGGCCCAACACCGAAAGACTAAGCAGCACCACATGCAGAGTGAGTGGGATTAAATCAATGAGGTTGTGAGTGCACCCGTGTGCCTGGCAAGATTGTGGGAGGCACAGGAAACTGTGCATGTGTTTCATGCAGCACAGCATGGGGACCACCTCACTGTTACGTAGCGTATTGCTGTTTATACGCATGCGCGAGCCTCGTTTTGCGCTTGCGCATGCGGTTTCAAATAAAGACGGACCAGAAGTTCGCTGCCGGGAAGCAAAACAGAGCAGACGTGTCCGTGCATTATTCTGTCAGGTGCGTGTGTGATGTGAGGGGCGGCCTGGGGCAACTTTATATGTCAACACTCATGGCATTCACATCCTTCCCAGCCATCGCTGTGCACCATAGAAAATGTTGACAGGCAACATAACACAATGCATGTAGTGTCTTGTGTCAGTGACTCATTTGCCTACATTAACACATCTCCTCCCCATTGGTCAATCGGATGCTGCCGCAAAGCATACACTTATCATCCAAGGTCCTGCATCCAGACAGTGATTGCAGCGTAGGCATTATGCCTGGACAATCTCGGACAACAGACGCGCATGGACATGACAGATGCCCTAAATAGGAAGCTTGAGTCACAGATAGACATTGGCGCTTCAACAACACCAGTCCTGAAGGTGATGTGCATCATTTACTTCTGTGTGAGTAGATCATTCCAGACGACAGTGGGTGATGTGGCAGGAATATCCCAAACCACTTTCAGCGGCATCCTGATGCATTTTCTGCATGCCTTCGACTCCCATGTGGCAGACCACATCACCGTCCCAAATGATGAAACCACCCTCAACAAGATAACGATGACTTTCACAGTGCGGTGGCCATCCTAAGTATTGTAGGTGTCCTAAACGGAACTCATGTGTCTTTTCACCCCAAAATAGATGAATGCATGTTCTGCAAGAGGAAAGGCTTTCACATCATTAACATGCAGGCTGTTTGTCATGCCCAGATGCTCTTTGCACACATATGTGCCAAGCTCCTTAGGTTCACCCATTGTGCCAGGATGTTTCAAAACCACATTCTGCCACATTTGATGTGAAGCATGAACAACAGGTGGGCATCATTTCCCTGTGAGAGCAAAATGTCCACATGCAAGGACATGTATTAGGCCTCACATCATCCCACATTCCCATGACCCATGTTGCCATGAAGGGCTAATCTCCAGGTGGCCATTTTGAGCCGCCACAGAGATTCATCATTTAAGCTACTGGAAAATGTAAGTTTCAGAGCACTGTCCTCTCATACAGCCCAACAGCGGTTGAATACTGCAAATCAATACAGGGCACTTTTTCTCAGGTGCTGCTTGTGAGAAACCTGACGGCTTTCTCTCTTATGGACCCCAGGGATTCTTTGTTCAGGTGGCCAGGGCACGGGCATCGCCTTTGGAACCTGATGCTGGGGGTGGACCAGTGCGGGAGGATCACCTGAGCAGGGGGTCCTTGGGGACAGTTATAGGAATGCCCTCAGGAAGGGAAGCAGTATTCGCCCCTTTCTGACAAACCCCTACCCGACACTTCCTCCACCTTTATAGGTTGTTATTAATCCTGTCCCGTTGCCCCCTCCCCAATTCCAACAGGTACTAACATTAAAGGGAAGCGTAGGAGAAGAAATGTATCCTTACCCGACATCCCCCCAGTCTCTATGGGACATTATCATCTAAAACACATTCACCTGCAACCACACATCTGCACCTTCACCCTGACAAACACTTACAAAAGATTCCCTCCATCATTAGGGAAAACTAAAACTCCCATACGTCCTCCCCATTGCCTTTTTTCAAAACCACTCGGACGAAGAAGAAGAGGAACAGAACTCCACCTTGTCCCATTAACAAGGACAGGCAGGGTCAGGCCTCCCTTTTCAACCACCCACACCAGACTCCAATTAACACTCCCTGTCAGCATAAAAGGTGGAGCACTGAGACACACTTTGAGTGAGCTGGGGATGCAATGTGGACCAGAGGAGAAGAGAAGAGAAGAGAAGAGAAGAGAAGAGAAGAGAAGAGAAGAGAAGAGAAGAGAAGAGAAGAGAAGAGAAGAGAAGAGAAGAGAAGAGAAGAGAAGAGAAGAGAAAAAAAGAACCCTGGAGAGTATTGAAGGGAGCTAAGGGCAAGATGCTGATGCTGTGTTGTTGAAGGGCTGCAGCAGGCCTGAGGAACTGTGCCTTCCAAGAGCCAGAGAGGGCAGATCAAATCCTGCGGACTCTTTCCACAGAAGTACTCCTTGGACATATAAAGGGAAGCCGGGTACGTGAGGGGCAGGTGGGAAGATCCTGATCTCGACCCAGAGAGCTCCAGAGAAGTTGCTCGCCAGAGCCGTGGTAACCAGGTGAGTCTCATGGCAAGAGAGAGGACATCTCGATGAGCGTGTGTGTGGCTGGAGCGGGAACCTGAGCATGGAATTTGAGAAAGAAATCAGGAAATAAAAAGGCCTGTGAAAGGCATTATGGGACTTGAAGTTTTTTTTAAATGAAGTGATATTGAACTGTAAAATAAAATAACAGATTGGTCCAGTGGAAAGTACGTCCATTCGAAAGACTCTATGCTCTGTGAAAGGGGTCTGAGCCCGAACGAGGGAGACCCAGAAATTGTCTTTGAAAGGGGGACCGAATCTGAACGAGGGAGACCCAAAAATTGTGTTTGAAACAGGTCCGGACCCGAACGAGGGAGACCCAGAAAGTGTTTTTAAAGAGAGACATTCTTTTGTTAAACCCAAGGCTGAAGAGGTACTGAGAAGTTTGTGCGAACTGTTGAATCTTGTCAACTATTTGAACTCTGTAAAAGCCTATAAGTACCATAAGGCATAGCAAATGCTAAAGAATAAAGTGCAGTGCAAGGGAAACCTAGGAAAGTAAAGTGAAACGGTTTGAGCCGAAAGAGGGGAACCAAGGAAAGAAATTGAAAGTGAGAGGCTGGGCCTGGCTGAGAGGGCCTACAGAGACTCAAAATACCTTTTCCTTTGGAAATGTTGTGTTTGTGCTGGAGAACTTGGATCCTTTGTGTTAGTGCTGCAAAACACAGGGGATTGACCTGGACTTGGTGGGGGAAAAGGGAGACCCGAGAGGTCAAAAGACCGAACTTTGTGATGGAGTATGTGAATGCCAAGCAGGCTCTGGAAGGCCGAGCCAGCTATCCCAGGTGTACTCACATAGCAGACAGTGCTCATACGTCAAGTGCTCCACCCCGCCCACGTGTTAAATAATGTGGACAAGAATCTTTTGATGCCATTCTGTCATCTTTTTGTTTCCCACTGATTTTTCTGTTTGTGTTGCATTTTCCTTTTTCACTTCTATGGTATTAGAGTGAGGGCAGGCAATAGGTTTTCCAGTTTAATTGTTATTGTTCTGAAATAACAACAGTCTGAAGACAGACTAGGACTGTTTTCATTTTATTTATATGGTAGAGTGTGCTACCATCTTTAGTGTTAGGGCAAGACAAGAGTTTTTCCACCCCCCCTTTGAAGTAGATAAAACTGGTGATTTGTATCTTTTGTGTCCTCGTCCTTAATTTGATACCATGTATGTCTCACATGCTTCATAGCTGAACAGCAGGGGCTGGGTACTTCAGGAAAAACAGGGCACATTGTCTCACTTGTTGCTTCATGGCTGCCCAACAGGGGATGGGTACATGAGGGAATACTGGGCATGTTGCCTCAGTTGCTGATTCATGGTTCACCTGTTCAGGAGGAGAGGAATTTGGTGACGGGCCCATGGTCAGCACTCACCCTCTAGAACTTGTAAGACAAGATAGCTGCACCATGTGAGGACAGGGGGTGCAGGATTCACTTACTCCGACACGACTCAATAACGAGGACTCAGTAGTTTGGCAAAGGGAAGTCAGTTTAATGATACATACATCAAACAGGGAAACAAATGGGAATCAGCTCTAGTGCGATCACCGGTCTCGCTCCGACTTCCACGAACTTCAGTTGAATAACAATTTTTATATGCACAAATCGTCATCACTGACGTCTAATTTCTATAAAAAATCATCATGCAATATAATTGGTTAGGAAAAGTAACTTAAAGATAGGTGTTATATCTGTATATGATAATGGATCATGTGGATTGGATAACTCTTATCGGGTGGGCGTATACGCCCATCCCTCTATATCACACGTGATTGATGTCACTACAAGTACGACATCTCATTGGCTACAGGGTCTATAGGACCCTAGATTACATGGTCCATTGTGATTGGGCAAGTTATACCCCTAAACATAAATCTCCACTTTAATTAGCAGCATGCAGAATAGACACCCCTGTGCCTGGTGTACCAAGTTTCACCCTACCTCCCCTCCATCAATCAGTGTTTTAGAGCGACGTGTCAATTAGTTGGCTAAGGATGGCCTCAAAACTGTAGTCTCTTATCGGGAAAAGTTATGGCATCATCGGGTCCTGGATGACATCAGGCGATGGTACTTAGTCGCGCCTGGCTGGTCACGTGTTAGTTCACCATGAATCTGCTTCAGTTTACAGCTTTTAGTGCATTTAATTCTGTGTCGGCCTAGCCACTTGCATGGGCCCCCCTTATCTTGACCTTCATGAGGCAGGCTGGTATGCTCTGAAGTTGGAGTCTTGTGAGCTGACGCTCTCCTCCCCTTCTCCGGTTGACCTCGATTTCCTAGGCATGAGCCGCTCTTTGTTGAGTTTCAATTCCGCTCCTTCTCTTGCCTTTGGCTGGGTTTCGAAACTTGGCCTGGCAGGCCTCTGGCCGCCTGAGTACCTTTTCTGCTTTTACAAAATGGAGTCGCACTTGTATAATGTGCCTTATTGAGGTAGATATACAGTTGGCGCTTGCCGCTCTATCTTCTACTAAGCATTGCAAGAAATATCGATTTCTTAGCATCTTGCGTTTCACGCCTATTTACACATGTTTAACAGGACGGTTGCTTCCATCTTGTCTCGTAACACTGTTTCCTGGCGTTGTAACATTGTCTCCTCTCTGTGCCTATTCCATTCAATTTCGTAGTTACTCGCACTGGCGTGTTATCTTCGATAGCTGCTCTTGTTCATTCTCAAATCTGTTCAGGCCCTTGTGTCACTTCCACTGGCCTTCCATTAAGGCTTTTGGGTCTCTTCGTGGACTGTGTGTAGGTACTCCTCATTTCGTATCAGCGGCTGGTATGGCTGTCTGATAGGGTACCGTGCTGTCCAGGGTTGTCTGGTTATGGGTGCTTCAACTGGTATGGATCTTCTGATGTATACTGGGCAGAGTCCCACTGCAGCTCTTTGCAGGTTCATTTGCTCTTCATACGTCACATACCTTGGCGAGCGCGTTCCTGGTACCTTGAAATGAGGGGAAGGGGTCCAGGCCATGTCTGGGACCTCCTTTACACACCAACAGGACCTGGGTACTCCAGGAAATTCAGGGCATGTTGCCACACATGCTATTTCAGGGATACCCAACAAGGGAAGGGTACTCGAGGGAATTCAAGGCAATCTATGGGTCATTGACACACATGCTGTTGCAACCTGTGTTTCCCATTTACATGGCATTTTGATTGACCATGCCCAGACTGTTCAGAGGCACCATCTTCTCAATGCAGGTGGTGGCTGCATTTCCGATGTGTCACGTGGTGATTGTATGGTTGTTGCACACCTCCCTGTGTGGTGATGAACCCCCCCAATATGTTTGGATCGGCACATGTGATGGTGATGACTGTGCCTGCTGTAGCTGGAGCAAAACCTGTTGCACTAATTGGTTCTGCCAGTCTAGCACTCTGGCCACACTGTGCTGCACACATTGTGTGACCTCCAGACACCATACTGAATCAAAATGCAAGTCCTGCTGCAGGAGTCCCACAGCAGAGGGCTAGTATAGCAGCGCTTCTTGATGAAGCGAGTCTGGCACTCTGGAAATGCAATCTCCTTGTGCGGATTGACTGTGGTCTTCCCTTGATTGCTCCAACAGGTCCATGATTGCTGAGGTGTGACAGTAGAGAGATGCCTGTATTGAGACATGGATCTTTATCTCTGCACCGAGCAGCTTCGTCTGTTCTTCAGTACATTGTAGAATGATCTCCTGCAGCTGTGCGTAACATTCAGCGACCTTGTCCTGACATGGGGCCTCTCCTATGAGCTCATGTTGCTCATATGCCAATAGGCCGGTGTGGTCAAGGATGCCACTGTTGTCTATTGGGGTATTGTGGGCTGGGGGTACACCTTGGTGATGTGGTAGGCTAAGTGTCATCTCGGTCAGGGGAGCACAATAGTTCCACAAGTTTAGGTGCCTGGCCTCTCTCCTGCAGCTGATCCAACAACTGATCATCTGCTGGATGAAAGGGGAGGAAGGATAGCTCAAGAGCAATGTGTTTTTTCTTGGAAGCAAGACAGTGCAGCGCAAAACAATTTCAAATACTGAGCCCGTGCTTGGAAACCACCCGTTGGTATTAAGCGTGTTATAAATGATCAATTATAAAAATGTATACAATCTGCTTGCATATGTGCGGTATGTTGACCTGTCTCCTGGCTTGCAGCATGCCCCTTCCGTGCTCTCTCGCATTTGCTGTGAAGCTCGAATGTCCTGGGCCTAACTTGTCTCTCCACCGGTTAACTTGCAGTTTGTCATTACATGGTGGTCATTTGTATGGGCCATATGACACTGTAGCCCAACACCTGTTGCTCCCCACAAATGGTATGGGTGGTACAGAAAGCTATGCATTGCAATATGTGAGACCATCTTGGCAGGGTGTGGGCAGGTGCTTCTCCTTGTCTGTGTGTGTGTTTGTGTGTGTACATGCACTGTACAGCTAAAAGAGTCTGACTCTGTTGAACGTATGCCATATTGAGGCTGTGTGCATAGTCATTGTTAAGGAAGTCAGTGGAGTGTGTCCACCTGTGAGGTACCTGCACCGAGTGAAAGCCTGTGGCCTGTCTGTAATGTATGTTGCCTATGGTTGCAATAGGCTTGTCACATATGTGACTCTCACTCACATCTAGCATGTCCCTCCTCCATGCTCCATGCAGGTCACACTCTCCAGGTCAATGATGGGCAGCACTTCCTGCTCCCAAGCTGTCAAGATGATGGTGTCTGAACCCTGTTTGCCAGTGCTAGCCTGTTCCACTTGGGCCTTTGACAACTGCTTGCACATTGCATGCTTCGGCTCATTCCAGTACCTGTGAAGGCGTTCCTTGTCTAGTGGAAAATTGGACACCATATTGATTGACAGCTGCTGCACTGGTGGCTTAGATGTCACTCAGTTAGCGGTCAGTGGATGTATGGTCCTCTGATGCTAGGAAAGTGTCTCCTCAGTCACCATCTTCTCCACAAGCACATCAGGCTCTACTTCCGTGAACCGTGGGGCACAGGCACCTGCCAAGATATCTCGCTCAGGGTGTGTGCTCTGACTTCCTGACAACCTGTCCCCTTGCTGTCTGTCACGTCTGTCTCGTGACCTGTATGGAATTGCCATAATACAGGTAGACTTTGTGGTGTTGGGCCTGTTTAGCACTCTTTTTCCGTTTTGTGCCGTCCAACGACGGAAGTGATCTGACCTCATTTCTGCCAGTGAAGGTTGAAATAACTTTGGCATGTCTACTGACGTACTTGTGTCGGAAGTGTCTGCTGTCATATTGCATGTTGGGTTTCCACTGCAGTTTCATTTGACGACGGTTTCCTTAGCATACAGCAAGAGTGGATGGCAGTTGCTTGAACTGCCAGTGGTCTGGATGCCCAACTGCAGCACTCCAAATGAGGCCCACAATGAGATGTGCACTCCTGCAAAATGTGGTTAGAGGGTCCTGATATCCCCACCACGCAGAGATGATTATGTACACATTAGTATCGCGTCCTAATCATTTGGATTCTGTAAACTGCACAAAGTCAAGGGGTATCTATTGTTCCCCTGCTTACCTCTGCACAGGCTCGGAAACAGTGTAACAAATCCTTCCAGAGATTCTGTGCAATATATAGTGTGTGTGTGACACTGCACCATTTTATAGGATGTGGCTCTTCACCTTTTGTACCCCAGAGCATATACCTTTAAATCCCAAAGCAGTGCAAGAAATGCATGCTTACAAAATACTTTCTTGAACAATTACTACTTAAACGATGCAAGCATACGAATCAGCATTGCTTGAAAACTAGTTAATGTTGTACCTTTACATTATCCTTTATAACACAAGCCTTTACAACTCTTTTGTTAATTGACTAATTGTCTTCCAGTGCATTCCCCAGGGAAGATGAACAGTTGCTCTGCCTCACTAGCTAATGGTGCCTCTCGCTGTTAACATACATTTACTTCCAGTACCATTTCTGTAATAAATTATGAGTTCCTTCAAAACTCCTGCTCTAAAAATATATAAAGGTTGCTCATTATGGTGGAAATAGATACTGATTGTGTCTGGTATTACAAATGCTCAGTGAGAACTGGGGCAGTATGTGCAGGCCAGCATTTGGATTGTCACCATCGTCTGCGTCCTTTATGTATCCTTGTATGATGTAAGGCAGCACTGAGCATCCCTGAAATATTATAAATCTAGGATGTGATGCCGATGGGCAATCACCAGTCAGCCTAACTTACATTGTTGGCCCTAATGCCTCCCAGTTCTAGAAAGATCATTGTTACACCACGTATTACAACAGACAATTCTGTAAATGTTCTCGATGTTGCTCAAAATTAATTGGCCCTTGCTGACGCTTCCATAAATAGACAGAAAAACAACATGACTCCTATCTTATCTAATTGCTGCTCCGTGCACTATACAAAATATGTCTGCTTGATTGATCCCAGGTTCCAATGGCTGAGTCCGGCCAAAGTTTAACAATACTCAAGTTGACGGAACATTTTGTTTTAAGCCTCATCTAAATAATTACAGACAACTCGGGCAGGTAGAGCCTGAAACCCCTCTTTTTTATTTTTGAAGGCCCCTTCTATTTGAGGGTAATCAAAAAGAAAAGTTATGGACAGAGCAGGTAACCACTTACCATTGTACTCGGGAATATGTTGAATATGGTTAAAATGGTACTGGCTCCAAGTTCTCACTTCCTGGGTCCGCCACGTGCACAGAAAATGCATTCAAAACTTCACAGAACAATCACTTGAAAAGGAACATATCAAATCAATACCAGTGCCCCTATTACATACACTTTCCACCGGCACAGGAAAGCAGTGAAAAAATACACCTGGCATTAACATTTGTGACTAGGCAAGGTGACCATCTTTCCCAATTTGAAATGCATAGTGCAGTTGTGCTGTTCTACTAAATGATACCCTAATCTCTCTTAAAGGAACCCTTTGTTGCTTCCTACATCACAATTGATATGATAAGTCATTTATGACGCGCCTGTAAACAAGTTTTTCTAGGCGCGACAAGACATGGCAGCTAGGAAAAAAAAACGATCTTACTAGGCCTTGTGTCATTCAGATTGCGCAAGTGTGGGGGTAAGGGGGTGAAGAGCCCAGGTGGGGGAGAGTGGGGAAGGGAGAGTGCAAAGTAACTAGTAAGGGTAGCCGGGAGGTTGCTCATAAGTGCAGAGAGTCAGGGGACTGTAGGGTTGCAGAGTCTACGGTGTCTGTGGAAGCAGTTTGCAGGAGACTCTGTTTTCCCTGATCTGTGTGGTGAATGCAGCAGTAGTCTGTCACTGCTGTTCACGGGGGAGGAGGAGTTAAAACCCCTATCAACGCACAGAGCACAGCGTAGTCTGCAGTGTCTGTGGAAGCAGTTTTCAGCAGTTCATGGCACAGTGTGTTTGCCCAAAGATCTTCTGCTACCCTGTTGGATTGACTATGACGGAGGTGGAGAACGAGACAATGCTGGGCCGGACTAGAAGACAGACTCATATCCAAGGAGGCCGCTCCTCACTTGGAAGTGATGACTTCATGTTTTTCCTGGCTGCTTATCCTGGGGAGAGATCTGCCCCTGCCTCAATTCCCTGGGTCCCCTCTTTGGGTTTGGAGAAACACAGGAAACACCTCTCAGTGGTTCCAGTCTGTGGCTGGATGTCACCAATTATGAGATGCTGGGCCTGGCTGGCGATAGCCCCTTGGTTGTGGATAAGTCAAAGCGAAACCCTGGGAGTGGCTCAGGCAGTCTAAATCTGGATTCAGAAGCCAGTATACTGGACTTAAACACATTGATAGAGGGCAATCAGGCCTGTGCTGCTCTTTGCTCTCTGCCAGGCCCAATGGACTATGATAGTGATCGAGGGAGAGGAGCTGGGCACTCACGAATCATCACCAAGTGCCCTTCCTGCATCAATGGACAAGGGAGATTCCTTGCAGGGGAGCCCTTTGACGGAGAAATGCTGGTGGCTGCTGGTGACCAGCCCCCTATAGCGTTGTCTTCCTCCCTGCTTGCACTTAGCTTGTCCCAGGATATAGCTCTGATTCAGGCATCCTTGAACAATAGAGCTAAATGGGAAAGGAACAATCACTCGGCTCAGGTGAATGAGCTCTTAAAGGACCTGGCCTCACTTATCTCCTTGGGGGTTCAATTACATTGAATCATGACCCCCCAGTCTTCGAAAATGCCTTGTACTCATGGCAATATTCCATCATCCATGGACAGTTTGACCCCTGTACTCAGGGAGGAACTGTGGGAGGTGGTTCCTCGATTGGAGGAGCCATCTATGATGCTTGAACTCACTGCAAGGCATTCCCCCATACTCTCTGCTATTTTGCCAGAATCCTCACAAGCCTCTGAAATGTCCTCTTTGAGTGACTCTGTCTTCTCTCCAATTATGCACAATCAAATCCCCCTAGGAGATGGCCACTCAATGTACCATTCAATGCATCAAATTCAAGCAATAATTATGTCAACACTCTCAATCTCATTGGTTCCTTTCATTAAGCTCTATGAATCAATTAATGAGGATTTTAAGGACCAAGCCATTCTGTTGTCTATGTTCCACTCAAAACTGATTTTCTTAGAGGCAGTATCCAACAAGCTGCAAGCCAGATTGGACCAGGAAGCTGAAGCCACAAGCAAGTGGCAAAGTAGGCTATGTAATATGGCCAGTATGGAGCAAACCAATGAAAGGTAATTAATGAAAGCAGTATTAGAGTTGCATAAATGGATCCGAAAGTATGCCGAGTTGAGAGAAAAGGTGATCTTGGGGGCAGCCGATCAAACCTTGGCAACTTTGCATTCAATGAAGATGCCCAGTAAAGGAAATAATAGGATCCCAAAGAATGATCCAAAGACAAACAATCAGGATGGTCTCAATTGGCCGATGGCTGAGCCCACGTTCAGAAATCAGGGGTTAGCTAACATCCAGCCCATGGAGGCTCCCCCGAGTATGGTGGACGTACAGGATGCAGACCTGAGAGCATGCAATCTGGAACCTCCTATAACAGAAGAGACAGCTGAAAGTGAGGATAGTCACCATAGGGTGTATACACAGAAACAATCAGAGTCAAAGACTCCACAAGAAGTGGGAGCAGAAGTGGAACTCTCAGAGGTGGCTGACCCAATCTATTCCATTTTCAATACAAAACGGAAACCTAAATAAAGAGCGCCTCAAATCCAAAGTAAGAAAACAAAAAATATGGCTCTGAACAACAACAAAAAATCAAATTCGGCAAGAGCAGTAATCAGGAATTTAAAATCTTTGGATGATGGTGTCCACCTAATCACAGAGACGAGAAGTGTAACTGAAGGCCCTTCTGTGGAAGTCTCTTCGTTGGTTGCACATGGTGCCCACTGTTTGAATGAGTTGGAAGAGGAAGTTCCTGAGAGTGCCAACAATGACTCCATCTCTATATTGGACCTCTCTACATACTCTGTTGAATCATCTGCGGAAGCAGTTCAAAGAATCCAAACAGTGCCGAAGATGGAGTCCTCAGGGATCTGTTAGTCCCCCTGAACCTTTGCCTACAAATATGCCTAGGCGAAATGTTTCCTTGGAAGATGAGGAATCCTTCATGACCCTGGCTGATCGGAGGGCAATGGTGGGGAAAAAAACACAGAGGCCTGGACCCCCCTTTATTAAAGCTAAAATACAAAAAAGGGCAAGGAGGCCAGAGGCCTAGAAAGTGGATGCAAAAAGGGAGGAGCCAATAATGGTATCCTTGGAGCTTCGAAAGCGAGAGGATGATGGTTTGACATTGAATCAAACAAATGTGATACTATTAGATCATATACCAGCGCTGGGCTTTTTGACTTCCAAGGACATTCTGGTAGTGGAGTTTCCACGAGAGGATAGAATGGACTCTGTCCACCTACATGTGAGATGGAAACTGATAAAGGCAGCTTTCTGAAGCTCTACCTCGGCCTTTCGATCTCAGGGCTTTGATTTGACTAAAGTCTTACCTGATAAACCCCCATGCTTAGAACCAGCATATAGGCATGACAGAAATGTTAGGGCTCCGAATAAGATAAATGGCCAATGGGCAAAGGACCAGAAGGAGGTGAAAGAGTCTGAATCGAGACAGACCAAATTGGATGTTGAAAATGTGGCCTTGGTGTGGAAATCGGACCGCCGACTGAAAGTTACTTTTTCGAAAAGGCCACGGATCGAAAGGGCAGTGGAATATGGAAATCCTAGAATCTCGCCCTCTTCAAAGAACAAAAACTGGTCCTGGATCCAGGGGGCATTGGTGCTCTTGAAGAAACATTAGTGCTTAAGGAATTTGGGAAGTGAAAGACTCCAAATTGGGTCCTGGAATACACAGGTCTTCTCGCACTTTATGAACCATAATTCCGTAGACTGGTGAAGTTATGATGTCTTGTTATTTCAGGAAACATGGTTGCGAGAAGCCCCGGTATGCAATGTATATTTGGCCTTTTTAAATCCATTTCTAAAGGGTCAGAAGGGCCATCCATATTCTGGGCTCCTGACACTAATCAAGAAGGAGACCCAAATTTAAGTTTTAAGCCATGAAACCCTAAACCCATGGGTTCAGATTATAACTACCCAATGGCCGAAAGAGGCCGCCCAGGAGCGAATATCAACCATATGGATTAATGTGTATTGGAATCCCGCCAAAGTGTCTTGTTATATTCTTATAGACTCTGTGATGAATGCAATTGATGAGGCCAGATTGGCCTATTCAGACCCATTTCTTATATTAGTAGGTGATCTCAATATCAGATGTTTGAGTGGGAAATTGTTGGAACCCGGGGGTTGACAGCAGGAATAAGGCAAGTAGAGTAAGGGCCAAGGTTTGGCTTCAAGAAATGAAAGCTAGAGATCTGTTCATGTTGAACAATAATACAGCCAGAGACATCCCTTCTAAGTGTACTTGGGGCCGTGATTCAACTAAAGCAGTATTGGATTACTATTGTGTCTCACGTAATGTGCAGGAGAGAATTGAGTCGCTGGTGGTCCTGGAGTCCGATCATAGTGACCATTCCCTCTTGAGGATACGTTGGGCAGGGCCACTTATAAGAAGAAAGATATCCAAGCCATTATTGGTTATGGTTTCCCAAGGGAGAAATTGATTTCGCTTGTCACCTCAAGATGTCCTGGATGTTACATCTGTTATGGGCTCTAGAATGTTGATGGGTACTGATATTCTAAACTATGTGCCACTCTTACAAAAATATAAGCAGGTTGGTCAGAAAGGGGACAAACCAGAATTCATTCATAGGCATACATTTAATAGTAAACTGGTAACCGAGTGGAACAAATATAGGAGGGACATGAAAAACCTTTATGGGGCACCCCTGATTAATAGAGCAGAGTGGAAATAAGGAAGCAGCAGTATAGAAATTGGCTGTGCTGCTTTAGAGTGGATCGTATGCAGGTGGAATGAGAAATGATGCTCAATATATTGAGTAAAAAGAACTCAAGGCTCACCTGGGAATGGATAAATAAAATTGGAACTTCCCAGAGTGCGTTCCAAATGCAAATGGTTGATGAGCAGAAATGGATCTCCCACTTCGGGCAACTTTTCACCTCTAAGCAGGTTGATCCTCTGGCTCCTCGACCCAGAAATGATGGCCAATGGTCCTGGGATTTAACCCCTTAACTGCCATGGCCCCCCCCCCCGCCCAGTGTCAAGGCCTCTTTTGGTGATTTCGGTATGTCGCCATTCAATGCCTTGTTACCTTTTTGTTACATGAGATATCTCTGCCAAATTGTGACCCTTTTCTTCCCACATGTATGTGGTCGTAACGCCACCAAGGAATCCTAGTGTGCTGTAGGGTGGTGAGAGAAAATAACCAAAATGGGAGAAAATCATGTTTTTTCCAGAAAATGCCAATAAAATGATGTACATAGAAGCCTGTTTTTTTTCCCTTGTAAATTCTAGGAACAAATGGTTTGCTGTGCTGAATTCCCCATTTTACAGGCTTTCAAGAACAGGTTGGCTGGAAACCAAAAAAACATATTTAGGCGATTTTGGCCTTTTTTTCCCAATAGGACATGCGTGGACGGAATGGAAGAAAAGGGTACGAAAGCTGAATGGGAGGACAGAAAGGCATACATTTCTGAAAAGTAGACAACATTCCAAGATTAGGAAGGGGTGATTTGCGCAGGGCAGGCAACAACTATGTAGAGAAAAATTCCATAGTTTGGGGAAAAAGACAGAAAAAATTCATGGGGTGGACATGGTTGGCCTGGTAAGGCAATGGCTTCTGTGAATTTTGAGAAAAGCAATGCTCTTCTACATTCCCCCGACTCTTCCAATTTAGGAAATCACACATTTTTTGTAAAATTGCACAAAACGAGCCATGGTACACAGCTTTTTTATGCTTACGGCCTGAACAGACTTACTTAGCATGTGTAAGTAAAGAAAACAAATGTGGTGAGGAAGGGCACGCAAATAATTGTTGAAAGACCACATGCAGACCTTCTGAAGGGTAGGTGACTTGTGCAGGTTACAAAAGTGTATAGTGCCTAAAGCAGCAACTAAATGTAGGTCACATTTGGAAATGAAAGGGTTGTGTGACAAAGTGCAGCAGCAAATGGTCGAAAACGTTATGAAAACCACACAAACACAACAAATATCCTACCTCTCCATGTGTGGGTGCACCTACCTGGGCGCAAAGGAAAAAGGCTAAATTACTGGTAACCCCCAAGTCTTTCAGCAGAGCAGATTTTGCTCATGTGGACAACCTACAGATTTGGGCCTAGGGTGTTGAAGTCACCAAGGAAAACAGGAAACCCCATGCACTTGTGAAAAGAAGACACCCGTGGACACCCCCTTTCCGCTAAAAACATCCATGGTGCTTTAGTGCCCCCCCAAACCCACCCAAAAGTTATCATTTTTTTTGTTTTTGTTTTGCCCCTTTCCTAGGGGCATATGGACACATTAGTGTGCCCATCTGCCCCCAGGCTGGGAAAAACATGCTGCCCCAGGCATTGGGGGGGCCATTCCAATGTTTTCTGGTGGCCCTCCCGCACCCACCCTAAATGGATGGGGGGGAATCTCATGTACTCCTTACTAGAGGCAGATTGCACTAGGGAGGGCTACATGAAATGCCCACCATCCATTTGGGGTGGGGGGAGGGCCACTCCCCTTTTCACTTAAAACATTCATGGTGGTTTTGTGCCCCCGACACCCACCCAAACCAAGTTATAATTTTCTTTTTTTTTGTTTGCCCCTTTCCACATTAGTGTGCCCATCTGGCCACAGGGGGGACAAAGCATACTGCCCCATGCATGGCGGGCGATTTCAATGTTTTCTGGTGGCCCACTCCAAATGGATGGGGGGCATCTCATGTACTCCTTCTTAGGGGCAGATTGCACTAGGGAGGGCTAAATGAGATGCCCCCCATCCATTTGGGGTGGGGGGAGAGGGCCTTTCCACTAAAAACATCCATGGTGGTTTAGTGGATCCGCCACACTCACCAAAAACAAGTTATATATATTTTTGTTTTGCCCCTTTCCTAGGGGAAGATGGGCACATGTGTGTGTCCATCTGCCCCCCGGGGGGTGTCAAAGCGGACTGCCCCATGCTTGGGGAGCTGTGCCAATATTTCTAGTGGCCTCCCCTCCACCCCAAATGGATGGGGGGCATCTCATGTATCCTTCCCCAGGGAGGGCTACACGAGGTGCTCCCCATCCACTTAGGGTGGGGTGTGGGGTAGGGTGGGGAGTGGGGGCCACCACCCCTTTCAAGGTGCAAAATTCCTGGTGCTCTAGTGAGTCCCCCCACCCCCACCCAAAACAAGTTAGGTCTACTTTATCCCCTTTCCTAGCGGCAGATTGGCACATGTGTGTGCCCATCCGCCCCTGGGGGGGCAAAATGTACTGCCCCAGGCTTTGGGTGGGCCTGTGCCAATATTTCCAATGGCCTCTCCCCCCACTGCAAATGTATGGGGGGCATCTCATGTACCCCTTCCTAGGGGCAGAAATATGCCCCCAGGGAGGGCTACATGAGGTACCCCCCCCTTTAAGGCACGAAAATCGTGGTCATCTAGTGGGCCCCCAAGGACTCCCCACCCAAAACATTTTTCTTTTTTTCTCCCAGGGACAGATGGACACCCATCTGCCCCCAGGGGGCCCAATACTTGTCGCTCAATGCCTTGGGGGCCGGGGGGGAGATGGCTGCTTACTGAGTAGCCCCCTTTCCCCCCACATCACAAACAGATCCCTGGTGGTCTAGTGGCTTTGCCGATCCACGCCCAGCAATGCTTCAAAAAAAGGTGTTGTTGGAAAGGGGGGAGTCTCCCCTTTCCAACGACACCTCCTTCGATTTGAACGGCACAATAGTGCCTCAGATCGAGGGAGAAAAAAAAGGAAACTTACCTTCTGTTTTCACTGTGGCAGCTGAATTGGCTGCCGCAGTGAAATTTACTTTCAGTTTCACGTCAGCATGCATTACGCACGGCAACGTGAAACTGACAGAAATCCAACCCCCCGGCAGTGAGCAGGAACCTCCTACTCGCATAGCCCGGGGGTTGGATTACATATACCTCGTCCTTGGCATTTAAAAGGTTAAATAAGCAAGAAATCCTTGATGTTATCTTAGGCCTTAGTATATATAGTGCCCCTGGCTTGGATGGGCTGTCCAATTATGCCTTGATGCTTGCAGCGGAGGGATGGTCCGAATTGACATATCTTCTCTTTTGTCAAATTGTAAGAGAAAAGAAAATCCTGCAAAGCTGGAATAAAGCAGTGATTGTACAAGTTTAAAAAAAGGCTCAGGATTAGATCCAGGCAACTATCGCCTAATTGCATTATTGGACAGTCTGGGAATCTGTTTTGCCACTTTGATACTGGGGCATTCGACTAAATAGGCTAAAGCTTTGGGTCATCAAGACCCTAGACATACGGGCTTGGTAAAGGGTATAGGAACCAGCCTGAATATATTCCTGTTAAACCTACTAAAGCTCCAGGCAATTGAGGGGAAAACAAAATTATACATTGCCTCGATTGAGCTGGAGCAAGCGTTTGATAGTGTGGATCGGGAATGACTGTGGGCCAAATTGAGGGAATGGAGCTGCCCAGAGAA
The DNA here is from genome assembly GCF_040938575.1 of Ambystoma mexicanum. Classification (NCBI taxonomy): domain Eukaryota; kingdom Metazoa; phylum Chordata; class Amphibia; order Caudata; family Ambystomatidae; genus Ambystoma; species Ambystoma mexicanum. The sequence goes on from NC_090930.1 coordinate 535,586,532, forward strand.
TTTTGTGGAACCGATGGAGGGGTTATATCAGGATACAACGATTCAGGTTCATCTGAATCAACAAGGGATCTTGCCAGAGGCAATTAAGGTTGACAGGGGTCTGAAGCAGGGGTGTGCCCTTGCTCCGATCCTCTTCAACCTGTATATTTCTGACTTTGGAGAATTACAAAAGGAAGTACGTGGTTTACCACCAAAAATCAATGGCTGGCCGATACCGTGGATTATTTACGGGGATGATCTCCTCCTGAATGATAAAACACCAATTGGGCTACAAAGACATCTGGTTGCCCTGTATGCCTATATGGCTCTAAACGGACTAAGAGTCAACATTAAAAAAAACAAAAATCCTGACTTTTAATGCAAAGATACATGGGAGAAAATTAAGAGCTCATAAATGGTGCCTGAACAACGATCCTCTGGAAAGTGTTGATTCCATTACTTATTTGGGAGTGTGCATAAACCAAAGCATTGCTGAAACTCCATGGCCAAACATTTTAATGCTAAAGACGAAAAACCTCAGGTCCCTTAGGCATGATTCTACACAAAAGGTTTTGGCAATTCTCTATGCTCCCTTTAATCACTTTTTATAATCAGAAGGTGATTCCTATTCTATCCTATGGAGCCGAATCCACCTTGAATCTGACATGGCAAATATGGGAGATACTGGACAGAGCCTTTTCAAAGCAAATCTTGGGTCTTTCGAGAAGCTTGCCGGTGGCATGCTTAAGATTCAAGTTAGGCCTGCCCTCGATATACTTTGTTTGTCTCTGGAAAACTTTATCCTTATTTTGAAAAAGTCTAATTTTCCACACAGCCACACAATTGAGTATCATGGGAGATAATATCTTGCTCCTAGATGATGACCACTTAAAACTGTGGAAGACAAAGTGTGTGAACATTTTGTTGGATTTGGATTCATCAGTTGAAGCTTTGATATACAACCCTGTCTCTGTGAAGAAGAAATTGAGTAGACAGGATTGGATATTTATTCTACTTAAGAGGAATATGTCAGCATTGATGAAGGAATATATGTTTGAATGCAAATCCCTAAGGGAGGTACCTAGATATCTTGAAAAACTTCCCTGCCCAGTTATCAGGGCCAATTTTCTAAGCGTGCTCCTAAATCTATGTCTGACAAGAGAGGGTTTAGTTACTCTGAGACAAGTGTTTGGCCTGGAAATGAGTTGTAGATTCTGTATACTTCAGAGTGAATTAGAGTCATTAAAACATCTGCTAATCTCCTGTATAAACCAATAAAACAAAAGACCCCCCCCCCAAAAAGTAGGGTTGCAGACACAGTTCATAAGGTGGTTGGGAGGCCCAGAGGCAGTACAAGGGCAACCAGTCATGCAGGAGCCTGGTCCCGTAAATCCAGTCGGTGGCCAGGTAACCAGTATTTGCAGCAGACAGGGACATCAGCAAGGGAAAGGGAGAGAGAAAGCGGAAGCAAAAAGGAAGGCCTTGAGTTGCTTACGGAACCTTAGGTGGTCCTGCTCAAGTTTGAGAGAGGAAGGGAGGCTGTTCCAGAGGGAGGCCCCAGCTGAGGACAGAGTTCTACCCCCCACTCACTGAAGCATGCAGCTATCTTAAAATGAGCACTGTGCTCACGGTGCTTAGGCAGGCACAGCTTCACCTTAATGAAGAGTCCCAGCAAGGCTGAATTGCATATCTGGGGTTGCTGTTGGTACTCTTGTGCAGAGCAAAATACGGTACGGTAAGGTAAAACGTGGCTGTAGATTCTCCTGGGTAGGGTGCTTCTCACAGAACAGGTTATTTGGACCATTTTTGTTCTCAGTAGAGGGGCTCACACACTTTTGTAAATTGTGTAAAAGCGAGACGTGGACCACTTACTCACTGGGCCTAGAGAGGTACAGCTTCTTCTCACTGATGACGCCCAAAGAGGCTGAAACACTTGTCAGGGGTTGCTGATGGTACTCGTGTTCAGAGGAGAAATACTTAGCATTTCATTGCTGCACTGTCCTTGACTGATATGTAAATGGATTATTCTCCTGTGTGAAAGGTACAGTGAGCTAAATGGTGGTTGTAGACACTCTGAGTGGGACAAAGAGCAGGCTATTTGGCTGTGTTTGTACCTACGGAGGGCTCCCATATCGTTGCAAATTTTATAATACTTGGGGTCTTACCCTAAGTTATAGAAGATAATGCCGACGAGGACCCCTTGCTCACTGTGACTTAGAGAAGCACAGCTTCACCTCAGAGAGACTGCCCAACAAGGTTCAAAGAGCTTTTTTGGGGTTGATGTTGGTACTTTTGGGCAGAGAAAAACTAGGGCTGGGTTGTTGCGGGAATTCAGGTAATTTCACCTCTTATGCTATTTATGATTGCCCAACAGGGCCTTGGTACTCCAGGAAATCCGGGGAATGTTGCCCCACTTGCTGCTTCATGGTTACCCAACAAGGGCTGGGTACTCGAGGGAATCCAAGGCAAGTTGCCTCACATGCTGCTTCATGGTTGCCCAACAGGGCCTGGGTACTCTAGGAAATCCCGGGCACATTGCCTCATGTACTACTTCATGATGTGATATGATATGGCCTTTATAACGCACCTGTACACCTGTACACAAGTGTTTCTAGGTGTCACAAGACAGGGGAAGGAAGATAAGGAAAGACAAGACAAACAATCTTACTAGGCCTTCAGATCGTGAAAGTGTGACACAAGAAGCAAAGGGGGAAGGGAGGGGAGAATTGTAAGGGAGAGGGTAGGGAGAAGGTGTGATCATGCCACCAGGCTAAGAGTAAGTGCAGCCAGTGCAGCGTTCTCTGAGTAAATGCAAAGAGACAAGGAGGCAGGGGGTCTGTAGGGGTTACCGCCCCTAAGTACACGGTAGGCCTGGAGGCAGTGCAAGGAGGACTGGTCATGGAGGAGCGTGGTACCCAGTGAAACTCTGAGGGCACCAAGCAACCAGTTGGCACAGTAGACAGATAAGTTAGCAATGAAGTGAGAGAGAGAAGGCAGAGGGGAAAAGGAAGGTCTTGAGCCGCTTCCGGAACCTCAGGTGGTCCGGCTCAAGTCTGAGAGGGGCAGTTTCAGAGGGCCACACCTGCAGAGGAGAGAGATCTATCCCCACTCTCTGTTTGGAGAAGCGTCTGACCATCAGAGAGTTGGAGGTAATTGAGCGAAGGGCTCTATAAGGAAGGTATTTTGGCAGAGAGAGTTGGGTGTAGTGCAGGCCCGGCCCCAGAAAGTCTTGTGGACAATGCAGAGGGTCTTGAACTTGATCCTTGCAGCCACCGGGAGCCAGTGGAGAGATTTCAAGCCTGGAGAGATACAGTTCCTGAGCTTGAGGCCAAGGATAAATCTCGTAGTCTTGTTCTGGATTATTTGCAGGAGGCGAAGCATAGAGTTAGGCAGATTGAGAAAGAGGCTGTTGCAGTAGTCCAGCCTGGAGAGAACCAGGGCTCTGGAGACAGAGAGCTTCTGGGGAAAGTGAGAAAAACCAGAGTACCTCTGAGGAGGTGAAGCTGGAAGTGGGCCTTCTTGGAAAGGCCCATGATGTGAGGAGAGAAGGAGAGAGTGGGGTCAAAGATGACACCAAGGATTTTTGTCTCATAGGAAGGTGCGGATAGAGGGCCCAAGTAGTGTAACCAGAGTGAGAGAGGGAAAGTGGGAGCACGGGTACTAATGATAAGGATCTCCGTCTTACTGGCATTAAGGTAGAGATCGTTGTAGGTGCAGCAATCCTGAATCATGGATAGACAGTCAAGAAACAGCAAGGGAGGAGAGGAGGCTGAGGGAAGCCCGAAAGAGAGCTGAGTGTCATCAGCATAACAATGAAAGTTAGAAGAGAGGGTGGAGATCAGGTGGGCCAATGGGCCGGATAGACATTGAAGATCCAGGGTGAGAGGATACAGCCCTGGGGGACACCACCTGTGGAGAGAGAGGTGGTGGAAAGAAAGGACCCAGGTTAGAATTGGAAGGGTCAGTCCAGGAGGAAGGAGGTCAGCCACGCCAGCACCTTATCTGTGATGCCCAGGTTCTCATGGATATGATTGATCAGGGTGTGACTGACAATCAGGGTGGGGAGGATGTGGTCAGAGGGATTTCTGAAGTCAAGATTAGATTGATCTTTACGGGTGTTCAGAAGAGCAGTTTCTGTGCCTCTGGCTGCTCTGAAGCCCGACTGATGATCATGAAGACAACCAACAGATTCAGTAATGAGAGTAAGATGGGAGATGGCCATCTTTTCCAAGAGTTATCCCAGGAAAGGAGTGATAGAAATTGGGTGATAGTTAGCCGGACAGGTAGGATCAGAAGTAGTCTTTTTTAGGAGGGGATGCAGAGGGAGTGCTTAAGGAGAGAGGGGAAAGGTCCATTGGCAAATGAGTGATTGCAGAAATCAGCCAAGGCTGGAGCGAGGGTGGCAATGTTGTCCTTGATGGTTCTGGAAAGGCAGGAGAGCACCTGTTTGGATGACACTTTCATAGATGGGACTTGTCTAGAAACATCATCAGGTGTTATCAGAGAGAAGGAGGAAAAAGGTAGAGGAGCGGAAGAGATGGTCAAAGGAGCCCTGAGAGAGGTAGAGGGAGAGGAAGAGTAAAGGGAGGACAAGAAGTCCTGAGTATTAGCAGTGAAATGAGAGGCCAGAACCATACAGAGGGCCTGGGAAGGGACAGAAGAGGTGGAGGCTGCAGTAGGATTTGCCAACTCCTTGCAGATTTTGAAGAGTTTGGCCATGTTGTTAGAGGCCACAGGGATGTGCTCTTGAATATGGACCTGCTTCTTGGAGAGGACAGAGAGTCTGTATTGCCTTTCAAGCAGGCGGCAGGCCAGTTTGTCAGAGGATGTGCCGAAGCCCTCCACTTTCTTTCAGCCACTCTGTACTTGCGTTTCAGGGCAGCAAGGTCAGAGCCATACCAAGAGCAGCACTTGATGATAGGCTTCAGATGGATTCTCATGACAGTGGCAAGGATGTCCAAAGTGTTGGAGATAGAAAGCTGAAGCTTAGAGAGGGCTGTGTCAGAGTGTGAGTCAGCTGCCAGAGTAGGAGGAGTAGAGAAAGTAGAGGCAAAGGCATCCACTGGCACTCGCTTCATGGGCCGAATGACTGAGAAGGAAAGTGGCAGTGCTGGTGTAGGCTTTGCCTAGGGAACAAGACGTTTCAGGTGGAGGAGAGCAGAAAGTAGTCAGTCCAAGAGAGAGGAGTGGTGAGAGGGTTAGAGAGGGGGATGTCTGAGGAGATGAGAACATCCAAGATGTGTCCAACAGAGGGTGTCGGACCAGAGGGTAGAATGCAAAGCGAGAGAGTGTCGCAAAGGTTGCAGAAGAGCCCATATGTGGGATTAGAAGCATCCAGGTGGATGTTGAGCTCTCTAAGGAGGAGAATTTGAGAGATAGAGGCAAGGAGAGAAGAGGAGAGATCAGCCCATTCTGAGAGGAAGAGGGTGACCCGACCAGGTGGCCTGTAGATGGTGGCCACAGTCAGAGAGAGGGCAGGAGATATAGAGAGCCTGCAGACCAGGCATTCAAAGGAGGAATAGGCCTGCATAGGAATGACAGAAGCAGGGACCCAGTGTGGTAAGATCAGGCCCACTCCACCTCTGAGCCGGTTGGTTCTGGGCTCAGAGAGGATCCTGTAGACTTCAGGGAGGAGAGTGTCAAAACTCATGAGAGAGCTGGCCATGAACCAAGTCTCTGTGAGAGCGAGGATATTCAGGTGAAGGTCTTCGAGGAGGTGGCAGATGTCAGAGGCGTGTTTCACAGCAGAGTGAGAGTTGAGGGTAGCGACATACAGCAGATTGCCATATTTGAAAAACTTCCGGGGTGGAGTACATGAGTGAGGTACACCCAGCGGAAGCGGTAGATGAGGCAGCAGAGGGAGTTGGCATAGGGGCCAGTGAGGAGGACGAGGGAGAGGAGGCAGTAGACGTAGGTGGCATAGGGGCCAGAAAGGAGGATGAAGGGGGTGCCATAGAGGTGGCGGAGGAGGAAGGAGGTGGCATAGGAGCCAGAGAGGTGGTAGAAGGAGTAGCAGTAGAAGGGAGAAAGTTGATAAGATACGGGAGATGCCTATCCTGAATGAGGAGATTGGGCTAAGAGCCCTGGACCATGATGGTTCCAGTAAGATAGACATTGATGAAAGCTTTGGAGGAATGGAAGGAGGCGAAGAGGATCTCCCACCGGTACCATCATTAATGGGAGAGGAGGAGAAAGAGAGAACAGAGACCATATGAGGAGTCCATAGGTCTGGTGAGGGAAGGACAAAGAGGATGTCAGTGTCAGCCTGTCTGGAAGAAGCACTGATGTATGTATCAGCCATAGGAAGGCCTGTGTTGGAGACCATGATATCCCTCTTGAACGTTTTCCTTCCAGACTTAGTGTGAGGGATAGGATAGGAGATAGAGTAGCAGTTAGAGAACATGTGGGAAATCGAGAGCACCACAGAGAGTGCGATGAGGAAAGTTGGATGAAATGAGAGAGAGAGAGAGAGAGAGAGGGGGAGAGGAGTACAGCCCAGTGCAGTGTAATGCAAGATGTCCAGTAAACGGAGGGGGGGATCACACAGTGGGGAACACAACAAGAAGGAGCAAGGCAGGTGAACAACACAGTACCAACAGTCACCACAGGAAACATAGAAAGTGGGAGAGAGCCTAGTGGAACAACAGAAACACAGTAACCAACAGTAACCACCGCAGAGAGAGCCTAGTGGAACAGCAGAGACACAGTAACCAACTTTAAGCACAGTGGAGTCTGAGCCTAGAGAGTGGAAGAGAGTCTAGTGGACACAGTAAACACAGTTCATCAACAGATACCAACAGTGGAATAGGAACCTAGAAGTGGAAAAACAGACCTAGAAAGCACAACATATAACCAACAGTGTGACCAGTGAGGTGGGAACCCAGAGGGGGAAAGGGGTCCTAGAGCACAGCATTTACCTATAAGGAGGTACAGCAGCCTCAGTGCACAACAGGGACTCACACAACACAAAGGGCGGCTAACCGCAAGAGGGGGAAGCCTATAGTTGCGCAGAGACAGAGCATGTTAAACCAGTGAGTTAATAGAAGTACACACTCAGGCTGAGCAGTTTAGTAGAGAGCAGTAGTGGTTGCTCCCACTGCCCATACCTTTCTTACCTTTCGGTCGCTGCTGATCGACGACTGCACAGCGTACTCGCACTCGGCGCTGCTACCCCTTCATCGCCAAACACCTGCAGTGCATAACACAGCAGCCTTGTCCTGCGCTGGCTTTGCCGCAAAAGGTCAGATTCTCGGCTCCTAAAGGATATGCTGCATGGACGTAGCACAACATGTGTATCAGATGCGCAGTGTCATGATTGTACCTGCGATAGCTGTAACAAAACCTGTGCCACTGATTGGTCCTGCTGGTCTAGCACTCTAGCCTCCCTCTCTGGCACACATTTAGTGGCCTCCAGACACGATGCCGAGTCAACATTCAAGTCCCACTCCATGATTCTCACAGCAGGCGGCTCATGTGGCATCCCTTTTTGATGATTCAGTGTGGCATTTTGGTGCTGGACTGCCCAGATGGGCGGGGCAAGACTGATAAGCAAATGGATGTTTCTCCACTGTGAAAGGTGCATTGACCTAAAGTGTGACTGTAGACTCTACTGAGTAGGATACATCCCAGAGAACAGATTTTTTTTCTGTGTTCCTGCTGAGGTTCTGGTCTCACACATTTTTGTATAATTATTTTAAATGACCCCAAACTAATGTTTGCTAATAATTACTGTGCACGAAGGAGCAAGCTGAAAACTCTAAACCCATAGACAGGAAAGAGGAGGTGCAGGAGGGGATGAGCACATCCATTGAGGAATTTGGTAGGATTCTGCATAGATTGCTAGAATGCCAAGGGAGGAGGACAGACAATAACAAGTGTGAGAGTGGGTATATTGAAAGTGTGACAAGGGATAGATCAATCATGAAAGAGCATATTCTATGAATTACATTAGTTCCCGGCGAGGGTCAATGAATTTATAACAAGCAAGCTTATTGGCCCTCGCCAGGGCGTTACCCGGCCGACGCAGACTAACCTGAGGAGGGCCGTTCCTTTTCTTTCTACCATCAGGCCTACATGAAAAGGGAGAAGGGACTACTTGCATACATGCCAACATTCTGATGCACCTGTGAGGGAGATTTCCACAGGGAAATCGGGAGACGCTTATTTCCCCATAGGAATGCATTAGGGCTACAATTATTTTAGGCGGTAGACCGTGAAAAATAGCAATATTTTTCACCTAAAAATCGGGAGTCTCCCACCTAAATCGGGAGGGTTGCCATGTATGTACTTGTAGTCCCTTCTCCCTTTCCATGGTGGCCATTTTGTTTGTTTACTTTTTTCCATTCATTTTAATGGCCGCCATTGCTATTAGTTCCTTGGTACAGCATGCGTCGGTACTAATAGCAATATAACCTTCAGAGGGGGTTAATACCGGTCAGGTAATGCCCCCGGGGTTATGTTAAAGCCCTTGTTTTGCTTGGGCGTCTAACTATTACCCTGCGGGCATTACCCTACCAGTAATGAACTGCCCCCTCCTCAGGTTCTACTGCTTAATTAGACCAGAACAAAATATTAAGACATGAAATGAAACATCTGTTTTCCGTTTCCAGAGATAGCTGACCACTGCTCTAAAATAATGACAATATAAAAATCCCCTGGGGTGGCAGGAGTCAGTCAGCAGGGCCTCGTGAAAGCTGGTCTCGTTTCTGTCACCCAGGCCTTGTGGATCATTAAGGAAATGGCTCCTCACCCTAAGAGGCACTGAATTAACACTGAAAGATGGGTGACTTTTCCAATGTTGCCAGATTAGCGACCCTGTATTAATCTCATCTTGGTCAACAATCTCTTTTGCTGTTACAAAACATAGCATGCAGTTTTTATACAATACTGTGCACAATGTTCAAATATGATTTACAGTATATTCGAATGAGATATACGGCTTTTGTGGGTCTGGTATAGCTGAGCTGGTTTAAAAGCTGAACATGATTTAGAGCCTGCCAATCCAGGGCATATGCTGCACCTCATATGGTGAAATTATGCACATTATATTAATTTAAATCAGACATGTTTAGAAATACTGCGACAGATGTTTTGCAGGCAGGATGGCATACTGTGCTTTGTCCAGATGCCTTAATCAGGTGCGGTATTGAGATACTTCAAATGCCTTTATTCGTTTCCTGCGTTGGAATGATTCATTACATTCTAGGCTACTGTGTGTATGTTTAAAGCAATAAGTCAGTACCTAGTTCCAATCAAAATTATGTAAAAAAAAATATTTGTAAGAAAAAGGAACTCCTTGTTTTGATAATTGTTAGGTTTACAGACAGGGTGAATGTCCCAGCTGCATGGTGTTCACCAAAGGCTGCATTTCATGTCTCTTTGAAAGAAACCCTGGAGGTTTCCTCTAGCTGGTTATACTTCGCCATGCTAGTGGTGTTCATAAGATAAGCGTTGCGTTCAGTGTTGGGTGAGAATTGGTAGCCATGAAAAATCTTACTTTTCATGTGAGCATAGATCAAATACACCACAGTATCCATTGAGTTGATTTTATTCCAGATGCCAGCAATTTTGCATTTAGCCAGTAGCGATCAATAGCAAGGAATGCTAGAACCTAATTGCAACCTTTCCCAATCTTTCTCACAAAAGGGAAGACAATTAGTATCCCCCCAAATAAAAAACGGTGCGAACTATTTCTAGCATACGAATATGTGGGGTGCTGGAATGGCCCTCTACCTTTGATTGACTGTTCCCACTGTAATACATATGTTCCCTTGACAGTTGTAGAACTCTTCTTATGCTGCAAGGTTTACTGGAGGGTTATGTGTTTAGGCCCGTGCTCTGTGGATGTGCAAGTTCCAGACTCACTCATGACATTTCACATTCATTATATGCGTGTGCATTCTCATTGAACACCATCCAGCATCTGTTATAGCCCCAAATGTGCGATTAGTTTGGTGTCCTACATTTAGTGTCCTAGCGCCTGTTTTAGAAAAATGTTTTAACATCGAAAAGTACTATTGAAAACATTTTTGTAAATCAGGCTCCTAGTCTCCTCCTTGCCTTTTTGAATACATGTAACTTGCCTTTGGAAATAATGGATGGGTTAACAAACCAACAATCACATTCAATTTGACAAGTAGATGCAATGCACCTCCCCATCAGGGATGAACTGGGAACCAAAAGAGGCATTGGAAATAATGTTCAAAGTGGCCCCATATTAAACATTTTAAGCCCAAACCTTTCCCTATGAGAAAATGTGGAAATAAGATAGGTTGCCACACAAAAGAGGCCTAGGATGCAGAAGCCTACCGGGAAATCTCCAGAGTGCCCTATAGGCCAGTACAGCCCTGATCCCCAGCAGAACAGGCAAGATGAACAAGTAAAAGTCACTTTGCATCAGGCACAACACACAACAGAATTCATATGTGTGCCAAGTGCCACCTATGAGTATGCTCTTAGCATGATCAGACTCAGAACATTATTTAGCGTACCACCTCCAGGGTATTCTGCACAGGCATCCATTGTGCATTCACAACAATTATTTCATTTGTCTAAAATGTGCATGTCGCATGCACTGCAACGCAGACATGCTTGGCATGCACTACCGCTAGCATCCTAAGAAATGTGCTGTGCATTCTCATGACAATATGTGTCTGTAGCCCGAGCAGCATAAACCCAGGAGTTCTGTTGGTGTTTCAACCACTTTAAACATTGACTTCAGTTTAAATGACCTATATATTACACAGCCTGCGGTAGCGGCCGTGTAGTTACGGTTAAGTTGCTTATAACTTTGCCCCTCCTGGAAGAATCCTCACAAAACGTTGCAAAAAGAGTATATGGCTCAGTCAGATTGATTCTGCAAAGGTTGGTGAGGTTTCATACAGCGGAGGGCAAACTTAAAGGGGGCCTCAAAATGTGTGGGTTTTCCCATAAACGCAAGGTAAAAAAAAGTTTGCTCACATCTACCGCGCAAACCCGAGGGACGGATGTTCATCAGAATTGCACCAGGAGCGGCAGCTTGCTCCCAAAAGAGTGTTTTTGTAAATTTGGTGTAAATTCGTCCAGTAGTTTTTAAAACAATTGCAAAAAAGTAGGTCAAAGAAAATGTGTGATATCTGGGTTCGGTCCAGGGACTTACTTCCCTGTTCTGTCCATGGACGGCCTCCAATTAGTCCAGAGGGCGGGGTAATGTCCGCAGAGATCTCACCCGCCCGCTGATTGGATGATGAAAAGTGTGAATTATGTCATATTTGTTGGAAACCCCGCCATGTTGGATTTGCAGACAGCATCCAGTGTCGGGGAACATTGCGGTAAAAACCTATTAAAAAACACAACATTGCACTTGTCAAACTAATTAAACAAACTCTGGAGATGTGAGGGGTGATGAGAGTGGGATGGGATATGTCCATAAAAAGTGAAAACATGCGTTTTTTCATATCCGATGTCCGACAACAGTTTGGGGATAGACCTGTGATGTTCGTGAACATCTCAGAATTTCGGGGGCATCCATTCATATTTTTGAATTAAAGCGTTGGTGAAAAGGAGTTTTTGGGTGGATAACAATTTTGGCGCCACTCAATGAAACTGCATGTAATTTTGTGATATTATTCTAGACATGACCTCGAATGGTTCTACAAAGTTTGGTGCTGTTTTGACAAGAGGGAACAAAATTAGAGGGTGGGTCCCAAAATATTTGAAAGGCTTATAAATTTAGTGCAGTTTCAAGAATCTGTACAGAAATTAGCAAAAATGATTTAAGACCCAGATTTGAAAGTTTTTTTTTAAAGTTTGCTGGGATTTTGTAAAGAGGGGGCAAAATTAGAGGGGGGTCTAACGTTTTTAGATGTGTTGTAACTTTCTTGCTATTTGAGGAATGTGCACAAAAGATTTTAGAAAGGTTATAGACCCAACCTTGAATTTTTCTGCAAAGTCTGAATGGATTTTATCAACAGCTAAGTTAAATGACTATTTTATGTACATGCATTTTGACACTTTTTAAAAAAAAAAAAACGTGGGTGGATTTGAGGGAAAGTTGTGCAAGGACTTGAAAGCATGGTTTTGCAAATGTGTCTGTGTCTTATTTATTGAAAAGGGTATAATGTAGGTACAACAAATAGTGATATACCATTGGTGACTGAGGTATAGCCGATGGCCATGGGCAGTGGCCAGATTGTCCAAGTCATGGCCTGTGGCCATGGGCAGTGAGCAGATTGTCGAGTCATGGCCAAAGTCCAGGACTCGTATAACCTGGCTACTGCCCATGACCAAGAGAGATTGGCAATTGGGTTAAAGTAGGCATGGCCACCAGGGACTGGCTATGTGGTGAAGTCTTTCAAATTCGGGATAGGTTTGAATGGGAAAATAAATTCTGCATGTGGCTAAAATTCTGTCTGTGGCTACAGCCCAAACTGCTGCACAGAATTGCATCAACATATCACTGTGACTATTTCTGCATGGACCCCAAGACAATGCTAATCAGCAGATAATTACCAAGTACGCCGAAGCAGGTGCCCACCTGGTTACCAGGCCATCCCTTGAAATCATTACCCGCCCTTATTTGTGACCATAGTGGGACAAAATATTGGGATTCGATGCTAGACTCATTTCCATAACCTCGCAGCACTGACTGGCCCACAACCCATAAGCCTTAAGAAAGTCTCTAGAGAGTTGAATTACGTGTCGGCTTGGTTCTAACAATAAATATAGCATCAAGAATGGTTTGAAGACTGCTTCATTATGACAGCATTTACTTATTGAATAACCCAGTGCTGAGCTGAACGTGGGTCACTCTCCTATGCAGGCCCCTAGTCTCCTAGATGTTGCCTTTTTGAATTCATGTAATTTGCCTTTGGAAATAATGGATGCGTTGACAAACCAACAATCACATTCAATCTGACAAGTAGATACAATGCACCTCCCCATCAGGGATGAACTGGGAACCAAAAGAGGCCCTGTAAATAATGGAAATAATGTTCAATGTGGCCCCATATTACACATTTTAAGCAAGCCCAATCCTTTCCGTATGAGAAAATGTGGAAATAAAATGGGTTATCACACAAAAGAGGCCCAGGATTCAGAGGCCTAGCAGGAAATCTCCAGAGTTCGCTATAGGCCATTCCAGCCCTGGATGCATCTGATGGAGGTCGGGGAACTTGAACGATTGGAGTAGGTGAATGTGAAACTAGCCTTGATTGCTAGATCTGCGAAACCGTCTTCCCAGTACCTTACGAGATTTAGGACCCTCAAAAAGACAGATGGTACCCTTTGGGCTACCTTGGTGTGTGAATGTTTGAAAAACCTAGATGTATGGGTGAAGGGTTACAGAGAAACTACCTTTGAAGGAATGAGAAATCTGTTTTTGTTGTAATCTATTTTTGATGCCTGCTCTCCTGATCTGAGACTGCATTTGGCTGACTCAAAAGCGATTGATCCTAAGAAGCTAGCAAAGGTTGCTGACTTGTGGGTTGTCAACAGGGCTACTCACAAGGATTCTGGGGCCGCTCACAAAAAGTATGAGGGGAAGCAGCACAAGAAAGATGAAAAAGAGAATTCTAAATCCAACCGCCCAAAAGAGGGCGACAAACACAAGATGGGTAAACCATATGGGAAAGCAGGTAATTCTAGTGAAACCTCTAGTGCCAAACCAGAGGGAGGTCAGCAGAAGCCCCCATTCCAGAAAACATTTGGTAAATGTTATGCTTGTGGGTCAACTAACCATGTAAAAGGGGATCCCAGATGCAAGGGTAAACCTTCAGGGATCCACACTGCCTCCTTAGCCTTCATCCCTGAGGGAGAAGTACATATGGCAAGAGGAAACTTTCATCTATTGGCTGAAGACCCCATTGGAGTCTCAGCCAGTGTTTCTTTAGTGTCCCTGGGCCTGTGGGAACAACAGAATGTAGATGTGTATAACTCTATTCCAGATAACACCAAAGAATATTACAAGGACAGTGTACTTGTTAATGGACAGGATACCCCTGCCATTAGAGACACTGGGGCCAGAATTACTGTAATGGATGAAACCTTTTTCTAACCTGAGGATGTTGCTACGGCACCCAAAGGTCCCACTAAGCCTGCTCGAGGCCCTATCCAGATGGTTCCAATGCTACCAGATCTCATCCAGTGCAAGAATATGACTGTAAGAATACCTGTCAGTGTTCCGAATGCTTGGGAGAATAGTGTTGGGGAATGACCTAAAAGCTCTTGGAGTTGTATCAAGCACCCCTAGGCTTCCCAGTAAGAGGAAGCAGGAGCATACTAGGAAGGCCAGAAAGCTCACATTGGATGATGCTCAATGGGTTGTTACAGAGGTACCTAGAAGAATGAGACAAATGGGAAACCCAAGGTCTCAGGAACAAAGAAAAGTATGGCCCCTGTGCACAAAACAAGGACATCCCGAGAGGACAGTCCAAGGTCACACCTGTGACCCCTCCACCAGCTGAGGCTGAGTGGGAGGACCAACCAGAGGATGGAGAAACAGTTACTGTGAAAGAGAACTGGAAGAAAACCTTCCCCCTGTTGGAGATCTTGATCCTAAATATCATCCTGAGCTGCAAACTGTGCTTGCCGAAGGTAGCCCCTGTAGGGCAGACTTCAGCAGAGCTCAAAGAGAATGCCCTACTCTTGAAGGACAGGCAGCTTCCCAGCTGGAAGAGTAAGAGCCAGGGAAGCACAGGCTGTACTGGGAGGATGGCCTCCTTTACAGTGAGCCTATAGAGTCTACCCCAGGGGACTACAGAAGACTTGTAGTGCCTCAGGAGGTGAGATCCCAGTTTTTACAGTTAGCCCACGAGATCCCTTTAGGTGCTCACTTAAGTTTTAAGAATACCAAGGAACAGAGTTCTCTTTATTTCTATTGGCCTAAGATGGGGTCTGATGTAGATAAATTCTGTACAAGCAGTCACACTTGTCAGACTTCTGGCAAAAGTGGAGCCAAGAACGTGGCATCCTTTTGAGAGGATAGGAATCAATCTTGTTGGTTCCTTAGACCCTCCCACATCTTCAGGCAACCAATTTATATTGGTTGTGGTAGACCATGCTACCAGGTATCCTGAAGCAATAGCTACGAGAACTGTTACTGCTCAGGCAGTGGCTAAGGCCATACATGGTATTTTTACAAGGGTAGGTTTTCCTAAGGAGATTATCTCAGACAGGGGGACCAATATTATGTCCCACTACATGCAGGCCATGTGGAAACACGGTGCAGTGACCTACAAGTTCTCAACAGCCTACCATCCCAATACCAGTGGGTTGGTGGAGAGGATTAATAGAACTATGAAGGGCGTGATAGGTGCTTTAGAAGAACCACTTAGAAGAAAGTGGGACTTTCTACTGCCATGCTTTCTCTTTGCTTACAGAGAAGTCCTTCAAGATGGGGTTGGCTTCAGCCCCTTTGAGCTTCTCTATGGTCATCCAGTTAGAGGGCCAGTGTCCCTAATCAAGGAGTGGTTGGAGAGTGCTCCTTCCCACAAGCCAGCGAGAGGTCTCCTAAGGAGAATGACACACATGATGACAGAAGCCTCAGAAAAATAGAAAGCAGGTCAGCCTCTGGTTAAACATTGGCATGACAAGAAGGCCAACATTGTTGAGTTTACTCAAGACCAGCCAGTTCTAATTATAGTACCTACAAGGCAGAGGGCCTTACAGGACAAATGGATTGAACCCTTCAAGGTTGTGGGCAAGCTTGGAGAGGTCAATTATTTGGTGGACATGAGCAATCCCAAGGAGGCCCCCAAGGTCTTTTACACCAAAAGGCATATGTATCCGACCAGAGATGGGAGCTTTGCTCTTAGCATCTGATCAAGAGGAGGAGGAGAGTGAATCTCTACCTGACCTTCTCAGGGGACAGCCTTTAGGTGGAAAAATAGAAGGAGTCCATCTCTCTTCTGATCTGACTTTGGACCAACAGGAGACGTGCAAGGTTCTGTTAAATCAGTTTGACACTATGTTTTCACTGACACCAGGCTTGACCCCTTGGGGCCAGCATGGTATCCTCACTGGTGACTGCCTACCTGACAAAAGCAGGGGGTACTGAATGTCAGACCATGTAAGAACCCACATAAAGTAGGAGGCCAAGAAGATGTTTGATCTCGGGGTAAAAAAGCCATCTACAAGTCCATCGGCTAGTCCTGTTGCACTAGTGCCAAAGGCAGGATCCAAAGAGTTTTGATTCTGTGTGGGTTATAGAGCTCTTAATGCAGTCACCACGTCTAATGCCCATCCTTTACCTAGGACAGATGAACTGGTGGATAAACCTGGTTCAGCCAAGTACCTCAGTACATTTGACCTAACCTCAGGCTATTGGCAAATAGCTCTGACAGACCATGCCAAGGAGGAAACTGCATTTTCAACTCCAGAAGGCCTCTACCAGTTTAAGGTAAAGCCTTTTGGAATAAAGAATGCAGCTGCTACATTCCAAAGGATGGTGAATCATGTTCTGAATGGGATGAGGACTTCTGCATGGCATACTTGGATGGCATTGCAGTGTTCAGCCATACTTGGAAAGAGCATAT
This sequence comes from Ambystoma mexicanum, assembly GCF_040938575.1. Lineage (NCBI taxonomy): Eukaryota > Metazoa > Chordata > Amphibia > Caudata > Ambystomatidae > Ambystoma > Ambystoma mexicanum. Next base: position 535,603,022 of record NC_090930.1, read on the forward strand.
TGACCACTTACGATATGTATTGCAGGCTCTTGAGCAGGCCCAACTGACCATAAAGGCAAGCAAGTGTCAAACTGGTCAGAGTAAATTGGTCTACCTTGGACATGGGGTAGGAGGAGGTGAAATAAGGCCATTGCCTAGCAAAGTACAAGCTGTACAAGACTGGGCCACTCCTACTACTAAAACCCAGATGAGAGTCTTTCTAGGTCTCACTGGTTACTATAGGAACTTCATTGAGAACTATGGGACCATAGCTTCTCCCATGAATGTGATCTCCTCACCCAAATTCCCCAAGAAGGTCAGGTTCAATGAAGAGTGCACTAAGGCATTTGAAGGATTTAAGAAAGCCCTTTGTCAAGCTCCAGTCTTAAGAGCTCCTGACTACAACCAATCTTTATTGTACAAACTGATGCTTCCAATACATGAATAGGTGCAGTTCTGAGTCAGCTGGATGAGAAAGGCAGGGAACACCCTTTCTGCTTCATCAGTAGGAAACTGAAGGACCGAGAAACAAGGTGGGCAACCATGGAACATGAATGTTTTGCCATTGTGTGGTCTTTGAAGAAGTTTAGACCATAATTGTATGGATCTGCTTTTGTAATTCAAACATACGACCAACCCTTGAGATAGTTAATGCAGATGAAGGGGGAGAATACTAAATTGTTAAGATGGTCAATTAGCCTTCGGGGTTTGATGTTACTATAGAAAATAGTCAGGATGTAATCACCAAAATGTTGATGGTCTCTCCAGAAATTATGACCGACTGGAATAAGGAGATTCATCCAGGAGTGAATTAAATCCTTCTATATCTTAGTCTGGGGGACGGGGAGAGTGTTAGGGAGAATTCTCAGAAATGTGCTAATTACCTTCTTCTTTAGAGACCCCCAGCTCTTTTTGCTGGACTTTAGGACTTTTTTTATCTCTCATGTAATTTTAATGTGATGTATTCTATGTGTTTCTTTTGATTTTGTAGTCTGACAAACTCCATAGGCATCATCTTTACATTGTGTCACACAGCACCTTCAGTGCATTGGCACAGGGAAGTCTCCTAGATTTCCCCAAGGTTAAAATACCTTCTCTTGGTGAAACTACTGTTTCCAAGAGCAGTGAGTGAAATTGACTTTACTTACATTTTGTAACGTTCTATACGCAATACACACTATCTTACCATAGGGTGCTGGAGGAGTTACATAGTATCCCCTTTGTACAGTTTCTCATTTAACATTTTTATGTTACCCTTTCGACAATTATTGGCTGGTGGCAGTGGTTTACTTTTTACTACCATTGTGTGTTTTTACCGGGGGCTGCATTCGCAGCCACGGTAAGGCACCCATGGGTGCCTATTTCGTGAAAATGGACCCAGTCTTGTTTTTTCACCATTTTCTGTTGGAAAGGTCCTTCTTGAGATTTACTCTGCGTGCCAAACCAGGTTTGGTCTCTTTGTTCCTTTTGTCTTTGGCAGTATTCATACGTGAAGGCCGCCGCTGGCTCCACTATGTCTGGAAGGGGCAGGAAGTGAGGAAGGTGCCTGAAACTCCATGTGCTTAATACACTTGGTTACAGGAATACACCCAAAGGTGATTGGCTGACTGGCTGTCCGGCAAGAACATCCACCCTGCTGTGTGATTGACAGCTAGGCTGGAATGAATGTGAGAAACCTGCATAAAAGGCAAGGCTTTTTGGCTTGGAAGGCAGAGTCGACCACTGGACAAAGGAATCCAAAGAATAACTAGGAAGAGACGCCTGCTGCAACTCCTGGACCTTTGGTTTGCCCGGTGAAGCCTTACTGCTGTGCTGAAGCTCAGAATTCTCCTAGACTGGAGAAGCCCTACAAGGATGACTTCTCCCTTTGAGTTGGTGGGACCAATCAACTCCAAAGTAAGCCCGTCTGGACAACCTATCGATGCTGGTTGCATTTCCACTGCTGTTGCTGCTGGAACTGAAGAGCCTGGGAGAGGAACACCAGATTGTGGTTTTCGTGCTTTTAAATCAGACCCGAGCGCTAGGAAGATCTTCCGGACTTCCCTGATGCAGGACTGACCAGGCCTGAGCCACCGCAACAGAGTGCTGGACTCCAGAAGCAAGGAAAGTCTGAAGTGGTATCCAAGAACCGCAGTGTTGCTATTTGCTGTCAGGTGTGAGGATCTGAAACACCGAAGGACCGCTGAATTGAAATTTGCCCATTGCTGCCGCTGACCGTCCCATTGCAGAGCAGGAGTCCCCAAACGTCCTCCCTCTTGTCCCCACGACTGTTGCTCAGGAACAACAGGATCTGCAGAGCTGTACAGGAACAGAAGCCAGCTGGAACCATTTCTTCTAAATAGATGTTAGTCCTTTATGTCTCGTATGTCCATATGTTTTATCTTACAAATATGCTATATAACTATTAGATTATTAAAAATTGCATCTTATGCACCAGAAAAGAATATTATACTAATTATATAAGTTTATATTATTGCTTAAATGAAATGTTAATGAACTTTCCATATTATAGCCATGTGTGGCATTGCAATATTATATTTGCTCTTTCAATTGGTATATGAATCTTATATATCTACTGGATTCAAAAAAATACTTAAACACTTTTGCTTTCTCTTAGCTAAACATAACTGCCAATGTACTATGTTTTAAATATTCTTATAACTTTGTTTTTCATGCGCAAACAACACCTTGATGCCTATGGGTTTAGTGCGCTCTACAAATATCAAAATAAATAAATAAATAAAGGTCCTGAGTAAGGCGGTTTGAATCAAGTACCCCAGCCAAAAAGTAAAATAAGAGTTTTCTTCGTTACATACGTCCTTCATAACATACGTCGAGCATTATAGGACCCATTGTCAGTTGCCTTCAATAAGACTGTGTTGATTATCTGATGACCTTTGAAAACCGTTAAGCATCAGGCTCTTTTGTAAAAAACCTGTTTGGACTAATGCACTTGATGGCAACTACAGGTTTAGATCACCTATATGAAACAGCTGAAAAATGTTTATGGATGCATTAAGTGCATACAGTTTATTCTACAAAAATAAGTTACCTGTCGTAAAGGTGTTTGAGTTTAACATATTTGGTCTATTGTTTTACTACGATTTAAAAACCTTTTCTTTGTACGTGCTCCATTTTCAGATTTCTTTCTTTTTTTCACTTCTCCTTTCCTTTAACTGCATGCTAAATGAGTGTGTGTGAATTCTTTTTTTAATTGTTTATTTAAAGTGCAAATTGGTTAACTAAAACCTTATACACTAAAACATAATTCATCAAAATACTATACAAAAGACAGTGATAACAATAATTCATCAAAATTACAGTTATACATTAATACAGAACAGATCAACCTCATCCATGAAGAAAAATGGACCAACACTTTCAAGAAATGTATAGCTACAATACGTATAAAGAAGATCAGATACAAAGTAACTCGGATAAGACCCCATGGAATATATCATTTGAGAAGTCTGAAATTACTACACTAATCAACAAAGCTAGCGGTTCTCGGGCACCGGGGCCCGATGGCTTATCGAACGCCATATTAAAACAAGCCCCAGAAGTGTGGGCCGACATGTGCTATGCTTTGTTCACACAAATCATCAACAACAAACAATTACCGGAAACATGGACAAAAGCCATAATCATCCCCATTCATAAAAAGGGAGATAGAGCCAAACCTGAGAACTATCGTCCAATATCTTTGCTGGACATTATAGGCAAAATGTTTGCTGGCATCCTCCTAAAGCAGAGGTCTTCAAACTGTATTCAGTGTTTAGTCACAGACTGTTTGAACAGTACCCAAGGGGTTGTTTTTTGTTCAAATGTAAACAAATGGTGATATTTAAAGAAGATTTATTCAGCAACAATTATCAAAACTACTAGCTGCATAGTGAAGTAACTCCTCAAAATGGCCCACATTGGCCAAAAAAGTGGCCCATTTTTACTGGCCTACACTAGCATTCTGCATTTTCGGTACATCATCGCCCTATTGCTCTATAGGCCAGTCCAAGCCTTCTGGCTCATCCATAATGGGTGAGGGGGCGTCCACCCACCGGCCACCTCACCCATTACGGAAGAGCCTAAGAGCCAGCCCAGTGAAACACTGAGCACTCCCTCAGCTGCTTTTTCCAGCTGAGGGAGTGCTCCTGGGCTGGCTGAACTGTCAAAGGGAAACTCTGTTTGCGCCTTGAAACACTTGTGTATAGGCGCGTTACCAATGCCATATCATATCATATCATTTCCCCAGCCGCACATGATCACTGATCCATGCAACCCTGGGGGTGTTTTGCTTCGCCAGCCTTGCATAGCTCATTGGAAATGCTGGCTGGGGAACTGCATGTATGTATGTATGTGCGAGGGGGTGTGCCTGCGCCTCCTCGCACATACAAGCAGAGCAACCAGGAGCGGGGCATTTTAGCAACCAAGCGAGGTATGTTTATGGTGATTTATTTTTTATTTAAATGTGTATGGATGTGTGTATGCTTGTGTTATGGGACTGTGGTGGGAGCAGGATGGGCAGCAGCACTGGGATAGTGGTGGGAGTAGGGTGGGGCGAGCCCAGGGTCTGTACTGGGAGTAGAGTACGGTGACGGCGCGCAAAAGTTCATAGCGATTTCTACATACTGTCCATCTGGCACTTTTGGGGGGGCCCGGCCTGCCCATACTTTGCTCAGGGGGGGCCCAGGCCAAAAAAGTTTGAAGACCACTGTCCTAAAGAGACTAAAAGAATGGATCAAAAACTCAAGAAATTACGACCCTCAGCAAGCAGGGTTTGTCGAGAAAGTTGATTGTGGCTTGAATCTGCTTATACTTAATCGATTATAGGCCAAAACCATTAGTGAAAATCAGAAGCTCTACCTGGCGTGTATAGACATGGCTGCCACTTTTGATAGAGTTGACAGACAAATTCTGTGCAAAACGTTGGAGCAGAAAGGATGCCCGAAAGACCTAGTGGCCGCAATCAAAGCTCTGCATACCGACACCTCTATACAAGTATGGTTAAATCAAAAGGGTAATCTAACCAAAGCAATTCCAACAAAAAGAGGCCTAAAGCAAGGGTGCCCTTTGGCAGCTATCCTTTATAACTTTTACATCTTGGAAATAAAGGACCGGTTCGTCATACCGAAAGGATGTTCTCCAAAAATAGGCACCTCAGCAATAGGTCACTTATTGTACGCAGATGATTTGATCATCTTGGACAAGACCCCACTTGACCTGCAGAAAAAACTCAAAGCCCTGGAAATCTATGTCAAAGAAAACAAACAAGAAATAAATCTGGATAAATCAGAAATCCTAATAATCAAAACATCGAGACCAAGAGAGAAAAAGTCTTTCAAATGGTGTGTCGGCAACAAACCTATCCCGATGACATCAAGTGCAAAATATTTGGGAGCTATAATAAGCGCCGATTGGAATGATCGACTGTGGTCAGAACATTTACAACTCAAAATGAGTCAACTAACGGCACAAGCACTTATCTTGAAATGAAGATTTGGCAAGTTCTCGATCCAACCAACAGTAGATTTCTACAATGCAAAAGTAATTCTGTCGATAGGCGAAGCTGGAGACAGTGCTCTTAGAATATCATGGGAAACCTGGGAAAAGGTTGAAACCAGATTCTGGAGAAAACTACTGAGACTACCACAATGTGTTCCAATGAATATAATTCGACACAAATTGGGCCTCTATTCCATGCAGGTCTCAATTATATGGAAAGCTCTGTCATCATTCAGAAAGACACTAATTAAAGATTGCCCACCACAATATGCAATTTTAAAGGAAGAAAATGAAAAAGCCCCATTTTGGCCACTGACTATCTGGAAAGAAAAATGCAAGGAGCTTCTACAGAATGTGCACATATCAGAAGACACCTTATGCAACAACCCTAAGAGGGTGAAGATTGCGCTACTGTGTGCTGACTGGGCCCGAACGGAAAGCGCCCGCGCCACCTCTAAATCTCACACCCTCTCAAAAAGACTCAGCTCAGCACCAAAAATTCTGCCAGGCTATCTGAAAAAGAGCACGAATCCCATTCATCGAGATCTAATCTTCCGATTTAGATTGAATATTTTAAGAACAAAAATAACTCTGAAAAAATATGGCATAGTAAATGACATCACTTGCCAACTTTGTGAGCAGGAATAAGAATCTTTACAACATCTAGTAATGTTCTGTCCTGAGCTAAGATCAGCAATGGACTTACTTTTACATCCAGTACTAACTCCGACATGCGGGTTACACTCTGTGGTGGGCAACCCTGTATGACAATCCAAATCAGAAAACGACGAGAGCACTTGGTATATATCTACAAACAATGCTGACTAAATTGGAAAACAAACAAGCGCTGTGCCAACAAACGGAAAAGGACGTTACGATGGTGGGATAAGCATAACTTATGGATTATGTCAAAGTTGAGGCCAAACCAAAGAGGAAAAGGACCAAATAAATAAAAAATTAGAATTCCTTGAAATGAACTTATCCAGAAACAAAAGGAAAACCCATGGAGTTGGTTTGGCCTTGTAATTGAGACATAAAAATGATTTATTTTTATTTTTCTAAAGCAAAAGTCTGTATTTATTTACACTATATGTTTAATAAAAAAATAAATAATGCATTCAGTGTCAAATCGCATCACATTCCCCGCCATTTACTAACTTCTTGCATTATCTAATATAAAAAAATCCTAAAAATTCATCTTTGACATCCATTTCGATCACAGTTCTTATAGTACTACTCTACTCTTTTCCAGATATAGAATGCTGCCACTACATACATCAATGGTTCTGCCATGTATATACAAGACCACAATTGATCCATTACAATCATATTATTTATTTATACATATGAGTGTGTTTGAATTCTGCACTTTGTAATGTTCTCCGTCATTTTAATACACACACTTTATGTGAATCACTGTTTAATAGTCACTGGTATGTGAAATAAATACAACCTTTTTATCTTTCCATTGTGCAGTATGTTTTCTGTTGAATAATGTCTGCGGGTTGAGTTGCATGTTGAATAAGCTGCCTCAAGTTCTTTGGGATAAATTAGAAATCAACCATCATTTGATCATTTGATTACAAACCAAGACTAGCACAGGACAACTAGCACATACAATGATGGGTATCCCCTGCAAGGCTGCATGTCTCCCACTTTATATACATAGTATAATAGAACTATTTCAGTATGAGTATGAGGCTGCTTAGAACAATCTTAGAGTGTTGGTTAATGATGTACCAGCAAAAAATAGATTGGCAAGTACTAAATGATCTTGAAAAAGTAAAACATTGTGTACAATATCTGAACAGCTTTTTTCCTCCCTCCGCCATCATGGGTCGCCTGCATGCTCCCGTAAAGGGCTTTTACCAGTCTGCGCTTCTGTACAGGAGTCATTCCAGATCTCTCTTCTGCCTTCGACACAGTCAACCATGCCATCCTGCTCAACCGTCTCAGTGACATCCTGGGGTTCACCGGTCAGGCCTTGGCGTGGCTGACTTCTTTTCTCTCCGATCGACCCTCCCAGGTTCAACTCGGGTTCTTCCTCTCCTCCATCTCTATCTCTATCTGTGGTGTTCCCCAGGGGTCTAACCTCTCTCCCTGTCTGTTAAACCAATACCTGGCACTTCTTGCCCACCGCATTGCCACGCTCTGCTCCAACTTCCAGTGCTATGCAGATGACACTCAGCACATTTTCAGGCTACCCTCAGCCACCTCTTCTCCCTCCCTCTCTCATCTCTGACTGTCTGTCTGCCATCCAGGAGTGGTGCTTCGCCAATGATCTCTGCCTTAATGCCAGTAAGACCGAGATTCTCCTCATCTGCACACCCACACCCTCCTTTCCTGCCACTCTCTGGCCGGCCTCTCTTGGCCCTCTCCCTGCTCCCACCTGTGAGGCAAAAAACCTCGGGGTCATCTTTGACTCCACACTCTCCTTCTCTCCTCGCATCTCCGATGTCTCTAAGAAGTCACACTACCAACTGCACCTCCTCCGAGGTATTCTTCCTTTCCTCTCCTTCCCCCAGAAGCTCACTGTCTCCAGAGCTCTGGTTTTCTCTAGGCTGGACTATTGCAACAGCCTCTTTCTAAATCTGCCTGCTTCTACTTTACGCCCTCTGCAAGTCATCCAGAACCGGACTGCAAGACTTGTCCTGGGCCTCAAGCCCAGGGATCGTATCTCTCCAGGACTGAAATCTCTGCACTGGCTCCCAGTGACAGCGAGGATTAAGTTCAAAACACTCTGCATTGTCCACAAGGCCATCTGGGGCATGGGGCCTCAATACCTTCAACTCTCTCTTCCTAAATATCTTCCTTCTCGAGCTCTTCGATCATCCGCCTCCAACTCTCTCAGGGCCAGTCGCTTCTACAAGCAAAGAGTTGATGGTAGATCTCTTTCTTCGGCTGGGGCCTCCCTCTGGAACAGCCTCCCTGCCCCCCCTTAAACTTGAGGAGAACCATCTCCATTTCCGGAAGCACCTCAAAACCTTTCCCTTTGCTTCTGCTTTTTCTCCTCCTCTCCCCTGCTGATTTCCTGGCTGATACTGCACTGGTTTACTTGGCCACCCTCTGACCTTGGGCCCAGGTCCCCTACGCCTCCAGTCACATTCCTGCACTGCCCTCCTGGCAACTCTCGCACTTGAGACCTGATGCCTGCCTTTACCTGCTGGCCATACTTTACCATTGTACTTTGTTATTTATTCTTCCCATGTACTGCACTGTCCCCACCCCTTTCCCCCCTGCACTTTCCCTCTTCCCCCCTTCCCATGCACTTGCATGATCTGAATGACACCTGGCCTAGTAGGATCGCTTTCTCTCTTCCCTCTGTTCCCCCTCCCTTGCCTCGTCGCGCCTTGAAACACTTTTGTATAAATGCCACATCATATCATATCATATCATTCTGAAAGATTCCCAAGGTGTTGCTCAGATTTGTTTTGTTACTGGCAACACAATCCTGAAAATACTTAAATCCAAAGGTCTTGCACCAAACCTTCCTAAAGATTTGTATCACTTGATCAAGAAAGTTGTTGCTGTTCGCAAACATCTTGAGATAAGCCGCAAGGGTAAAGATGCTAAATTCTGACTTATTCTGATCAGAAATTAATTCATAGGCTGGCTCGCTATTATAAGACTGGGAGAGTGCTTTCCTCAAACTGGAAGTATGAATCCTCATCCGCTTCAGCTGGTAGAATAACACTGTTTTTCCAAAGTATAATATCTGATTGAGCACAGGCAATATTACTCTGATGAACATGTCAATTAAGACATTGATGTTACCTTGCAAAAAATTGAAGTTGAATAAAAAATAGTCAGTTTGAAAAAGTCCATCATGAGATTATGATGACTTGGATCACTGTTACATTAACAGCCTTCATTCACACAGTCATAGGTGGCACTCTGGAAATATACCAGATCTGTCAAGCAAAAGAGTTTCTAATGAGTGTTTAGAAAAAAATTTTGGAAGGTCAATACTTTTCTTGTTTCCACAGCGAGAGATGGTTGTTTTAATAAAATAAGTACACCCGAGTATCATTCAATTATAATGTACTCTCAGACTCCAGGTTTCTAACAGTCATTGAATAGGTCTTGCCCTTTACTGTTTGCAAGTGAGTCACCCACCTTATGTTACAGAATTGCATATAGATGTAGGGCTAGAAATCATTTTGACAATATATCAGTGGGTTAATTAGTTCAAAAGATGAAAGAAAAATATGAAGTCAAGTCTTACAAACATCTTCGCTAACATGTATACTACAGAGGAGTACTGGTTCCAACATCATGCTGATCTTTCATGTATGCTGAGCAATCTCCTAATTCCTCCTTGGTTCATACGTCTCAGTTTTGAAAAGTGTGTCAGGGATGATTTTCTTGAATTCCTGCATGTAGCAAACCAAATCAAGGGGGATGGTACTTTGAAATCTACTGGTGAACTCCTTTCCATCATACCAGTAAATATTTCCCAGGGTTTTATTATCATTTCCTATTTAGCTTTGTTGCATAGCATTTGCAACAAGAATTGCCCATCTCTTGGTGAAGTTGAACACTTCTTTGGGAGGAAAGGGTTACTGTAAAATGGGTGCTATATATCCACATGCTATTTTCTATATAAGATGCCCCTTACTTTGCAGAAGACACATGAAATCCGGTAATAGAATTTATATAAAAATACATCAAATGGCCGATCCCTCAGAAAACAAAAGCAAAGATCTCACACCACAAGTGCCATGTTTCCAAACACCCCAGGATAGGTAATTCTGGCAATACTGTTAAAGACGAACATCCTAACCCAAATGTCATTTTGTTTTAGCAAGACATGTATGCACCAAAGGTCAGGTGAATAGTTTCAAGTCTGCTGTGAGAGACAATTTTTCCTGCAGGTCTCCAAATTATTTGAAGACTTTTTTGAATACTTTCAATATTAATAGTTCACACAAATTATCAAGGATTGTTAGCCAACCATTTAATTCTTATAGAATTCCAACATTGATGTGCAGTTTGTAGTAGATAATCTTAGAGTAGAAACAAAAACACACACTGAAGGGGATTATACTTCCTCAAAACATGTACAGCTTTGGCATTAAAATGCTATCACATAACAAGGGTGGTGCTTGCAAAGCCTATGATAGCTGAAGCAGTATATCATTAGACACTAGATAAGAGAACATTAATTGGATAACTCTTGGTCAAGCTTTTCACGAAAAAGAGTGTTGTGGTTATTTTAAGACATTGGGCCTCATTACGAGTCACCCTGTATGGAAATAACGGTCGCGGTAAACCCGCCACCACCGTTGTTTCCATACCAGGTGATCTTGAGTCTTGCAGGCAGGTCTGACCTGGCGGGTTTAACACCGCCCGCCTGCAGGCGGACGTGGAAACACTGGCACCATCACGAGATGGTGCCGGTGTTTCCATGGTCCCCATTCCCATTGAGTCCTCTGGGACTCAATGGGAATGGGGATTTACCGAATTCCGCCTCCGGAATTCCCGGTTCACCGGGGTTGTAATGCCCCGGTAATTCCGGGAATCACGGAGGTGGAATGGTAATACGAGTCCGGCAGTAACCGAGCCGGAAAAAACAGCAGGTTACCGCTGCCAAACAGGTGGAAATAGAAAATGGAGGAACATTTGGAAAGAATTAACTAATTAACACATGTTACTCAAACAGAGGTTCTGTTTTGCAAGACTTGCATTTGTGTTGGATTGCACAGTATTAACCAAACAAGAGAAATGTGTTAGTAGATGAAGATACATAAACGTATTCCATTGGAGAATGTAAAGACTGTTTAGTCAAAAATTCCAAATCTAGACAAATTAATCATGCCTTGCCTTGTCAAAATGCAGATAAAGAAATGTTCTATTACATTGCTCTTCTGTAACTGATCAAACCATGGCAAAGATAAGATGAGTTGCAATTGGAAAATTAAGGTCAAGTAGCAAATAAGAAAAACGTTAGCGAAAAGCTAAAACGTTTAAGTAGATTTGTCATTCCTTATACATAATCTAAATGCGAAACAAAGGATTATTTATGTTTACGTTTTAGAGTAAATACAACATGGCATACTCCAAGAAAAGAAAGCATGCTCTAAATTAAGACCACTTTTCAGTTCATTAGTGGTCAATCTGGGACCAGGAACATTTCTTTTCTTTATTCAAGTTATAAAACTATATTTCCATCAAGAAATACGTGATAGTCTGTTTTGGCAGCTTACAATATAACTTTGAATCAGTAGGCTGGCTCAATGAGTTAAGTGATCACTTCTATCAATAATGCCTGATCTGGCTAGTGCAGATTTAGAATCCAGCCTTGGCCAACTCAGTCTTTCATCCGTCCGAGGTGAACAATATGAGAACCAATTATGTTTGGATGATAATTATTCTATATAAAAAACATTCTATGTAAAGCACTTTGGCAAAAGTGATATAGAAATGACAGATTATTATTATTTATATCTCTGTCTGCCAGACGAATATCATAAAATAGAGTGAAGTATAGAAGGAAATCAGGGCAAGCAGCACAGAAGGACAAAACAGTTACAAATTAAATCAAGGCCCTCACAATGGATGTGGTAAAGGGGAATTAAACCTAATGCTTGCCTTTATTTACCTTGGATTGCAGGCGGTAGTCAAGACAAGGGGCCTCATTACACGTTGTGCGGTTAAAAACGGCATTTACCGGCATGGCACTATTAACGTGTCCGCCCTCGCAAGAGGGCGCTAATAGCGTACCATTACGAGTACGCAGACACGAGCATAGCGCCATGCCGGTAAAGACCCTACCGCCATGCCGTTAAAGACCCAAAAAAGTCACTTACCGCCCTCGACGAAAGTGCAGATTGCACCTCCGCCCACATCCTGCATTGAAATAGCGGTCACCGCAAATGGCGTTGACCGTTAAATTGCAGAACCGGAAATAGCGTCATCGCACAGGAACGGGAAAGAGCACGGCGGCCATCTTTAAAACACAATCCATTTCCATCCACTGCTCCCTGGACCTGTTTGGAGTAGGTTGCAGTTGCAAATGATCCGGGACACCTTCATCATGCCCAAGGCATTTAAAAAAAGCACCGACAGGCAGCGCAAAGAAAAATTTACCTCAGAGGAGTTGAACATGCTGACCCAGACCCTGGCTGACAATGCTGAGGTTGTCTTTGCCAACGACATGTGGCGGGTGACACTACTTTAAAATAAGGCCATCTGGGAAGAAGTTGCGGTCAAAGTCAGTGCAGTGGGCACCAGCACCTGCACGGTGCGTGAGTGCAGGAAAAGGTGGGACGACCTCAGACTGCAGGTGAGGGGCATCCTTGCCGAAAACCACCGAATAGCCACTGCAGGTGGAGCCGGTTCACCCATCAGACTAAAGGAATGGGAGGAGACCTGTGCAAACCTAATCACAGTGGAATCCATTGAGGGAGTAGGCACTATGGAGCAAGGCGTGGGAACCACTTCGGATGGAGGTGAGTGTACACATGACAGGATGCTATGTGAATGCACTGTTCCCCCCAAATGTGAGCCCAGAATCCTCTCATGCATGGACATACATCCACACATGCATCCATCCCTGCCCATGTCAGTGTCAGACCCAAACACACACACATGCACACATCACCAGAGACAAGTGCCAAACACAACCATGCATGGATGAGGCACTGAACTGACACATCACCTGCATCCACAACTATTAAGTCCCAATGGCCACAACTGCATTATTGATGTATCCTGCATGAAGTACATAGAAACGTAACCAATGCCACCCCCTTCTTGTCCCTGACAGGCTCACATACGGTGAGGATGCCGCAAATGCATCCAGGACACCGCCTACAAGTAAGAGACCAAGGATTCAGGACTCTGAGGACACCCCCACGACATCTAGGGGCAAGGGGGGAAGGTTCCACATGATGAGTGTGAAGCATCGGAGGAGTGCCACTGCCAGGATTGAAGTAGCCACACCACCAACTACAGCCCCACCACCGGAGGTGAACCCACAACCAACAATACCAGCCACCGAGGGCCCACCATCAACTGCGCCAAGCTCCGCAGGAGAGGCAGCCGCCACTGCCCCCTATCTGATCTTGAGGACACAACAGTTGGCACAATGCAGATGCACACCCCAAGCCCCTTCTGAGCCAGCACCATTCCAGACACCTGGGTCTGATGTTACTGGTGAGGACAACATTGCAGCCATAATGTCCCCCATGGTGGCTTCACCTGCTGTCATGGATGCATCTGAGGGCACAGCAGCCACTACACCACTACACCATCACCCAGCACTGCCCTCGAGCTGGCCACCATCCGGCAGCATCAACAGGAACTAACTGTGCTGGTTGGCCAGCATGTTGAGGAGGCTGCCCATCTCAGGGAGGATATTGTGGAGACGGCAGGGGCCTCCAGTGAGAGGATGGAGGCCTGTACTGACAGGCTGTGTGAGGAGATAGCCAGACTTAGGGAGGTCCTCACTTGAATATCTGACACAATGGACCGCCACGTCATGCTACCAGGACAGTCTGCCATGTCGTCATCCGCCGGTTCAACGCAGACAAGCCCCCTCCGCCGCTCAACACGCACCACCAGGCGCATGTCTGCCCATCCTCCAAATGCTGCTGCAGATAATGGCCAATAGGGGGTTAATGGCGATTCTTCTGCACGCATGGGCCAACGCAAACATGGCAGACACATGAAGAACTGTTGTGGGGGGTGGGTGGAAGGGTGTTATGGGTCTGTTGTGGGGGTGGGTGGAAGGGTGTCATGGGTCTGTTGTGGGGGGTGGGTGGAAGGGTGTCATGGGTCTGTTGTGGGGGGTAGGTGGAAGGGTGTCATGGGTCTGTTGTGGGGGGTGGGTGGAAGGGTATCATGGGTCTGTTGTGGGGGGTGGGTGTAAGGGTGATGGGTTGTTTGGGGACATGCACTTTTTCATCTTTCCGTTATTTAATATACTGGTGTCTGATCAAAACACAGGCTTGATATCTTCATTGTGTTTGTGTACTTTATTGGCGACAGGGTCCATTGCATGCTTCTAAAAATACACCAGTGCATTACTACCCATATCCATGTGACAGTACCAAAACATGTTCCTCAGAATATTTGGTTGATCAGATGCTGTCTCACAGCACGTCCCTCCGGCCCATCCCCTCTTGCAAGACCTGCATCCCCTTCACCTCCGTCCTCATCACCATCAACATCCTCATCAGGTGCTTCTATTTCAACATCAGGGGGCAGTGGCACATTCCGTCTGATACACATATTGTGCAGCATGACACATGCCATGGTGATCTTGACCACCTTCTCATGGCCATACAGGAGAGCGCCACCAGACTTGCTAATGCACCGAAACCGTGACTTCAAAAGGCCAAAAGTCTGCTCGATCACGATGCAATTGTATTCTTCTTCGTGCCTGTTCTGTGGGTTCCGTACAGGTGTGAAGAGCCAGCTCTTCAGGGGATAGCCCGCATCACCTGTATGGGGTAACGGATGGGGTCCTGTTACTGTTCACCTCAAGAGCGGCCTGTTCATTTCACACCAATTGACATTGCATTGTGATTCAAGTACACAGTCAACAGCATACATGCAGATGGTCTGTGTGACAGCAATGTGCAAGGGTGAGCTCGACCATGCAAGTAGACATGCCCCATTAATGCCTCCAACAGTAATTGACATGTCCTGGGTGAGGCAAGGTTTTAGGTGCCCCTGGGCCCAGGCAGATTTGGTTCTTCACTGCTGTTGTACTGCCATTCCAACATAGATGTTGCCATGCAGTGAGGCATCATTTCAGTGGTGGTAAAGGTGCGTGGTGAAATACTATGTCTATGGCTAGGGCTGATCCCTTTGCATGCATCATAGGGCACATTGCATTATTGATGTTGTGCTGGACTGATTCCGGATGACTATCTTGATGGCACGTATGACATCTGTGTATTTTGTGGCGTGGAATGTTGTGCAATGTGAATGTGGATGGGTGTTTGATGTTACTAGACCTGAAATGTCATCTGTGTTGTGTAGCTCATACTTGCATGTAGGTTCATCTCTAGTACGTTGCGGCCTTCCCAGATGGACATTGGCGTACATCTGTATGTGCATTTTGCAGACAGACGACAAGCTACACCCAGTTGGAGTATGTATCCGCCCCCCCATCACACCCAGTTGGAGTATGTATCTCTCCCCCCCATCACACCCAGTTGGAGTATGTATCTCTCCCCCCCATCATACCCAGTTGGAGTATGTATCTCTCCCCCCCAACACACCCAGTTGGAGTATGTATTTCTCCCCCCCATCACACCAAGTTGGAGTATGTATCTCTCCCCCATCACACCCAGTTGGAGTATGTATCTCTCCCCCCATCACACCCAGTTGGAGTATGTATCTCTCCCACCCCATCACACCCAGTTAGAGTATGTATCTCTCCCCCCCATCACACCAAGTTGGAGTATGTATCTCTCCCCCCCAATCACACTGCCATGTGCTTGGCCTGCTACTCACCAAGTAGCCACGATTGTTGTGCGGTTTGTCGCTCCATGTAGCGTGGGATAGTTGAGTTCTGCAGGGCCATGGAATCATGGGTTGATCCGGGAAATCGGGCAAAGCAATGTGTGATTATCTTGTTGGCGTCACATACCATTTGGACATTGATGGAGTGGAATTGCTTCCTGTTTCGGTAGACCACTTCATTGCGATGTGGGACCACCAATTCAACATGTGTACAGTCGATGGCCCCAATGCAACTTGGGATGCCTGCCAGTGAATAGAAGCCAACTTTGGTGTTTGCAATCTCCTGGGCAGTCCGTGGCATGAATATGTGTTCAGATGCATGCTTCAGGAGGGCATCGAGTACCTGGTTCAGCGTGCGTGAGAATACTGGTTGGGAGATGCCATGCATCTGGCCCACTGTATGCTGGTAGGTGCCTGTGGCCAGGAAGTGGAGCACAGTCACCACCTTGAGTAGAAGGGGGATGGCAGTTCTGATGTCTATGAGGCTCACAATGTCGTTGTGTATCATGTCCACTATGCTGGTGATGGTATCCCGGTCCAGACGGTACAGGGTGTGTATCTGCTCAGGGGTTAGGTTAAATGGACTGGCTCTGATCCTGGGGATTGGTGGGTGCCTCTGTGGTATGATTAGGTGCCGTGGTGGTGCTTGCTGTGCCTGTCTTGCCCTCCTCCTCCTCCCCCTGCGTCTCCTTTGGGCTGCCTGTTGTTGTTGCATCTGTGCTGCAATCATGTCCTCCAGTCCATGTAATGCTGCTAGTATTGGAACCATCTTGGTGTGGGAAGGGGTTTGTGAAGGGGTGTGGTGTGCTCCTTTTGAGCTGCCACAGTCTCCGTTGCCTCCACCTGTGCTGATTGTGTCCACCTGTGGCAGGTGGGAACACTGCTCAGTTCTCTTAACGTGTGGTTCGCGATGCCGGTATTTGCGCCATGGCGGTAAGGGGTTTTGGGGGCTTTACCATGCCGCTATTGTCATGTCCGCTCGCCTTGTGATGCTGTGCTAATAGCGGCATGGCGTAATTTACGGGATGGTGGGTCGCGCGCACGCGGACTTCCTGCTATTAGTGGCACCGTACTTAGCGGTGCCGTTAATAGCGGTGAGCCGGGTCGTAATTCGCATGGGGATTTAACATTACCGGTATTCCATTACCGGTAACGTTAAATCCATACCGCCTACCGTGTAATGAGGCCCAAGGTCTAATGAACTGTCTGAAGGGAAACGTCATTATCTTTGGATTCCTCCTTTAGTTAACTTCATTCAATGGCCAGCCAGTCCTTAAAATATTAACATATAATGAAAGCCAAAGCACCGTCAGAAACATTTGAAACAAAGCCATGAGCAAACTTCAATACATAGAGCTGTCACAGAATATGCATTATGCTACGGACTCTGCTCAGGGACTAAATTATATCAGAATTGGTATTCTTTCTTGAGCATGCTGAGAAGCAATTAAACAGCCAGGTGTATTACCATACTATATGGAGGTGGAACAATAGGTTCACATTTGATGAACCAGTTGAAGTGTGGTCAGCGTGCTAAATGTTAGAATTGTCAAATGCTTGGCATATGGGTGGTATGGTTGCCTCAGTGAAAAAAGTTTCTCACATGGGTGGTATTGGGGGCCAGGGGAGGGGCATTAACTATTGATGACATATTCATCTGTCCCTCGGGATGGTCAAAACCATAAAGGCTTTAAAAGCCTTTAAAAGCTTAAACAGAAACCTATCCAGCAAATGTTATTAATGACTCCATTACCAACCTAACTCCCATCATAGCAACCATTTTCAATGCCTTCATGTATCAAAATCCTCATGAATAAACATCATCCAAGTTACCAGCTTATCACCAACGTCCCCTTCCCGGCCGCAATACTAGAGAAAGTGATTATCAATCAACTATTCAAGTATACTGAAACATATGATTAACCCTATGATCATCAGTCAAGTTGTAAAGCCATCAGAAACAATTAAACAGCTCCCACACCAAGTGCCATGTACAGGTGGTTGTTATGTTTGGATGATATGTTAGGAGTTATTTTGTTATCTGTGTTAATATTATAGGAAGCACAAGAATCTTCGTACAAAAATAATCAGAGAATTTTGAATGATTATTTACCACCTAATTATATGATCACCTTTTACTAACAACACCAACCACATGACCCAAGGAAGAGCATACTGCTCCAAACACTTATTGGCATATACAGTGTTATATTTTGTGTATGACAAATACTGATAAATAAATGTTGATGTAAAAGTCTGAAGAGATATAATGTTTGAGGTAAAAAGTGTGGAGCATCTTAATTTCATGTATTTTTTTATCAGACCAGGACGCAGTATCATAATTCATAATATTTTCATTTTTAGTCCTATCTTTGAGATGTCTTTTAAATAAAATTAATATTTCAATACAATATAAAGCTCGTATTGAGGTGGTCCTAACATTTAGAGGTTTAATTTGTTGTTGTAAAGTTACCATTCTGTTTTCAAATATCTTCAAAGATGGCTTTAGTTCACTTATTTCTTTAAATTGTTGCAGTTGTTTATATATTTCTGCTAGAGAGGGCCCTGTGTGCCAATGGACATCTCTCTGTAAATGATGCTGGTTTGTTCTTTCATTCTTTGTTTTTTCATTTTCATGTGGCACGGTGAAGATTTAGGTGGCTTTTTGGTGAGGGGGACTAACATCTTGAGGTTTAATGAACTTATTTCAAGGTAATCTTAATCTGCCAAGAGTGCCTGGGGCGCAAGCTGCCATCTTGACTAGTGGCAGTCCTAGAAGTGCATCCAAGATATTACACGTCCACGGTCGTTATGGTTAAGTTGCTAAACCCATAGGAAGAGCACTTTTTGGGTGGCTTATAACTTCACTCCCCCTGGGCGAATCCACACCAAACTTTGTAAAAAAAAAGTATATGGCCCACTCTGCATATTTTTGCAAAGTTTAGTGAGGTTTGGTCCAGGGGGGGAAAAGTTATAGGGGGATCCCAAAATTTCTTTTTTTTTAGACTGAATGGGGAAAAAAATTTGCTCATGCCTAGAGCCCAAACCGCTGGATGGATTTTCACCAAATTTGCGGCAGGAGCAGCGGTCCCCAAAGCATGCTTTTATAAATTTGGTGAAAATCCGTCTGGTAGTTTTTTTTAAATGACCAAAAAGTAGGTCACAAAAGCTTTTCACGAAAAAGAGTGTTGTGGTTATTTTAAGACATTGGGCCTCATTACGAGTCACCCTGTATGGAAATAACGGTCGCGGTAAACCCGCCACCACCGTTGTTTCCATACCAGGTGATCTTGAGTCTTGCAGGCAGGTCTGACCTGGCGGGTTTAACACCGCCCGCCTGCAGGCGGACGTGGAAACACTGGCACCATCACGAGATGGTGCCGGTGTTTCCATGGTCCCCATTCCCATTGAGTCCTCTGGGACTCAATGGGAATGGGGATTTACCGAATTCCGCCTCCGGAATTCCCGGTTCACCGGGGTTGTAATGCCCCGGTAATTCCGGGAATCACGGAGGTGGAATGGTAATACGAGTCCGGCAGTAACCGAGCCGGAAAAAACAGCAGGTTACCGCTGCCAAACAGGTGGAAATAGAAAATGGAGGAACATTTGGAAAGAATTAACTAATTAACACATGTTACTCAAACAGAGGTTCTGTTTTGCAAGACTTGCATTTGTGTTGGATTGCACAGTATTAACCAAACAAGAGAAATGTGTTAGTAGATGAAGATACATAAACGTATTCCATTGGAGAATGTAAAGACTGTTTAGTCAAAAATTCCAAATCTAGACAAATTAATCATGCCTTGCCTTGTCAAAATGCAGATAAAGAAATGTTCTATTACATTGCTCTTCTGTAACTGATCAAACCATGGCAAAGATAAGATGAGTTGCAATTGGAAAATTAAGGTCAAGTAGCAAATAAGAAAAACATTAGCGAAAAGCTAAAACGTTTAAGTAGATTTGTCATTCCTTATACATAATCTAAATGCGAAACAAAGGATTATTTATGTTTACGTTTTAGAGTAAATACAACATGGCATACTCCAAGAAAAGAAAGCATGCTCTAAATTAAGACCACTTTTCAGTTCATTAGTGGTCAATCTGGGACCAGGAACATTTCTTTTCTTTATTCAAGTTATAAAACTATATTTCCATCAAGAAATACGTGATAGTCTGTTTTGGCAGCTTACAATATAACTTTGAATCAGTAGGCTGGCTCAATGAGTTAAGTGATCACTTCTATCAATAATGCCTGATCTGGCTAGTGCAGATTTAGAATCCAGCCTTGGCCAACTCAGTCTTTCATCCGTCCGAGGTGAACAATATGAGAACCAATTATGTTTGGATGATAATTATTCTATATAAAAAACATTCTATGTAAAGCACTTTGGCAAAAGTGATATAGAAATGACAGATTATTATTATTTATATCTCTGTCTGCCAGACGAATATCATAAAATAGAGTGAAGTATAGAAGGAAATCAGGGCAAGCAGCACAGAAGGACAAAACAGTTACAAATTAAATCAAGGCCCTCACAATGGATGTGGTAAAGGGGAATTAAACCTAATGCTTGCCTTTATTTACCTTGGATTGCAGGCGGTAGTCAAGACAAGGGGCCTCATTACACGTTGTGCGGTTAAAAACGGCATTTACCGGCATGGCACTATTAACGTGTCCGCCCTCGCAAGAGGGCGCTAATAGCGTACCATTACGAGTACGCAGACACGAGCATAGCGCCATGCCGGTAAAGACCCTACCGCCATGCCGTTAAAGACCCAAAAAAGTCACTTACCGCCCTCGACGAAAGTGCAGATTGCACCTCCGCCCACATCCTGCATTGAAATAGCGGTCACCGCAAATGGCGTTGACCGTTAAATTGCAGAACCGTAAATAGCGTCATCGCACAGGAACGGGAAAGAGCACGGCGGCCATCTTTAAAACACAATCCATTTCCATCCACTGCTCCCTGGACCTGTTTGGAGTAGGTTGCAGTTGCAAATGATCCGGGACACCTTCATCATGCCCAAGGCATTTAAAAAAAGCACCGACAGGCAGCGCAAAGAAAAATTTACCTCAGAGGAGTTGAACATGCTGACCCAGACCCTGGCTGACAATGCTGAGGTTGTCTTTGCCAACGACATGTGGCGGGTGACACTACTTTAAAATAAGGCCATCTGGGAAGAAGTTGCGGTCAAAGTCAGTGCAGTGGGCACCAGCACCTGCACGGTGCGTGAGTGCAGGAAAAGGTGGGACGACCTCAGACTGCAGGTGAGGGGCATCCTTGCCGAAAACCACCGAATAGCCACTGCAGGTGGAGCCGGTTCACCCATCAGACTAAAGGAATGGGAGGAGACCTGTGCAAACCTAATCACAGTGGAATCCATTGAGGGAGTAGGCACTATGGAGCAAGGCGTGGGAACCACTTCGGATGGAGGTGAGTGTACACATGACAGGATGCTATGTGAATGCACTGTTCCCCCCAAATGTGAGCCCAGAATCCTCTCATGCATGGACATACATCCACACATGCATCCATCCCTGCCCATGTCAGTGTCAGACCCAAACACACACACATGCACACATCACCAGAGACAAGTGCCAAACACAACCATGCATGGATGAGGCACTGAACTGACACATCACCTGCATCCACAACTATTAAGTCCCAATGGCCACAACTGCATTATTGATGTATCCTGCATGAAGTACATAGAAACGTAACCAATGCCACCCCCTTCTTGTCCCTGACAGGCTCACATACGGTGAGGATGCCGCAAATGCATCCAGGACACCGCCTACAAGTAAGAGACCAAGGATTCAGGACTCTGAGGACACCCCCACGACATCTAGGGGCAAGGGGGGAAGGTTCCACATGATGAGTGTGAAGCATCGGAGGAGTGCCACTGCCAGGATTGAAGTAGCCACACCACCAACTACAGCCCCACCACCGGAGGTGAACCCACAACCAACAATACCAGCCACCGAGGGCCCACCATCAACTGCGCCAAGCTCCGCAGGAGAGGCAGCCGCCACTGCCCCCTATCTGATCTTGAGGACACAACAGTTGGCACAATGCAGATGCACACCCCAAGCCCCTTCTGAGCCAGCACCATTCCAGACACCTGGGTCTGATGTTACTGGTGAGGACAACATTGCAGCCATAATGTCCCCCATGGTGGCTTCACCTGCTGTCATGGATGCATCTGAGGGCACAGCAGCCACTACACCACTACACCATCACCCAGCACTGCCCTCGAGCTGGCCACCATCCGGCAGCATCAACAGGAACTAACTGTGCTGGTTGGCCAGCATGTTGAGGAGGCTGCCCATCTCAGGGAGGATATTGTGGAGACGGCAGGGGCCTCCAGTGAGAGGATGGAGGCCTGTACTGACAGGCTGTGTGAGGAGATAGCCAGACTTAGGGAGGTCCTCACTTGAATATCTGACACAATGGACCGCCACGTCATGCTACCAGGACAGTCTGCCATGTCGTCATCCGCCGGTTCAACGCAGACAAGCCCCCTCCGCCGCTCAACACGCACCACCAGGCGCATGTCTGCCCATCCTCCAAATGCTGCTGCAGATAATGGCCAATAGGGGGTTAATGGCGATTCTTCTGCACGCATGGGCCAACGCAAACATGGCAGACACATGAAGAACTGTTGTGGGGGGTGGGTGGAAGGGTGTTATGGGTCTGTTGTGGGGGTGGGTGGAAGGGTGTCATGGGTCTGTTGTGGGGGGTGGGTGGAAGGGTGTCATGGGTCTGTTGTGGGGGGTAGGTGGAAGGGTGTCATGGGTCTGTTGTGGGGGGTGGGTGGAAGGGTGTCATGGGTCTGTTGTGGGGGGTGGGTGTAAGGGTGATGGGTTGTTTGGGGACATGCACTTTTTCATCTTTCCGTTATTTAATATACTGGTGTCTGATCAAAACACAGGCTTGATATCTTCATTGTGTTTGTGTACTTTATTGGCGACAGGGTCCATTGCATGCTTCTAAACATACACCAGTGCATTACTACCCATATCCATGTGACAGTACCAAAACATGTTCCTCAGAATATTTGGTTGATCAGATGCTGTCTCACAGCACGTCCCTCCGGCCCATCCCCTCTTGCAAGACCTGCATCCCCTTCACCTCCGTCCTCATCACCATCAACATCCTCATCAGGTGCTTCTATTTCAACATCAGGGGGCAGTGGCACATTCCGTCTGATACACATATTGTGCAGCATGACACATGCCATGGTGATCTTGACCACCTTCTCATGGCCATACAGGAGAGCGCCACCAGACTTGCTAATGCACCGAAACCGTGACTTCAAAAGGCCAAAAGTCTGCTCGATCACGATGCAATTGTATTCTTCTTCGTGCCTGTTCTGTGGGTTCCGTACAGGTGTGAAGAGCCAGCTCTTCAGGGGATAGCCCGCATCACCTGTATGGGGTAACGGATGGGGTCCTGTTACTGTTCACCTCAAGAGCGGCCTGTTCATTTCACACCAATTGACATTGCATTGTGATTCAAGTACACAGTCAACAGCATACATGCAGATGGTCTGTGTGACAGCAATGTGCAAGGGTGAGCTCGACCATGCAAGTAGACATGCCCCATTAATGCCTCCAACAGTAATTGACATGTCCTGGGTGAGGCAAGGTTTTAGGTGCCCCTGGGCCCAGGCAGATTTGGTTCTTCACTGCTGTTGTACTGCCATTCCAACATAGATGTTGCCATGCAGTGAGGCATCATTTCAGTGGTGGTAAAGGTGCGTGGTGAAATACTATGTCTATGGCTAGGGCTGATCCCTTTGCATGCATCATAGGGCACATTGCATTATTGATGTTGTGCTGGACTGATTCCGGATGACTATCTTGATGGCACGTATGACATCTGTGTATTTTGTGGCGTGGAATGTTGTGCAATGTGAATGTGGATGGGTGTTTGATGTTACTAGACCTGAAATGTCATCTGTGTTGTGTAGCTCATACTTGCATGTAGGTTCATCTCTAGTACGTTGCGGCCTTCCCAGATGGACATTGGCGTACATCTGTATGTGCATTTTGCAGACAGACGACAAGCTACACCCAGTTGGAGTATGTATCCGCCCCCCCATCACACCCAGTTGGAGTATGTATCTCTCCCCCCCATCACACCCAGTTGGAGTATGTATCTCTCCCCCCCATCATACCCAGTTGGAGTATGTATCTCTCCCCCCCCAACACACCCAGTTGGAGTATGTATTTCTCCCCCCCATCACACCAAGTTGGAGTATGTATCTCTCCCCCATCACACCCAGTTGGAGTATGTATCTCTCCCCCCATCACACCCAGTTGGAGTATGTATCTCTCCCACCCCATCACACCCAGTTAGAGTATGTATCTCTCCCCCCCATCACACCAAGTTGGAGTATGTATCTCTCCCCCCCAATCACACTGCCATGTGCTTGGCCTGCTACTCACCAAGTAGCCACGATTGTTGTGCGGTTTGTCGCTCCATGTAGCGTGGGATAGTTGAGTTCTGCAGGACCATGGAATCATGGGTTGATCCGGGAAATCGGGCAAAGCAATGTGTGATTATCTTGTTGGCGTCACATACCATTTGGACATTGATGGAGTGGAATTGCTTCCTGTTTCGGTAGACCACTTCATTGCGATGTGGGACCACCAATTCAACATGTGTACAGTCGATGGCCCCAATGCAACTTGGGATGCCTGCCAGTGAATAGAAGCCAACTTTGGTGTTTGCAATCTCCTGGGCAGTCCGTGGCATGAATATGTGTTCAGATGCATGCTTCAGGAGGGCATCGAGTACCTGGTTCAGCGTGCGTGAGAATACTGGTTGGGAGATGCCATGCATCTGGCCCACTGTATGCTGGTAGGTGCCTGTGGCCAGGAAGTGGAGCACAGTCACCACCTTGAGTAGAAGGGGGATGGCAGTTCTGATGTCTATGAGGCTCACAATGTCGTTGTGTATCATGTCCACTATGCTGGTGATGGTATCCCGGTCCAGACGGTACAGGGTGTGTATCTGCTCAGGGGTTAGGTTAAATGGACTGGCTCTGATCCTGGGGATTGGTGGGTGCCTCTGTGGTATGATTAGGTGCCGTGGTGGTGCTTGCTGTGCCTGTCTTGCCCTCCTCCTCCTCCCCCTGCGTCTCCTTTGGGCTGCCTGTTGTTGTTGCATCTGTGCTGCAATCATGTCCTCCAGTCCATGTAATGCTGCTAGTATTGGAACCATCTTGGTGTGGGAAGGGGTTTGTGAAGGGGTGTGGTGTGCTCCTTTTGAGCTGCCACAGTCTCCGTTGCCTCCACCTGTGCTGATTGTGTCCACCTGTGGCAGGTGGGAACACTGCTCAGTTCTCTTAACGTGTGGTTCGCGATGCCGGTATTTGCGCCATGGCGGTAAGGGGTTTTGGGGGCTTTACCATGCCGCTATTGTCATGTCCGCTCGCCTTGTGATGCTGTGCTAATAGCGGCATGGCGTAATTTACGGGATGGTGGGTCGCGCGCACGCGGACTTCCTGCTATTAGTGGCACCGTACTTAGCGGTGCCATTAATAGCGGTGAGCCGGGTCGTAATTCGCATGGGGATTTAACATTACCGGTATTCCATTACCGGTAACGTTAAATCCATACCGCCTACCGTGTAATGAGGCCCAAGGTCTAATGAACTGTCTGAAGGGAAACGTCATTATCTTTGGATTCCTCCTTTAGTTAACTTCATTCAATGGCCAGCCAGTCCTTAAAATATTAACATATAATGAAAGCCAAAGCACCGTCAGAAACATTTGAAACAAAGCCATGAGCAAACTTCAATACATAGAGCTGTCACAGAATATGCATTATGCTACGGACTCTGCTCAGGGACTAAATTATATCAGAATTGGTATTCTTTCTTGAGCATGCTGAGAAGCAATTAAACAGCCAGGTGTATTACCATACTATATGGAGGTGGAACAATAGGTTCACATTTGATGAACCAGTTGAAGTGTGGTCAGCGTGCTAAATGTTAGAATTGTCAAATGCTTGGCATATGGGTGGTATGGTTGCCTCAGTGAAAAAAGTTTCTCACATGGGTGGTATTGGGGGCCAGGGGAGGGGCATTAACTATTGATGACATATTCATCTGTCCCTCGGGATGGTCAAAACCATAAAGGCTTTAAAAGCCTTTAAAAGCTTAAACAGAAACCTATCCAGCAAATGTTATTAATGACTCCATTACCAACCTAACTCCCATCATAGCAACCATTTTCAATGCCTTCATGTATCAAAATCCTCATGAATAAACATCATCCAAGTTACCAGCTTATCACCAACGTCCCCTTCCCGGCCGCAATACTAGAGAAAGTGATTATCAATCAACTATTCAAGTATACTGAAACATATGATTAACCCTATGATCATCAGTCAAGTTGTAAAGCCATCAGAAACAATTAAACAGCTCCCACACCAAGTGCCATGTACAGGTGGTTGTTATGTTTGGATGATATGTTAGGAGTTATTTTGTTATCTGTGTTAATATTATAGGAAGCACAAGAATCTTCGTACAAAAATAATCAGAGAATTTTGAATGATTATTTACCACCTAATTATATGATCACCTTTTACTAACAACACCAACCACATGACCCAAGGAAGAGCATACTGCTCCAAACACTTATTGGCATATACAGTGTTATATTTTGTGTATGACAAATACTGATAAATAAATGTTGATGTAAAAGTCTGAAGAGATATAATGTTTGAGGTAAAAAGTGTGGAGCATCTTAATTTCATGTATTTTTTTATCAGACCAGGACGCAGTATCATAATTCATAATATTTTCATTTTTAGTCCTATCTTTGAGATGTCTTTTAAATAAAATTAATATTTCAATACAATATAAAGCTCGTATTGAGGTGGTCCTAACATTTAGAGGTTTAATTTGTTGTTGTAAAGTTACCATTCTGTTTTCAAATATCTTCAAAGATGGCTTTAGTTCACTTATTTCTTTAAATTGTTGCAGTTGTTTATATATTTCTGCTAGAGAGGGCCCTGTGTGCCAATGGACATCTCTCTGTAAATGATGCTGGTTTGTTCTTTCATTCTTTGTTTTTTCATTTTCATGTGGCACGGTGAAGATTTAGGTGGCTTTTTGGTGAGGGGGACTAACATCTTGAGGTTTAATGAACTTATTTCAAGGTAATCTTAGTCTGCCAAGAGTGCCTGGGGCGCAAGCTGCCATCTTGACTAGTGGCAGTCCTAGAAGTGCATCCAAGATATTACACGTCCACGGTCGTTATGGTTAAGTTGCTAAACCCATAGGAAGAGCACTTTTTGGGTGGCTTATAACTTCACTCCCCCTGGGCGAATCCACACCAAACTTTGTAAAAAAAAAGTATATGGCCCACTCTGCATATTTTTGCAAAGTTTAGTGAGGTTTGGTCCAGGGGGGGAAAAGTTATAGGGGGATCCCAAAATTTCTTTTTTTTTAGACTGAATGGGGAAAAAAATTTGCTCATGCCTAGAGCCCAAACCGCTGGATGGATTTTCACCAAATTTGCGGCAGGAGCAGCGGTCCCCAAAGCATGCTTTTATAAATTTGGTGAAAATCCGTCTGGTAGTTTTTTTTAAATGACCAAAAAGTAGGTCACAAAAAATTAGTGATATCTATGTCCGCTCCGCGGACGTACTTCCCTGTTCACTCCGCGGACAGGACACCGATTGGCTAATCGGCTTGCGTCATGTTCGTGGACATGTGACATGTCCGCTGATTGGCTGGGATAAAGCATGAGGTGCGTTGGATTGTTTCGATGCGCCCGCCATCTTGGATCCGTGTTTGGTGTCCACGGACATCGCAGTGAAAACATATTAAAAAACACAACATTGCACTTGTCAAACTTATCAAATAATCTCTGGGGAGGTGAGGGGTGATGAGGAGGGGATGGGATATGGCTGCAAGAAGCAAAAAACGGGTGTTCTTTTGTCGTGAAAGTCCAAACAGTTAGGATGTTTGTGAACAGTCCTGTGCAGGAACGGAAGAAGTGGTTGATTCCATCTTCGCCTCCACATAATGCACTTGAGAAGATTGTTTTTGATAAAACTCTCAAGAGATCTGACAGGACTCACAGCATTTTGTCAGGTGGTAGATTTGGAGGTGTTCCACAATATGTCCCTAAAGTATAGGCCAAAGAGATTGCATTTCGGCATTCAAGGGATGGAGATGTATAATCATGGAATTGCGTGCGATTTTGTTTTCCGAGTACACATACATTGTCAGAAAACGTTGCCAGTGTGCCCTGTCCACCTAAAACAGAGATCATGGAACAGTTCAAATCCAGGTACAAATGATTACCATCTGTTTTTTGATCAACAATGTTTTTAAGAAGTGTCCAAATAAAGCGTTCAATTTATATGTTAAAATGTATCCTCTTTGTTATTTTTTTTCAACTATTCCACTTTTTACCAAAACCTGTCATTGGGCTGCCCACAGAGTGAAATGGAACTACCTGAAAAGGCAGTGCTTCATTGCAAGGAAACCCAGAAGTGCTTTAGAATCCGTTTTTCCTTGGCTGTTGAAATTGCAAAATCATGGTTCCCAAACATCAAAAAAGAGCCAACATCCTCGCTGGGTGTTAACCATCACCTTATTTAAGGAATCCACATAAGCGCACTATGTCAGGAAAAGCAGAATCTATCATATCCACATTAAAAAGTGTGCTTGCTTGTGGAAAATCTGTCAGATATGGGCACAGTACCGCTGGCCGCCTGAATCAAAGCTGTCATTTGATTACACTGGCAGTTTAAAACTTGTGCATTAAAATCAAACTGTTGAAAAGAAGTGACTTGCCATCAAAAGCAATATAGGTTGCCACTATTTAATCTCTATGTTTTAAAAAGACTGGAATTAGAGATCTGTTTGCCTATTTTGAAATGTAAGTTTATTTGATCAAATACAAATTTAAATAAGTTGGGTTTTAAAGTGAACTGATACCAGCCAGAGGACTTCAAAGCACATTCCACAGTTTGCTCCAAAAAAGGCAGCTCTCCTGCTTCTCAGCAAAGCCAGGAACTCTCAGTTGGATGTTAATGGAGGGGGGAGGAGATTTTGCTCTGCTGCTCTGAGGAGAGACAATAGATTTCCTGGACTGAAAGGGTATGCAAATTCAAGTGTCAACAAGAACTCCTGCCAGCAGGAAGAGAGGCCTGGATTGTTCTTGGCCCAGCAAAACTTTGGGGGCGGGCCAGACAGATATGTGTATCCTTAAACCACAAGAAAGTATCTTTTTGAAAAAGACTCACAGAGAACTGCGCAAAATTGTAAAAAATCTGTAAAATATAGTGTTGTTAACATGAAAATCCTGGTCATAATTTGAAACTACTCAGAACTCTGTGCTATGTTCAGATACATGAGTACAAAAATGGTTATTTTGTAGTAATTGTGATGATGCTAGAAATATGAAAATTCACAGGATTATGCCCAGATGTCATGCGCATATATGTATAAAAATGTGGACAAATCTGACATTGGGTACCCAACCAAAAGCGCAAAAAACTGTCAAATCTGAACTAAAGCTCTCACCGAGATGGAACTTGGACGGATACTTGCTCCACTAAATCTGTGATGTAAATATGTCATTGCTAGCAAGTTGGTAATGTTGTAAATATGCTTTATATGAAAAATAGATTTACTGTGCGAAACAAAGGGGAGGTTCTCCCTGGACTGTAAAATGCAGCATCATCATGACACCCGGTGTTCTTCTCAAATCAAGGGAGAGGACATACCCTAACCAATAGGATTCCTAGAGGGTGTGCCTAGTATAATTCAGCCTACCCACCCCTTTGGGAAATACATAAATAGAGACAGCTTAGGACCTCGACAGACACACATTCACCCATCAACTGAATGCTGGAGAAGCACTTTGCAAGAAAAATCCTGATCCAAGTCTCCAGAACTTTGAAAGCAGAGAGTGCCAATTCCAAAGCTGAACGCTTCTCAGCTTGGCCTTTTAAAATCCTGAAACCAGATTTTATGCCAGACCTCCAAGGGGAACACCAAAAAGAACAGCCTGGCTGTGCTGTTTCTGCTTTCTTGCTTAGAATTCTTGCTAGAATCCAGAGATCCAAACCAGTAGAGCAGAGCTGTAACCAGATAGCTGTAACCCAGAACCAACCCGTCAGATCCAGTCCAGTGTGCCGGGCAGTGTCCAGAGTGCCGTGCTGAGTGCAGAATCGGAGCGCCCTGAATCCTGTCGGGTGGGCTAGCAGAATTCCAGTCCAGAAATCTTTGACCAGATCCCTGACGGGTCCATTCCAAACAGTAGTAGTGAGTATCTTATCATAGGATTGTCCCTAGCAAATCTCTTATCATAAGTAATCCTATCCAAACCTATTCTATCATATCCAGAACTGCATTGTAGAAAATCCTTTGTCTTTCCTGAATCTTTCTCTCATTCCTATAGTCCTTTGATAATAGTAGTGTTAATCATCTTTGCGCTAATATATTTGCTGACGAAAGACAAGTGTCTCGGCCAGCAAAAGCCAGACAGAGGCGTCACTGATCTGGTGGCTGTACCGTTGGGTATCTTGCATCTTCACAGACTCCCTAGTATAAAAAACTTGTTTGTAATTTTAAACAAAGCACAACCTTGTTTACAAATTTTGACTCTTTCTGACAAAAACCGACCTCTACTAAAACCTTCATAACTTCTGTACCATGCATGCTAGAAACGAAATTGAAGCTAACATCCTCAGCTTTCAAACGAATCCAAAACCGCATTCCAACTGTTTACACTTTTTCCGCAATCGCGTTTGCCACAAATTTTCATTTGGCCCAATTTCATCACGCATTCAAAGCCACATTTAAACCATTTTGACCTGTTTGCAATTATTCCTGTTTCTCTCTGAGTTTGCTGGGGGAAATTGGGATTACTACTGTATTTGTTGAGTTTGTATTCCTGAAACCAGTTTTCTCTCCCTCCATCTCTTTATACTGCATATTGGGGGGATTGAGTAGTGTGCAGGGGGAAAGAGTGACATTGCATTTGACTGAGCCCACACATAGTATTATTCTATGTTGCATTATTTTTCCTATCCATACTCCTTCTGATTAAAGAGATTGTTGATGGTAACATCACCCCATTGGTGATCATTGTATAAATATTAAATAGTGTGATATATATGGTGCAAATCCTTAAAATAAATCTTTTAACTTTGCAAAACAGCCTGCTTCCTGGTTCAGTGAGACCGGGGGGGGGGGATTCAAAGAGAGGGGCATGATATAAGGGTACATCATTCAGAAATAAAAGAACTTATAGACAAAAATATATAATTAAGGGTTTCAATTGTGCATCCCACGCTAGGCATTGACTTACGTGAAGTGCTGGGTTGAAATCACTTACAAAATTGGGGGCTCGTCCGGGATTTCTGAATTAGATATACCACTTATGACAGTCTAATACAGTGTGCTAACTAACGGGGTACATAATCCCTGTTGGGCTACCATGCTGTGTTACACTGTGAAAAGCACCCCTCAATAGGAACGCTCTAAGGAATTGGTCTGTTTTGCAAAAATAAAATAAACTTCTGTAAGTCAGGAAGGAAATCAATATTTCCAGAATGGCGACTTTGGTAGAAATGAATATGGCTAAAGAACACCTATTGCATAAATTATTTGTAAGAAGTGAATGGGCAGAGCAGGATCAGAATGTGTGGTTGCAGGCATTCACAGAACAGTTCACTGCAACAGGGTTAGACACATGGCAAGACCAGGGTCCATTACATGTGGCCCTGAGTGAATTATATATGGCCCCTAAGGCAAAGGAAGAGCAAAGCAAGATTGCCAAAATAGCAGCATATCTATACCTACATATTGGAGCAATACAGGACAAATATTCCGAGGGCCAAGATCTGGCAAACAAGCAACTGCGGGCATTAAAAAAAGGCCCAAACCGACCTGGACTCTGCTGAGTAGAGGCTGCAGAGGAGCCAGGAATCAGAAAATGAAAGTAGGCAGTACCTAACCAAAATAAAAGAAGACATGGGTATCCTGCAGCAGGAGAAGGTAGAACAGGATACCAGAATGCTGGCCTTGCAGAAGGAGTGCCAAGAAAGTTGGGACTCTCTACTGCAGAGCCAGAAAAAGCTGGAACAACAAATACATTTCAACAGGGCATGCGTAGAGCAGGTAGTCACCCTGCAAAGCCACCTAGATAGAGAGAAAGAAGAGAGTAATACATTAATCCTGAAAGTCCTGGATACCCATGCAGAATTTGATGAAGAGCGCCAGAAAGCTGGTGCTCTCCAAAGACAGGGGGATGACCTGGCTGCACAGAGGCAGGCTCTTGCTCAGGAAAGGGACAACTTAGGCCAGGAAGTCTGTTATTTAAAAGAGAAGACAGAAGAAAATCACCTCGCCCTTCAGGGACTGGGTGACCTCCAAAAAGACCATGAAAAATTGTTAGAGCACACAAGGAGGGTGGAAGATGCTCTAGCAAGGAAGGACCAGGCCAGTATGGACAGGACTCAGGAGGTAACCCTCCTGCAGCAAAGACTGGCCCAGTACTCTAAAACAACACAGGAAGCACAGAGAGTAAATGAGGCTCTTTGTGAGAACAATGCAGGCTCCACAGACAGGTAGCCATGCAAGAGAAATTGATAGAAACCAGCGAGGCCTTGATAGAGGAACATAAAGCTCAGATTCTTGCATGGCAACACGGAGCAGGGGCTGAGAGAGATGAGGTTTGCTGGGAAAGGGAAACACCTGAGCATAACCTCAGGAACCCTAGTACCAGAGGCCTTCATCTCTTCCAGTCCCTGGACTCTGCCACCCCCATGTCCACTGGCACTCATAAGCCAAGGGCCACGGGGATGACAGACTTCAATCCAATAAGGAATATGGGGCTCATAGACTAGCACCTCCCAGGAATGGATAGGCGGGCATCTGGGTATGGGTTCCCAAGTACTGTAAAATTTAGTGGGGAACTCCATGAGAGTAGACCCACTAAGGGCATCCTGAAAACCTCAGCCCAGCTAGTACAGTGGGGGGGGGGTGCTCATCAAATCCTGGGAGCAAGGAGGAATCAGAAGATTCCTCTGAGCGCCCCAGGACACAAGAGACTAGGTCCCCACATTCTGCCAGCCATTCCCAGGCTCGCAGAATCCAGAGAGCCTAGAAGACCAGACATGCATCTCAGGGAGCAGTGCCTCTGAGTCAGAGGAGGAGTGGACCAGGGTTACCCGAACCAAAAAGGCCAATAAGGTAAAAAGGGCGTTGCTCAAGGATCCCATAAAACAAATCAAAGCGATAAGGAGCATCATCACACCCTATCATAAGAACGTGAAATATTCTGTTTGGGAGCACCTAGAGCTCTTTGAACAGATGATAGAAACTTTCCATTTGAAGGACAGCCAAAGCTGTATTCAATATGTGAAATGGACCTTCTCACCAGAATACTCCAGCTTCTTTTCAGGGCTGGAGGACCAAAATCATTCTAGGTGGTCCACCTATAGGGCAGCCATCTTGAAGCATTTTTCTGTGCACAGAAATCCTCAGGAGGCTTGCAAGGCAGTCTACAACTTGCAATGTGGGGAAGATCAGGCCCCACAAGAATTTGTTCAGGAATTAAAGCGTGCCTTTGCGCAGACCACCAGAAGGGTGCACACTGACAGCAGAGAGTTTGTGAATACTTTTTTTCACGCTCTCCCCAAGTACATCATGACCCAGGTGAGAGGTTTTCACGAGAAAAGATCCCTACACTGGCTCATTGAAAAGGCCACACAAATTTATGAGGTGCATAAGCCCATAGAAAACAAAAATAATCCTAAAAAGCCCTAAACCAACCAAAACCCCTGCTGCTGCTAAGGTGGCAGAGGTGAAGGTTGCCCCCATTTTAGATTTAGAGATGGGGGGCCTAAAAACCTGCCTGCACAGAATCAGAGCAATCCCAAGCCCAGAAGGTCCTCGGCCCAGTCACAAACAGGGAGACAAGGGGGACCCCTCACGCCCCTGACTACATCAGCCCCTGTTACAAGGGGAATATACCTATCCTGGGTTATGTGTGGACTCCTCCAGCCCAAGGGGGAGTCCAACCAAGCAGCAGCTAACCCAGGAAACTTCCCTCCTCACTTCCCCCAGGAGGGCAGGAATTCCCTAAATCCTGGACAGAACTTCTTCCACAGTTGCCCGCAAAACCTTCAACCCGAAAATAATCCATCCTTCTTTCCCCACTTTCCTGAGCCCAGACAACCCAATCTGGGAGAGGGGAGGCCAAGGGTGGAGGGGTACCCAAACTTTCCAAACCCAATGTATTTTCAGAAAAGGGATAGCTACCCTTCCTGGGATCAGCCATGGGGAGACAACACAACCCTGTATCAGCCTGAGCGGGTATCACAACTAGAGCGCCAGGTCCAAAACATGGCACAGGATCTGGGTCGCATGCTGAGGGCTCAAAAGAACCCTCAGATGAGCATGCTGATGCAGAATGGCTCAATCGCATGACCTGGTGCTCCAGAGCAATGACGGGGGAAGAACCCTGACAACCCACCGGTTCCCAGGGAGGAGGCACAAAGGGAAGGGGGGTGTAAAGCCTGGGAGGTAGCTTCCTTCCCCACTTGTAAAAAGCCCCTGGAAATCCAGGAACCAGAACCAAAATCTCCTGCCCCTGAAAGTCTGCCACCCAAGGAGTAGAGGGGGGGTCGGAGAAACAAAGAACCCAAACAGACCCATTTTGAGGAGGAGGCACAAGTCTTCCAAATTGAAGGAGAGGGATCCTCAGAGGATTCTGGGATAAGGATCTTCTCCTTCAGAGATGGGGAAACTCCTCCCAAAGAAAAATGGGTCCCCAAGGATCCAAATCCAGACTGGGTAGATGTGGGGACGGAGTTAGCACTGCCCATCATCCAACCCCAGAAGCAACAACATGAAAATCCCCTGGTTCAAACCCATCCTGGTGACTGCCTCCAAAAAGGGGGGGGGGCAGCCCAGAACCAGGGGAACCCAAAACCTCCCCCATATTTAGCTGTCACCTTTTCTTTTCAGATCCCCAAGAATCCCGACAGAATTCTGCCCAAATCTCTTCTCTATCAGTGTCCAAAACTAGAAAACTAACCCACCAGTTGTCCAAAAATGTACATTATCTGTGCCCCCTTGAGGAGAAGGAGGTAAGATTCTATGCCCTGGTCCAGATACAGGGGCAGTGTTCAATTTTTGCACTGGTGGACACTGGATCCCTAGCTACCCTTCTGCCCAAAAAAGCCTTTTATAAACTGAATTCGGGAAGGGGGGAGAAATACCAAATTCCTCTCACCCCTCTTCCTGGACAACTTCAGAACTTTGACGGGAAGGAAATTCCTGTCCAGAGAACTGCGGATTTGGACATTAAAATTGGGCGACACAAGGTGAGGCACCCGGTCATAGTGGTAACTCCAGAGGGCACCCCTTGTTTACTATGGAATTACCTCCTGCGAAG
Organism: Ambystoma mexicanum; assembly: GCF_040938575.1. Taxonomy (NCBI): domain Eukaryota; kingdom Metazoa; phylum Chordata; class Amphibia; order Caudata; family Ambystomatidae; genus Ambystoma; species Ambystoma mexicanum. The sequence continues at coordinate 535,638,416 of NC_090930.1, forward strand.
GTTGTCACCCCTAATAGATTGTGTAAAAAAGGTCCTCTGGACCCAGACTAGCCGACCAATAAAATTAAAACAGAGTGTCAACCATATTAGTTTATACGGAACCTGCCACATGGTTGAACAAAAATCTGACCAAGTAGAATTTCACTTCCAGAACAACCAAATCTCAGACGTGACAGTAATAGCAGTAGGACAACCAACTGGTGATGGGGGGTCCTCTCTATTTCTGAAAATCAACCTTCCTTCCAGTCTAAGGTGGCATTCCACACTGGAAGGAAACCACTCTGAAATTCTTTACAAATTCACAATCGGAAATTCCCACTCCTGTAGTCCAGAAAGATGAAAAATCAGCTCAAAGCCTCGCTGATATTCAGCAAATTGGAGAACAGTTGTTCATCCCTATTCGGTTTAATGAAGGGAAGGACTCTGTTCTCACCCAAGTGTGTGTGAACAACGGTAAGAGCTTCATCAGCAAAGCCATGTTCCGCAAACTCCCCAAAGATCCAGCCATCGCCACATTTAAACTGATAGAAAAATGGGAAATGGATCAGGAAACACCCAATTCCAAACATCTCCTGCCATGCTGCAGGGGTATGCTCAAAATCTCCATAGGCAACAAGAGCATAGTCCATAATTGTTGGGTCGTGCAAGATGTCACTGCCGCCTTTTACTTAGGCAGTGACATTCTCAATCGCTTTGCCATTAGTTTGGACCTAATAAACTTCAAAGCTTGGTCCCGATTAGCGGATAATCCCATGGGCTTTGATGACCCACAGAAAGCATTTAGGTCAGCTCAACTGTTGCCTTATGCAGTTGAAATTCAGATTGGAGAGGAAGTCACCATCCCAGAATGGACCCGACAATTCTCCCTGGAAGTGAAGGTTAAAAGAGGACAGAAATTGAAAAACCCTGACGCCTATGTTCATCTAAATGCGTATCTCCAACAGCACGGGTTGGGGGTAAACCCAACACCACTAGTCAATATAGAACATGACACCATTCCAATAGAGGTGAATAACAGCAACTTAAAAAGTATCACTCTAGCCGCAGGCACCATTATTGGAATGGAGGTTGATGACCGACATTTTCCTATAGATTTAGGCAATGAACTGTTAGGACCAATCCCCAACGACTGTTTTGACAGTGATAGTGATGACAACACAACACCAGACAGGATCTTTACCCGGCATGGGGGGAACTTTCTGGTGTACACTTCCTGCCCTTATGGTAAGGAAGATGTGACCTGTGACTTCAGGAGGAATGAGGTGATTTTCCAGGTCCATGAGGGCTGGCTTCCCCACCTGAAGCCACCAGTCCAAATCAGCACTCTGACCAGGGACTTCTCCACCCAGCTGGAGGAGGCTGCTGAGATAGCAAAACCGAAGTCTTTCCAGGCTTCAGGCAGATGGTTGAAGAGAGAGTCAACCTATCTGATGCAGTGAGACTCTGGAGCAGAAGCAAAAATTGAAACAAGTTTTCTTAGATTTTCAAGATCTCTTTGCGGTGGACTCATATGACTGCGGTCGCAGTGACATCCACACAACAACAATTCCCACAGACCCTGACATGACTCCAGTGTTTGTGAAGCAATATCACTTGCCTCTCACATCAATGGAGTCCCTTACCGAAATAGTTAAGAACCTTGAGTCCCGTGGGATAATCCGTCCAGTCCACAGCACCTTCAATAATCCGGTGCTGGGGATTTTGAAGCCAAACGGCCAGTGGAGACTCTGTGCCGACCTAAGGGAGCTCAACAAACGGGTCCCTACTTCCCGATGGCCTCTTCCCTACATAGACCAAGGGCTGGCCCAGATCCAGGGGTCACAGGAATTCACTGCAATAGACCTGACCAATGGGTACAGGACTATACCTGTCAGTAGGGAGGACCAATACAAGCTGGCCTTTACCTTCGGGGGGGCAGCAGTACACATGGACCCGGACTCCCTTCGGATACATCAACTCCGGCAATGAATTTAACATTGTTCTACATAAGGCCATGCCCAACCTGTGTGAAACGGGTAACCTGGCTTATGTAGATGATGTATTAATCAAAAGCTCAACTGTGGAGGAACACATAGCAGAGATCTGTTATGTTCTGACACAGAGGGCTGCCGGAGAAAAACTCTCCTTTCAAAAGGCACAGTGGTGTAGAACCCGTGTCAATTTCTTGGGGCATGAGATTACTCTTCAGGGTCTCTGTCCCCAGGAAAAGAAAGTGGAAGCACTCCAGAAATTAAAAGACCTCACAACTGTGCGGGAACTTAGGACTGACTAATTACAGCAGAAAGTTCATTGAGGACTATGCAGAGATCACAAGACCCCTGATCCATCTTTTGAAGGAGGGGTCAAGTGGGAGTGGGGTCCAGAACAAGCTGAGGCAGTAAGACAACTCAAAAGAAGTCTATCACAAGCACCTTGCCTAGCTGCCCCTGTCAAAAACAAGGAGTTCTGCTTGGAGACAGGGTTCTCTAATACATGCTTGACTGCAGTATTATACCAAAAGCATGACAAGGTCAATAAAGTAATCTCCTATGCGAGTAAAACTTTATCCTCTGTGGATGAAAAATTCAATGATTGTGAGAAGGCACTCCTCGCAACGGTGTGGGCATTCAAGAATTACTGCCCGTTTATTCAGGGGGAACACATCATAGTGGAGAATCCACACCAGCCTCTGCAATATCTCCAAAGTGACAGAATCCGGGCGGGAAATGTGAGTAATTCCCAAATTACTTCCTGGATTCTGTCAATGCAAGGCTTTCCTGTGGAGGTCAGATATGGGCAAAGGAAGAAGAGTCCCCTCGCGCAAGGTCTGGCTGACTTGCACGATTGTACCAGAGAAAACTGTCTCGATAACGAGAGTCTAAAAATCAAGGACAACATGGAGGCATACCTCAATTCCGCACAAAAAGTCTTTGAAGAAGACAAGTGTGAGGGAATGCCCACTGTCTATGTGGATGGATGCTCCTACCATGTTGACAACAACGGGGAGAAAGGAACTTGTCGCCGGCGTAGGGAATGCATGGGTGAATGAGGCCCCAGAACCCTCCACTGGGTACAAGATTGGTCCACGAAGTAGTCACGTGGCAGAGTTGATGGCTGTGCATCAAGCCATCCTCACTGCTGTCCAACACCAACTCCACAAACTGGTCATAATCACTGATTCGGATTATGTACGGAATGGGTTCGTGGAGCACCTGGTTAACTGGAAAACCAGAGGCATGTTATGTGCTAATAACAAACCATTGAAACATGGAAAATTATTTCAAAATATTGATGATCTGGTCACCTCGAATGGGATGACCATTTACTGGAAAAAGGTCAAGGGTCATTCTAAAGTGGAGGGACCAGACAAAACTGGAAATTACCTAGCTGATCAGCTGGCCAAAACCAGAGCCATCCAAGGAGATCTACTTGAGATCGAGTCCCTGTTGGGGGAAATCCAGGTCACTGCTATCACTAGGTCCCAGACTAATGCTCCCAATGAACTCACAACTGCACAATGGTGTAAGGAGACCCCAGATGCAGATTTGATTACAGCTCAAAAAGGGGATCCAATAATTGGTAGGTTTTATCAACACATTGAGGACCCTGAGAACTTTACCCTGATGGATACTGATTACATCGGGAAAGAGGACCTCAGAGTGTTGATGAAGTATCCAAAAATGTTCCAAATCCAAGACGGTTTGTTGGTAAGGAGATCCCTAGCTGGCCATGATCAGTGGGTGGTCCCTACCTCATTCCGAAGCCTGATGTTAAGTCACGCCCAAAATGCGGCCACAGCAGGTCATAGGGGGTTCCATACACCACTTGAAATCTTATGAGAGGTTGCATTCTGGCCACACATGGGGCAGGACCTCGACCAATACTTGAAGGGGTGTCTTGTGTGTGCACAATTTCAGCCAACATCCCTCACACACCGTGCGTCTCTCCAAAAGAGGGGGATGACACTGCCATGGTCAGATTTGCATGTCGATTTTATCGGGCCCATGATTTGCTCCTCTAGGGGGAATAAGTACATGTTGACCGTGACATGCTTGTTCACTAAATGGGTAGAATGTCTCCCGGCCCCAAATTGCAAGGCAGAAACAGCAGCTGCCCTGATGATCAACCACATCTTTTCGCGTTTTGGACTACCCCAAAGGATCGAGTCAGACCGAGGTAGCCACTTCACTAGCGAAGTAATGACAAAAATGTGGGAGATACTTGGGGTCAAAAGGAAATTACACATTGCCTACTGGCAAGCCTCTAGTGTTGTAGTAGAGAGATACAACAAGACAATTGTGAGCATATTAAAAAAGTTTGTGGCAGATTCCTGGCCAAGTTGGGATATTCGATTACCTCTTGTCCTGATGGCCATCATTTTTACTCCTTCATCTGCAACTAAAATGTCACCGTTTGAGCTGATGACTGGACGCAGGATGGTGCTTCTCCAGCATCTGCTCTACAGAACCCAAGAGCAGACATTAATCAATGCCTCCACAACTCATGAGTATGTTGAAAATCTAATAAAACACCTTCAACATGCTTTTGCCTATGCTCAGCGAAATCTAGAAAGATCTTCAGACAGCATGAAGACCCACTATGACTTAAAGACTACTAGAAAAGAATACCATGTAGGAGACCGGGTTTACTTATACAATTTCCAAAGGAACCAGGCCAAACAGCGCAAATATTTGCCTTGCTCGAGGGGTCCTTTTGAAATTGTAGACAAAATCTCACCAGTCGCCTACAAAATCTGCATCCCCAAAAGCAGTTTGGCAGAGGGGGAAGATAAGTGGGTCCATATCAATCAACTGAAGTGTTGCCATCCTAGGCATACTCTCCAGGGGGTCACTCCAGCTCCCTAGAATTCCAACTATAAAAATATTCCATCTATATAATCAATAAATTGCCAATAGAAAAAATGTCCTGACATGTCAAATGTATGTGTCCGCCCCACTACATAGATAGTGGTGGGGAAATGTCTACAAATATGCTTTTTGCTTTGTCATCCTAGAATTGGAAACCATGGAGACTAAAATGAAGAGAGGACCACCCACGGACCGGAAGGAAAGATCCAAGGGGCCCGGGGTATCGCTCCATACTCACATCAGGACTGGGTGAGGAGAACTGGTCGATCCACCACTGAGAGGAGAAGCTGATGAATTTTGACATTTGAACCAGAAAGAAAAGAAACTGATCATCCCACTCTCGCAAATTCTCTTGATGGATGGTCAACGCCAAATTGCGAGGGGGGCTTGTGGGATGTATTGACCCACTAGGCTCTGCCCTGCAACATCACTATGTGCTACTTTCACCGGAACCAACAAAATGGTTGCAAAAAGCCCTAGGCGTGCTTAACCTCTGAGTGTGCAGTGAAACCGGAAAAATTGGATGCCAATCTACTTTGCCTATGTCAGGGGTGGAACAGGAGATCACACTGCCAAAACCTGTCATTGGGCTACCCACAGAGGGAAATGGAACTACCTGTAAAGGCCGTGCTTCATTGCAAGGAAACCCAGAAGTGCTCTAAAATCAGTTTTTCCTTGGCTGTAGAAATTGCAAAATCATGGTTCCCAAACATCAGAAAAGATCCAACATCCTCACTGGGTGTTAACCATCACCTTATTTTGTCGTGACTCAGCCTCATTTAAAGTCACGAAGACTTGCGATTGCCCCTCCAAGTACTTGGAGGATTCCTTGGCGTCTAACGCAATGCCAAAAACGTGGATTTCTGTGCAGACTACAGCATCCAGCATTCCGCGCTAATGCTTGAGTCAGGCGCTATGGTCACGTGATACGCACGGACCGTTGTTCGCGTCTGTATGCGAATAGTATTTATGCTTGCTGCGCGCACGGAACGGGTGCTCCTTAACTGAGTTAAGTGCCAGTTCTGTAGCATCAGTTTTTCTGCACTCTTGTTGTATTTTGAATCCTATTTTTGACTCCTTGGCCTGTTACTTTGAAATTACCTTTTGGAACTCTCCCTGATTTCTGGTTTTTGGCTCCTTCGGATTGATACTGGTTACCCCCGATGCGGCTCACGTTACCTGGATTCCGCCTGTCTACCCTTTTGTTACATCGCATTCCCGGAACTCTGCAATCCAGCATATCGCTTCCGACACCTGGCACAGTACCTCCCATTCCCGTTTGGACCCGTTGCTTACCTGCATTTTCCTCCCCTTCCAGTTTCCTTTCTTTTCTCCTACTCTCCTTGTTTATTTTGTCCCTTCTTCTACACCTTCATACACAGACTCACTTACCTGCATCTTGGGACGCTTTGCTGAATCACGAGGATTGGTTACCTTGGATACCAGAGTGACTACTGTGGACGCTCTCCTGATTTCTTTGTCGGTCATTCATTTCACTAATACCAGGACGCTTTGCAGTACAACACGAACTGTTTCACTGGGATTACGGGACTTTTCTTGGAACTTCATTCTTTGGTTCTTCATTCTGTTCCCTCCATTGTGGCCAAGTAGGTTACGGGTCTTGTTCTTCACGGAGCAGGTAAGAGTGGGAAACAGGGGGTGGTGTCTGACACGGTTGGTATATTTGAATCCTGTTTTTGACTCCTTGACATGTTACTTCGGAATTACTTTTTGGAATTGTCCCTGATTTCTGTTTTTTGGCTCCTTCGGATTGATTCTGGTTACCCCTGATGCGGCTCACGTCACCTGGATTCCGCCTGTCTATCGTTTTGTTACGTCGCATTCCCGGAACTCTGGAATCCAGCATATCGCTTCCGACACCTGGCCCAGTACCTCCCATTCCCGTTTGGACCCGTTACTTACCTGCATTTTCTTCCCCTTCCAGTTTCCTTTCTTTTCTCCTACTCCCCTTGTTTATTTTGTCCCTTCTTCTACATCTTCATACACGGACTCACTTACCTGCATCTTGGGACGCTTTGCTGAATTACTAGGATTGGTTACCTGGGATACCAAAGTGACTACTGTGGACGCTCTCCAGATTTCTTTGTCCGTCACTCATTTCACTAATACCAGGACGCTTTGCAGTACAACACAAACTGTTTCACTGGGATTACGGGACTTTTCTTGGAACTTCATTCTTTGGTTTGTCATTCTGTTCCCTCCATTGTGGCCAAGTAGGTTACGGGTCTTGTTCTTCACGGAGCAGGTAAGAGTGGGAAACAGGGGGTGGTGTCTGACACGGTTGGTATATTTGAACAAAGTATTAAAACAGCTGTTATTGTTTTTTCCTCTAGCTCTGTTGCTGCTGCTCCTGCCTTTCCCTCAAGCCCCTAGTCTGTTAGGTGCTTTCCTCATCCTCCTACAGACTGTGCTCTTGTGAGGAAAGTCTGGCTGCAAATTGGCTTCAGGCAGAGAGAGGGTTGTGATAAGGACTGTCTGGTTTTGACATTTAAGGAATCCACGTAAGCGCAATATGTCAGGAAAAGCAGAATCTATCAGAGAATATCCACATTAAAAAGTGTGCTTGCTTGTGGAAAATCTGTCAGATATTGGCGCAGTACCGCTGGCCGCCTGTATCAAAGCTGTCATTTGATTACACTGGCACTTTAAAACTTGTGCATTAAAATCAAACTGTTGAAAAGAAGTGACTTACCATCAAAAGCAATATAGGTTGCCACTATTTCACCTGTATGTTTTAAAAAGACTGGAATTAGAGATCTGTTTGCCTATTTTGAAATGTAAGTTTATTTTATCAAAGACAAATTTAAACAAGTTGGGTTTTAAAGTGAACTGATACCAGCCAGAGGACTTCAAAGCACATTCCACAGTTTGCTCCAACAAAGGCAGGTCTCCTGCTTCTCAGCAAAGCCAGGAACTCTCAGTTGGATGTTAATGGAGGGGGGAGGAGATTTTTCTCTGCTGGTCTGAGGAGAGACAATAGGCTTCCTGGACTGAAAGGGTAGGCAAATTCCAGTGTCAACAAGAACTCCTGCCAGCAGGAAGAGAGGCCTGGATTGCTCTTGGCCCAGCAAAACTTTGGGGCGGGCCAAACCGATATGCCTTTTAAAATCCTGAAACCAGATTTTACGCCAGACCTCCAAGGGGAACACCAAAATGAACAGCCTGGCTGTGCTGTTTCTGCTTTCTTGCTAAGAATTCTTACTAGAATCCAGAGATCCAAACCAGTAGAGCAGACCTGTAACCAGATAGCTGCAACCCAGAACCAACCCGTCAGATCCAGTCCAGATTGCCGTGTAGTGTCCAGAGTGCTGTGCTGAGTGCAGAATCTGAGCGCCCTGAATCCTTTCCGGTGGGCTAGCAGAATTCCAGTCCAGAAATCTTTGACCAGATCCCTGACGGGTCCATTCCAAAGAGTAGTAGTGAGTATCTTAGCATAGGATTGTCCCTAGCAAATCTCTTACCATAAGTAATCCTATCCAAACCCATTCTATCATATTCAGATCTGCATTGTAGAAAATCTTTTGTCTTTCCTGAATATTTCTCTCATTCCTATAGTCCTTTGATAATAGTAGTGTTAATCATCTTTGCGCTAATATATTTGCTGAAGAAAGACAAGTGTCTCGGCGGGCAAAAGCCAGACAGAGGCGTCACTCATCTGGTGGCTGTACTGTTGGGTATCTTGTATCTTCACAGACTCCCTAGTATAAGAAACTTGTTTGTAATTGTTAAAAAGCACACCCTTGTTTACAAATTTTGACTCTTTCTGAGAAAAACTGACCTCTACTAAAAACTTCATAACTTCCGTACCGTGCATGCTAGAAACGTGTAATGTAAGTGTCAAATTCAAGCTAACATCCTCAACTTTCCAACAAATCCAAAACTTCCAACTCCTTATAGTTTTTCCGCAATGGTGCTTCTCGCGCGCATAAAAGTTTGCCGTGAATTTTCGTTTGGCTCAATTTCAACACGTGTAAAACAGCTGTTCTTTGCATCCGACCTCAGAATTAAGTGTTCAATCTGCTAGTTATTCAATCATCATTACTAGTGTTTATCTGAAACTATACAAAGTGGCTCCCACTAGTTTTGAATCCAATTTAGTGATTTAAATCCATTTTTCAGTGTTTTTCCCATTCATTCAAAGCCACATTTAAACCATTGTGACCTGTTTGCAATTATTCCTGTTTCTTTCTGAGTTTGCTGGGGGAAATTGGGATTACTACTGTATTTGTTGAGTTTGCATTCCTGAAACCTGTTTTCTCTCCCCCCATCTCTTTATACTGCATATTGGGGGATTGAGTAGTGTGCAGGGGGAAAGAGTGACATTGCATTTGACTGAACCCACACAAAGTATTATTCTATGCTGCATTATTTTTCCTATCCACACTCCTTCCGATTAAAGAGATTGCTGATGGTAACATCACCCCATTGGTGATCATTGTATAAATATTAAATAGTGTGATATATATGGTGCAAATCCTTAAAATAAATCTTTTAACTTTGCAAAACAGCCTGCTTCCTGGTTCAGTGAGACCGGGGGGGATTCAAAGAGAGGGGCGTGATATAAGGGTACATCATTCAGAAATAAAAGAACTTATAAACAAAAATATATAATTAAGGGTTTCAATTGTGCATCCCACGCTAGGCATTGACTTAGGTGAAGTGCTGGGTTGAAATCACTTGCAGATGAGACCTAGGCTACATATTTGATTTTACTACCTTCTTTGGTGGTGGTTTTTTGTTTTTTTATTCTTTCTATGTGGTAATGAGAGCATGGGACTAGGGAGCACTGTGGTGTCTTATGGGCATTGTGGTCCTCTGTTGCTGGTGTAGTTATTTTTACTTTCAGGGGCTTTCGTATTATTATCTACACGGTGTGGTGATTTAAATTTGAGGTACAGTAATTAGCACTTGATGCTTTTCTGTAAGTGATAACGTGGTTGGCACTACTTGAACTACATTATTCATTATTGATTTTGTTTCACTAGGATTGTGTTGGAAGATGTTTGCTCACTGTGCCAAACGCTAAGGTTGGTATTAGGGGAAGTTTGGATAAGGTATTGTTTATGTTTATGTTCTGTTTTGGATCAGTGCCCTAAGGGGGACATGTCTGTACTCTCACAGGTGTCTCTCCCCGAGTGGATTTGACTTGTAGAACATTTAGGCTTTCCATGCCCTGAAGATTGATTGTTTTCCAATCCGAAACGCGTTGGCCATATAAGAACATCTATTGAAGCCTATTTGGATGTATTTTTGCAAAGAAGTCATTTGAAGAAGTTATGTTGTGGCTTTAAAAATTGTAATTGTCTCATTTGGAAACGGAGCAAGAAGCCATATCAATTATATGGACCTTTAAACTGTGAATGATTTAATGCACAGTACTGCTGGTCATCAATTTGTTGGGCATAAGTACGAGCCCTATGAGTTAATCGGGGCACATTGCAAAGTGTGCTTTCTTTTTGGTTGAGAATGAACAGAAATTGTTTTTTGTGAATGAACAGAAATTTCTTTGAAAATATTATCATTTGAAGTCTACTTTTTTAAATTTGCTTTTCAATTAAAACCCCTGTTGGAACTACGTTCTCTGAATATTTGTGTATAGACCTTGAAAATCTGTCTTATATAAATGTAAAGTGGGGGCTTTGACGTGGCGCGAAGTTCCAGAACAACATATTGTTAAAGTCATTGTGGGTTCGGAGGGACCCTTTTGGAGTGCATTCTGGGGTTACTGTATGGTGACGTATGGTCTTGTTTTGCTCTACATAAGTGAAGGAGTCCGTGACCTAAGCATAGAAGGGGCTATTGCTAGAAGCACTTTGGGCCTCATTACGACTAGTGCGGAATGGGTTTAACGGTGCTGGTAATGGTGCTGGCGCGTTAAACCCACTCTGTACTATTACGAGGACCCCTTGCGGGAACCGCTCTGGACATCTGGTTTTTCCAGATGTCCATTGTGGGTCCCGCAAGGGGACCAGGGAGCTAACAATGGGCCCGTTTGTAATGGGCCCGTTGTTAGCTCCCTCCCCATTCCCACTGAGCCCGATGGGGGCTCGAATGGGAATGGGGAAGGACTGGGCCTGGGTAAACTGAAGGAGGAAATACCAGGCCCTCCATACTTGGAATGGGCCGGTATTTCCCCATTCAGGGAACCTGGACCCAGACACAATTCTGGAGGCAGCCATGCCCTTATTAAGGGCATGGCTACCTCCAAAGTCGTAATGAGGCCCTTTGACTCTTTTTTGTGTACCCTCTACTTCAATGTTGGAGTAGGGTGCATTCTGTCATTGCAAAGTTTCCCTACCCCTTAGCAGCGCCATGATCATCGAGCAAGGGCAGCCCCCATATTTTTCCTACTGTGCACGTGTACAGGGCCGGTCTTAGACCAGATTGCACCCCAGGCAGGAAGCATCATTGGCACCCCCACAAAATGTTGGCAGAGCTGCTAACTTCAGAGACGATGGGGAGGGGAAAACTTACTTGTGTGGGGGCATCTAACTTCTTTACACATGCTAATGAGACTATTCTAGTGCGGCTTCAATGTTACAATCAGTTATATCTCTCTTTCACTTATAAAACCATTCAGAAACCACACACTTAAGCTCTGCTGTGAAAATGAACGGCCTCCTTCCCCTACACTTACAATCACTCCCCTGACATGCAAGAATGAACACCCATCTGATTTCAATTGCCTAGAAATGTATGCATATGATTGCAGGTGCTAACAATAAAATGTTTTACATGGCCAAATGCCGGTCATTTGTTAAATGTGTTGCTGCCACCACCATTTATTTTCTGTGCCTTGTCCTTCTATTGCTCTGTTCGTTTTTACCAAACATGAGGAATGGTAGAGGTGTGATTGCTGGAGTCTGAAATGTCTAAGATAAGGGGAGGGGGTCATGGGGTTTGATGTGTTTTGCTTAAGATTCCAGCTCTCAGATCTGTATCACTGAAGCTGATCATGGGTATTTGCCTGGGCTCTGCTTGATTCACTCAAGGTGAGGGCTTGGGTGCACATGGGTGGGTGGGTGTTCATTCTAACCGGTGGCTGTGCCCACCATTTATCCACACCCTCTCATTTGTGTCTGATCTGGTGCTTCTTCAGTGCCTGTGTGTGCCTCGGCATGTGACTGGGTGCAACACAATGATGGGTTCAGCTTTGTGTCTGTGTGTGTCCTGTGCAGTCTCTTAGCAAAACCAAGCAGCATGGGGAAGGCTGGCTTGGGGCACATTCAAGACATATTGCAGAGTGCTAGGGAAGCAAGGACAACCCACAAAATATATATTCACATGTGGGTGCTGTATCAGATCTCTGCACAGTGCTTTTAGCCTGCAAACTTCACTAATTTTCAAGTTGATTGCATTATTTCAGTGACAACACAAATGGCGAGGCAGAAACGTAAATGGTGGACTTTACAGAGTAATACTACATTCTGAATGCCCGTTCCTCTATATTGTTTATATTGGTTGCCCAATATTTATTAATATTAAATAGAAGCAATTTCAGGTTATTTTACACTCTAAATTAAAACAATTGATGTTTATAAATTGATGGGCTTGTGCTACACCCAGAGCGTGGCAAAGAAAGGGCTATTCATGTCTGTGTTAAACTGTAATTAAAATAATAATGGAGTCAAACTGGCGCCCCCTAGAGCCTGGCCCCTCAGGCAGCCACCTGCACTGCCTGATGCAAAGACCGGCCCTGCACGTGCATCAGAATTACAGTTCTCATGGATGCGGTGAGGCAAGTTGTTGCAAACTAAGAATGTATTTTGATTCTGAGTGAAGGTCATCAGCTTTGAATTTTTGCTTGCGAGCTAAGGAAGCCCATGCATCGGACACACAGTATAAGGTTCAATTGTTTTTTGACCTTGAGAGAAAGGGACCATTCTGAAAGGAATTGAATGAAAGGAGGGTTGTAATAATGTAAGATATGATAAGGTTATGCATTCCAAAACTGGACTAAGGAACATGTAAATTCAGTTTATGAAAAATTGTTGGTGCGAACAGAGTCTGCGATACGGTCTGAGTTACGCCAAGAGAATGGAAAAGGCGAATATAATGTAAGTTTCCTTTTCGACGATTTTATACCTGAACGAGCATCAACTTTTCATTATCTGACCCTTATTTCTGGGTTACATTCTACTTGTTTGTTCTGTGTGGCATATTGCAATGAAACACAAGTATAACCTTTGTGTGTAATGTTCTTTCTACTGCCCAGATGGGCAGGCCAGCATTGAGGTGCATGTAGACCACTACTTGGTTCTCCCAGGTTCAATGCTAATATTTCTTTAAAATGCCATCTATGAGCACCTCGAATTGTAGCGTCAGCTTCCGTATCCCGTTTAGAGTTGATCATACTACATAGCAATGTCCTCGGAAGCAAATTGTGTACTACTTTCCACATTGTTTTCTCTCTGTTGACATTGTTTCATGTCTGTGCTAATCGTTAGTTTAAACTCTATGCCGAATTAATAAGTCAATAGATAAATTGTAATAAAGATCGGCTAGTGAGACACATTTCTATTATGTTTTTTAAACAGATACATCCTGCCATTCTGCGATTGTCATAGATTCCAGGTGCCAACTGACGGGTTCCTTAACCGGCAGCTGCAGATGCTTGTGAACAACTGGATATATTTGACTCTTTTTTGGGACGATTGCCAAGGACCCATATGCCCTTACACTGTACTAGCGATTAGGAGCAACATAACATCCTTTACGGTGGTCTAGCCCCAAGTTGATGCACAAGCCCTGGAATTCACTGTGCGACCCAAGCGCATCTTTTACCCAAAATGAACACCTTGTGTACACAAAAAGAACAACGCGTGACTCACGATAAACATTTTCGGATCGTGAGCAAAGAAACAAATTTCCAATTTGAATGAATATGGCAATAACCGGATGTTCTCACAGCGTTTATTGTGAAAGAAAAGTACTTTACAAATTGTACAGTCTTGTTGTTTCATTTTAAAGTACGGTTTAATATTCCGAATTGTGACGTGCTGTGTTGTGAGACGATGTGTGATGATTTTCAGGTTCTGCGTCACGTCATTTAGGTGATGACTGGGCGCGTTTGGCTACGCTCCCCAGGAACGTCACCGAGAAAGGTGAAGAATATCACTAGGTTTGTTGATGTGAGGCTCAGGGGCGGGACATATGATTTAGTGCCGTCAGGGCAGTTCACCTTACGCCAATGCAGCAACGGATAAGATTAGCACAAGATGCTGCCAGATTTCGCATGTGTAGGGGTGATGAGGATGGGATGGGATATTTCTGACCTGATTCCGAATGAGTTTACAAAGTTTGGTGGGATTCTGTCAGGAGGGGGCAAAATTAGAGGGGGGGTCCCAAAATAATGTAATGGCTTATAAATGAGGTGCCATTTGACGAATCTACACTTCATTTGGGAAACTGATAATAGATCTAGATATACATGTTTTTGCAAAGTTTGGTGGGTTTTTGTCGAGAGGGGGCAAAATTAGAGGGGGGGTGCCAAAATAATGTAAAGGCTTATAAATGTGGTGCCATTTGACAAATCTACACAAAGATTTGTAAAAAGATTATAGATGTAGATATAAATGTTTTCATAAAGTCTGAATGGATTTTGTCAAGTCGGGGCTAGGTTATATGACGATTGTATGTGCATACATTTGACACTTTTGAAAAAATAAAACATGGGTGGATTTCCAGCAAACGTGCCTAAGGAGCATTGGCAAGGACCTACAACCATGGTTTTGGAAATGTGCCAGTGTTTTCTTTTTGACAAGTGTTATAATGTAGCTACAAAAAATAGCAGTATACCTTTAGTGACTGAGGGGTAGCCTGTGGCCATGGGCAGTGGGTAGATTGTCTGGGCTTTGGAATAATATCATGATCCGGACAATCTGGCTACTGGCCATGACCACAAGGGACAACACATAGGATTAAAGTGGCCATGTCCACCTAAGACTGGCTTTGTGGTAAAGTTATTAGAAATTAGGATAGATTTGAAAGGGAAGAAAAATGGGCTTGGAAAAAATTTCATAATACAATGCTATTTGGATTAATGTATTACTTAATGCACTAAGTACCTCATGATATTTATTACAATGATCCTTGACATTTTTTTATTAACATTACAATAACAATCCCTTGTACAGACTTTTCATGAAAGGTAAATGCACATGTGATGTCATCAGTGTTGTCATCAAAGACATTTGTGATGTCATCTTTGATGTCCTGGGTGTTAGTCTTAGCAGTGCACGGTGGGGGCGCGAGTTATGGTTGCTTAGCTTACCATAACTGGTGAATTTCATGGGGTTTTCGGTTTTACTTCTAACCATAACGTCCCTTTAACAAAGTTTTTTCACTGAATTTCATAGGTTTTTAGTAGCGCAACTTAACCATAACGTCCCTTTAACAATGTTTTTTCATTGAATTTAAATATAGATACACCACCTCTCTATAACCAACATCAAACCAGAGTTCTAGGCCTTTGTCAGATGTGTAACCAAGTGCATAAAGAACACATAGGGCCTCATTACGAGGTGGGTGGAATGGGTTTAACGGCACCGGTAATGGTGCCGGTGCCGTTAAAACCATTGCACCCTATTACGAGGTTCCCTTGCGGGACCCGCTCTGGACGTCTGGTTTTACCAGAAGTCCATAGCGGTTCTCGCGAGGGGACCAGGGAGCTGACAACGGGCCCATTGTTAGCTCTCTCCCCATTCGCATTGAGCCCTATAAGGGCTCGAATGGGAATGGGGAAGGTCCGGGTTCCCTGAAAGGGGAAATACAAGGCCCTCCAAGGTCGGAATGGCCCAGTATTTCCCCATTCAGGGAACCCGGACCCGAGTTTGGAGTCAGCCATGCCCTTATCCAAACTCGTAATGAGGCGCCTAGAATGAATATACGGTATTTGAAGGGCTTTTTTCCCTAATCAGAAACTATTTTTTGACCAGGAAACAAACCCATATTACATTTTTCCGTACACAGACTAACCGTACCCTAGATTCTCTTTGGAACGATAGGTCCTAAGAAGAGTCACAAAACTAACATGTAAACAAGTTATGTGCTTTTGACTGTGCAATGATGCCAGTTATTCCCTCCTGTTAGCTTGATTCTTCTGTCATAGGAGGACCTTCTAGGATTTGCCCAATCCTTTCTGCAGGAACTGATAGGGCGAATCCTCTAGCTCAATTCCTGCACATTTGTGAAGAGATATCTCTTTGCTGTGCACAATGCCAACATGAATGAAAGAAAACAAAGAAGGTCCATGCCTTAGATACACTCCCCCATTTGCTCCCACACGCAGCTGCACTACCCCCACACTTCCAACTCCTACCAAAAGCACTTGTAAGGCTGAATATAGACTTGCAAACATTTCTCCTGGTCGCTGCTGTGCGGCTGCTCCAGGGATAACGGGGTGCACAATTCCCCAGGAATAGCTCAACATCATGATGATTCTGTTGGGGGAATAATACTGATTGTCCAGTATGCAGCACCTGATGTGTTCTTTCAGCATCCCTACTACAGCCAGGTCCGAGTTCTGGGCCAATATGAAGAACTGGCAAGACTGTGACCAAATGTTGTGACTGCATCTTCATAGTGCAAATTGAAGGATGACATGTACAGTTGAATGCACCTTAATTTTATTTTACACATATTTATTCATGAAATGCTGTCATCAGAAAACAAATTTATATTTTAAAATCTTTGTTGATATCGAAACGTGTGCGTCACGGACTGCCATAATAAGCTGTCTTTCATATCACTGAAAGGAGTAGGGCTATGATGTATCTACTCTTAGAGATACCGTTTTTAAAGTGTTTTCATGCAAAGTCTTCTCTGCAGGAAATACATTGCAATATGCTTATTTATTTACTCACTTCAGAGAAATAACACGATGAACGTTGCGAACGATATGTGAAGAGATATTTCCTTGACTCTGGCTTTCAGAGAAATAGCCAACTTGATTAAATATTTAGAGTGTTAATGGAAAGAAGCAACTGCCAATTTTAAATGATGACAAATTTCAGCACCTAAAAAGTTGCCGGGCGGTCACCAGTGTTTGGGAACAGCCACTAGAGCTGGGAAAGCAGAGCGCGGACTTCTCATTAGCAAGACTCTAATTGTTAATCGGAGAATTGAGTCGACCAAAGTATGATGCGGCTCAGCAGTGCGCTAATCGCCTGACCGTGACAATTACAGGGTATTCCTATTACTGCCAACAGGATCTCTGCTAGAGGGGAATCAGAGTTACTTTTCAATTACAGCCAGAAGTATGAGTAATGTGCATTAGGTTTTTACTCTTTATGAGTAACATAAAGGATATTTGGAATGCTTTCCTCCTAATGCCAATTGTCTAACATAGAGCAAGTGTCCCCTTTTAATTTACCTGCTATGCCCACTCCATTGAAAGTGCATAATGCATGAGAGCTGCTGTGTGGATAGCTCAGAAGCTGCGTTTCCTCCTCAATCTACCTAATATTAAAAGTATATTGAGCAATCCAAGCACTGCTTAAGAGCGCTTCACCCCTGTCTTTAGGGCTCTATTTTTGTCAGACTGGATCCAAAATGTATATCAACAAATTTGACATTTTCCTACTGTTCTGCAGAAAGCATGTAAAATGACTCCATGTTTTAAAACAGCAGGGAAACTTCCAGTGCTACAATTAACTGGTAACATATGCCACTGCTGCCAAGAGGATTTTTAATCCCTTTAAACATTAATGCAGCATTTTTGCTTCTGTCGCAATAAGGCTGCCATCTGTGTTCGGGCCTGCTGGGAAACTGGGGATATGTGTACAGAGAGGGAAGGAGAGGGGGCAGGGCGGAGTGCCCCTCCATCCAGCAGATAAAATTACAATTGAAACCTTTTGAAATGCATTATTACCAGATCACATGCTTGTGTGAGCACAGCTTCAGTCTCTAAACCAAGTCAACAAGAAGGTTTAGAACACACAAATAAACTGCTCTCCTAGAGTATGTGTCAAACAATCATTTGGGGGAACGTTAGTGCCAAGCACTTTAACTTGTAAACTCCAGCAATTTTACTTTGGCACACTTTTTAAGTGCATTTTAATGATGATGCCATATTCATTGCGTGTATTTGGGAATAAGAAAGAACGTTGTGCCTGTGGTTCGTTATTATGGGCCAGAAATGCTGAACTCTGTTCCAGGCACGCCATGTCTCTCTCTACAGAGGTGAGCTTAAAACGGGCAATTTCTACCATAAGAACCCCTTTTCGAGATTTTCAAATGTAAATGAAAGAAGAACCATATTGGTGATATGTACGTGTAAGTACAGTGTACCTGTAATCTTTTTTTTTCCATTGGTTCATGGGTTAAACAAATAACTATTAACCTTTGCTAGTACATATTATTCATAAGAGAGTAAAACATACAACATTGTTTCCAAAATGGCAAATACAAACATCAATACCATCCTTTCACGTGTCATAACAATCCAACATCCAATTTAATAAAAATCTAATAATAAAAAAATAATTTGTCATAAAAGGTTGCCTAAAATAAGGGTTTAGAAATTGCATAAACACTTTACATTTAATTTGCTTCAGACTAATCCAATACTTAAGCAATGAGCCCTTATTGCTATTAGTACCCCGGCCTGCTAGACCAGGGTACTAATAGCATTTCTTCTGTTCCGAAGCGATGAGCGTTTCGGAACAGAACAAAAAAAAAAGTCAAAGAAAATGACCGCCGGGGAAGGGAAAACAGAGTCCGTTTTCCCTTTCCATGGCCGCCATGGGGAGCAGATGGGCAGGGAACAGACGTGTTCCCAGCGCATTTCGCGCCCGAAAAAGAAGAAATAAGAAGGTAAGTGGGGTTGGGAGGGCGGTCAGGGGATTGTTTGCAGGGCAGGGGGAGGGAAAAAACACTTACCTGAATCCCCGGCAGGGGATGATGGCAGCCTCCAGCCGCGTGGAGGCTCGGAGCGGAGAAGGCCCCATTTCGAGCCTCCTCATTGAATGAGCAGCTGCCACGCCCCTCGCCGGGAACATTGGCAAGGAATCCTGGCCGAGGGATTCCCTGTCGGGTAAAGCCCCGGCTAGGGCCAATCAGAATGTTTGTTACATTCTGGTTGACCCTCGCTGGGTACTAATATCCAATTGAAGGTTATCCATAAACCCTACAACTGACAAGACCAGCGAAGTAGTGCGACCTGCTAGACATGCCTTCCCCTTGTCACAATAGGAGTAATTCCAATCAATATATTTCTTAAAGAATATCGTCCTTTTCCCCTATAAAGAGGAACATTGGCTCAACAAATGGTAAAGTGTACCTGTACAGTAAGAAAGATTAGTGAGACAAGCATTTAATAGATGTGTCTGCGGCCTGCATTCAGAGGATCAATTCGTTTGAATGAGTAATGTAAACACCAAGAAATACAGAGCTTAGAAGCCAGAGTCATCCAGCGTAGACCCTTTTCATTGTTATTTATGTTAATCTATTATGTATTTATTTATTGTTTATTTATATAGCGCCTATACACAAGGAGTGCTTTAAAGCGCTCAAGGAGGGGGAGGGGAACATTGGGAAAAAAACAACAGTCATTCAGAGCCCTTGACTTTCTGAATGATAGAGGCCTGCACAGAGCAGGTAAGTGCAGGATAAGCACAGATGATACATATAACAGTGAAGATTACTCTTTCATGTCTGGCGTCAGTCCATAG
The DNA here is from genome assembly GCF_040938575.1 of Ambystoma mexicanum. NCBI lineage: Eukaryota > Metazoa > Chordata > Amphibia > Caudata > Ambystomatidae > Ambystoma > Ambystoma mexicanum. The sequence continues at coordinate 535,657,956 of NC_090930.1, forward strand.
TTTTTCCAAGTGCATGACAACAAAATAGGGTAAAGAAGGGTGGGGGACAGGGTAGAACAGACAGGCTGCTATGCAATGCAATCATTTTATAGTGGCATAATATAGACCAGTAGAGGGTGTGGGTGTGTGGAGGGAGGAGGAATGTAGGAAGGGTGGCCTACTGGGCATTACTATGCTACCGTGGAGGGGGATGAGGGCGTGGGGGTTGAAAACAGAAGGGGGACAGAACACCAACAATACCAGGAGAAAAAGAAGAGAGCAGAGGGAAAGCAGAGAGGGTGAGGTAGGGTGGGGAGAGGAGGAGGGGAAACAAGGGCAGGTGGTTGAGGCTCCAGATGGAACAGCCATATTCGAAATTGGCAAAGTAGGTGAAAAACAACATGCAGCAGCTGGGCACAATCAGATTCAAGATTGGCAAAGCAGGTGCAAAACAACATGTGGCAGCTAGGCACAACCAGATTCTAAATTGGCAAGGCAGGTGAAAAACAACATGTGGCAGCTGGGCACAGCCAGATTAGTGGATGTCCAGAGGAAATGGAGTGAGAGGTGAGGCAGTCCCAGGTGTGAGGGAAAAACGGGTCAATAGAAGTTTGTTTTGGGATTCTGTCCTTTAGAGACGTGTAAGATGCTGCATTAGATCAGTGTGACTGGAGCGTGTGGAGGTCTCCTCGGCCTCCATCTGCACAGGGGGTGTATGAGAGGGCCCACAGACCCAGCCAGGCAACGGACAGGGGAACTGACAGGGCCTAGTTTGTGGGCCTTGGAGGTGGGCTGGCATTCGCCTGCTGGCTCGTCTGACTGGTCATTGTGAATGACTGAGGGACCAATCACAGGTGAGCAGGCACAGGCCCAGGCAACAGCAGTACTGCAGTGAAAAGCGCCGGCCATGATGTAGGAGGCCAGATAAGTGAATGAAGATGGTGATCAGGCATCGTTCCTGCAGTATAGCAAATGTGCAGCAAAAAAGCAAAACTCCTGATGAAATTATCCTTCCTTTCTAGTGAAACGAAACAATGCTCAGGGTAACAAAGGGAATTCCGGTTGGCGCCCTGAGCACATCATGATCATCCCCAAACTCGCCCACAGGGCCTACCTTAAAGCAGAGGTGGGGAAAAGATGAAACCACAGGCCTCCAGGCAACGAGGTGTGAGAGAGCCCATCCTGCATCAGGGGAAGAGGGAAGTGATAACAGTACCACCTACCCTATGCTATATATAGAATAATGTACCACCAACCATACAATGTTCACTGAGGAGTTCTGTGGCCAAATGTTCCTTTATAAGGTCATGAATCTCTGAAGTGACTTGCAATGTTCCTTTTAGGTACGATAGGGGATATTTTATTCCTTATAGCACGTGGTCATGCATTGTCATCCCATTTAATGGCTGGCCGCTCGCTTACTCTAATGTCAGATGCCTTCCAGTCGTTGATGCATATTATCAGTGATGAATGAGTATGAATTGAAAAAAAACATGCAGCTTCTAATGTTTTGCACAAGGACAGTTTAAACTATTTAATAAAATGCATATAAAAACGACCTGTTTATTAAAATAAGTAATAATGTTCAGATAGACTTTTGCTCCTGTCTAAATTTAGCAGTGTACAAAACAAACATGCTACCATAAACAGTTCCTCAGCAACTAATATTTTACTAGAAAAGAATTGGAAAAGCTTGTCACGACTGTAATTAAGTGCTGCAGTGACAGCTGGAAATCTGATCTGTGATGGCTCAAGCAGCAGACATTGTGGCGCTACAACTGAGTCTAATAACTGTTGTGCAGTAGTGATGTCATTTGCTCATTACACGTCGGCAATGATGTCACAAATAATCTGTAATAAAAATATTATAAACCGATTTTTATCAGGTATTGAATGCAAGCTGGCATTTATTACATATGGGATTAAGTACAAGCTACCATACATTGGGCCTCATTACAAATTGGGTGGTGTGGATAAATCGATGGTAATAGGGTGGTAATAGATCTACCACTGCATTACTGCACTGTCCAACTATGGTTTTGGCGGTGGGGGGAAGAAAATATCTCCAGCAAAATGCTGGAGGTAATTCCAGCACCTTCCCTCCAAAATGTGGATATTTTGGCAGAATTACTGCTTGCTGTAACTCCGCCGAAACCCCCATGGAGTCCTATGAACTCCATAAATGGGGACTAACACTGTCATACTGCCACTTATAATCCAGTGGTAATTCTGCCGGACCAAGTGGCAGTAACAGTAAATCCGTTTGGTGGTATTTCAGTGGATTTAACATTGAAATGCCACCAAACGTGTAATGAAGCCCATTAGAAGGATATTGTAAGCCATTGAGAAATCCCATGACCAAATACAGAAACAAGGCCAAAGGCAAAACTTCTTTAAATGGTCATGGAACTCTAGGGAGACTTGCAACATCCTCTTCACATACGGTAGATAGACACACAGGTAGATAGATAGACTCATGTCTAGATGGATGGATGGATAGATAGATAGATAGACAGACAGACAGACAGACAGACAGACAGACAGACAGACAGACAGACAGACAGATAGATAGATAGATAGATAGATAGATAGATAGATAGATAGATAGATAGATAGATAGATACCCAAATACGACCTCTAAATTAGACCTGGCTATAATCTGTACATATTGCACATGTCTCATTTTGTCATTATTGGTTGCTAGCACCTCCATTGTCTGTATATTCTGTATATATCTGCTGCTCTACTATTACTGCTTATTACCATGTACTGTGCCTTGTAACTTGTACTAAGTGCCCTTATACTCCCGGGTCTGGAGCGCTATAGAAATAAAACAAACAAACAAACAAACAGATATTGATATTGTTATTTTTATTGTGCATGTGTATAGCGCCTTATATACCATTGGTATCATCTCAAAGCACTTGTGGGTTGAACGCCTTTGGGGACCGTAGTCCAGATCAGTGGAGAGAGTAGGGTAGTCTATAGTTCTTGGGTGCACTTTGTATGTGTGCAGCTAGTGCGTTTGGCATGTTGGTGGCCGCATTCTAATAAAAGGTACGGTGCAGTGGTTGTGAGAGATGAGTGGAATGTGAGCAGCAAGGTAGTTGATCTCCGAGTCAGCATTTTGGCAGCTGTGGGCCTGTGTAAGAGATTTATGTGTGCAGCTAGGCCAATTTTTTCATAGGGTATAGCTGCGTCCTATGAGGCTGTTGAGGTGTTCATGGATTAGTGTAGGTATGTGTGCAGCTAGTCCGAAATTGGTTGAGGGGTATAGCTGTGTTCTATTCTCTGTTGGTGTAAAGTGGAGAGTGAGCGTATTGGTATGTGTGATGAGTGACTGTGCTTACTTGTAAGAGGCCTCTGATTCTGAATACTTTCCGAGCCCAATGTGCATGCCGTGTCTGTCCTGGCCGTTTGTGATAGAGAATCTCAGAGTCAGATTCTCCGGTTGTTGCGGGTATGTTATGTTCACTCGGTTGGAGGGTCCTTGAATCTGAGGCTCAGTTTTAGGTGTCAGAGGGCCCATTTTCCGGGTTCCTGATCATGGTTTATGGCGGGTGGCTGGGTCACCCGTTGACATGATGGTTGTTATAGATGTGAAATGATATCGCAACAACGTAGTCTCATGAGGTAGGGGAGCTAGAGAACAGAATGGACGCAAGCCGTACAGCATAGTTGGTATTCAGCCTCAGGTGAGGTTATTCATGGCCTTATTGCTTGTCTGACTTGCGCATATACCGCCTTTAATATAAAAGGTGTGTGTGACATGATAATTCCTGTTCAAGATGTTTGAAGCATAATGCTTTCAGGCTCTGCAGTAGTGGCTCTGGGGCCATACAGCATAGTTGGTATCCAGCGTCAAGTGAGGTAATTCATAGCCTTATTGCTTGCCTGATATGAGCATATACCGCCTTGTATACTAGGAGTGGGTGACATGATAAGGCCTGTTCAAGATGTTTGAAGCATAGTGCTTTCAGGCTCGACTGGAGTGGCTCTGTGGGTAGATTTCCAGTAGCTATAGCATGCCACGGGTTGACAGAAACCAGGCAGATCGTGGTTGGATCACCGGGGAGGTCTGCAATGGTGGTTTTGTGTATTAATATCAGGATGGGTAAATTTGGCAAGAGCAGGCCCAGTCACATTTGCTGTTAGTGGGGCAGTTTCGCTTGGGAGTGCGGTGGTGGGGAGTCAAAGGATTTGGTAGTATGACAGTGGTTTGCATCTCCTGGGGGGTAGTGCTGTGCTTCCTTATGGGAAGATAGCGATTGGGCTTAGTTATGGGTGCTGATGAGCTATGGTCTCCAGGATGATATATAAGGACAGACATCTGCTGGTCTTAGAGCGTGGGGTATGTCAGGTCTGGTGGAGATGAGAATGCCATGTCGAAGCATACAATTAATAGTGGACTTTGTAGTCAGACAAAGGTGTGGAGAGTCAGAAGCTGCATATCCTAGAGCCAGTTGGTCGCTAAAGCTGGCTTTTGAGCATTGACTATTCCTGTTTCAGTGATGGTGCCTTATTGGTCGGCTTCTGTGGCCAGCAGTTGTTATTTATTGAGGTAATGCTGTATAAACTGAATTCTGGCAATTGGAAGAGGTCTTCAGCGGTCCCTTTAAATGTTTCAGGAAAAAGCCAGGTTTTCAGTGTTTTATGGAAGGCCATGTAGTCCTGGTTGGGTCAAATGTGGGGAGACAGTGAGTTCAAGAGTATTGGTGCCAAGGAAGAGAAGGCTGACCCTCCAATCCTGGCTCAATTGGAGGCAGGAATCACTAGTAGGAGGGCCATGCTATATGTTAGGGTGCACCATCTTGGGAGTTAGGGCATAATCGTTTCTTGTAGGTATGTCTGACCGGTGTTGTGTAACGCTTGATGGGTGATGCACAGTATTTTGAAAGTGGCCCTCATCCAATAGGGAGCTAGCGAAGGATGCAGGCGAGATGTGATCCCTTCGTCCCAGTGTAAGGAGTCTGGCGGCAGCATTTTGTACTCTTCAGAGTTTGTTAAGTTGGTAGGCCAGTGCACCCAGATAAATGGAGTTCGCATTGTGTAGTCTGGACATGACAATGGACATAATAGCAGCCAGTCTATTGGGGTAGGTCAGGTAAGGGAAGATGTGTCTCAGGAGTCTGAGGTGTAGTGACAGGATTTGGATACAATTTTGATCTGGTAAGACAGGATTAGGCCTGAGTCCATTGTGCAGCAAAGGTTTTTGACTATGTTGGAGGTAGGCAGGTGAGTGCCCAACCAGGGGGGCCATGGGAGTGGTTGTGGGAGTATATTTACCTTGCCGCACACCATGATCTCTGTTTTTCCAGGGTTCAGAAGGAGGTGGTTTCTTGTCATCCATAGATCTATATCTCTGAGGCAAGCTGTTAGGTCGGGTGGTGGGTAGGACCTTGTTTTGGGGATTCGCAGAATAATTTGGGTAGCATCAGCGTAGTTATAGCAGGTGAGGTTGTGCATGTGGATGATCCCTGGCAGGGGGGACAAGTAGAGGTAGAAAAGGAGAGCTGAGAGGCAAGCTCCTTGGGGTACACCAGTGTTCGCCAGGCAAGTGGTCGAGAGAAAAGGGGGGAGGAAGGTGATTTGTTTCTGTTGTTGAGGAAAGAGGTAATACAGTTGAGTGACAAGTCTCGGATTCCTAGGGAGTGGAGTCAGTCGAGGATGATTGAGTGGTTAATTGTGTCAAAGGCCACTGAGATATCCAGGAGGACCAGTGCTGCACATCCCTCAGAATCTGCAGAGAGTTTGAGGTTGTCCCAGATCGAGATCAGAGTGGTTTCTGTTCCGTGGAGCAGTTGGAACCCTGAGTGAGCGGGGTCGAGAAGGTTGTTGAATTCTGCAAAATGGTTGAGCTGAGAGTATGCAGACTGGTCGATGAGTTTTGCCAGGAATCGGGTGTTGGAGATGGGACTGTAATTCATTGGCTGGCGGGGATCGATACACGCTTTTTTCAGAATGGTTTGACATGCGCTACTTTGAAATCTTCTTGCAAGATGCCAGAAGAGAGGGAGTCGTTGAGTATGGACCTTGCTTGTTCTCCTCCACAGGTGGAAGAGAACTATTCTTTGAAGAGATAGGCAGGACAAGGGTCAAGGGGGGACCCAGAGTGTCTGCTGCTGGACAGTAGTTTGTGGAACTCCTCACTCGAGATGGGGTTGAAGGAATTGAAGGATGGCATTACATGGGACGGAACAGTGGAATCTCAAGGAGCGGGAGTTGGGCAGGGCACGAGGATGGAAATGTTGGCATTAACGCTGGCCATCCTGTCCAGTGCTGTGCTGTGGAAGTGTAGGGAGAGGGAGTCACAGAGCATTTGCGTGGATGTGGTTGGGGTAATGGTGCAAGCGGGCTTCACAAATTCAGAGATTATCCTGTGGTGCTCTTTGCTGTGGCAATTCAGGATTCTTTTATTGTAGTAGGCTTTTTTGGCCTTTCGGATCTCAGATTTGTAGTTACGGTGATAGAGGGCGAACAAAGACTTGCTGTGAGGGGTTTTGGATGCACGCACACCATTTGCATTCGAGGGAGTGATTTTGGCTTTTAAAAACCTTTACGTGGGGCGTGGACCATTTGGGGGATGGTCATATGCGGTGGCAGCGAGCGGGATTGGGTGAGAGGAAGATGTGATTCTTTAAGTCAGGAGTCAAAGGATACGATCGATAAGGGTCTATCTGAGGCCGGGTGTGTTGGTAGGTGTTAGGGAGAATTCTCATTTGTGTGCTAATTCCCTTCAACCTTAGAGACCCCCAGCTCTTTTGCTGGACTTAGGACTTTTTAATTTTAACCCTGGAGTGAGTGAGACCTTTTCCTCACTCTCTAATGTGTTTTGACCTGATTTGGATTTCTGTTTCCACTGTTTTTGCATTCTGACAAGCTCCATAGGCATCTGCTTTTTATATGGTGACACACAGCACCTTCAGTTCAGTGTCACAGAGAAATCCTTTTAGATTTCTCATAACGTTTAACTACCTTTTCTTGTGTGAACTACAGTTCCCAAGAATAGTAAAGTTAAATTGACTGTATTACCTTTTCCCTTTGTAGGTCCAGCACACACCATCTTATGTGGAGTGCTGGGGGGTTACCTAGTAGCCCCTTATCCTACTCTCTCATGTAACATTTTTATGTTACCCTCCCTACTTTAAATGGCTGGTGGCAGTGGTTTAATTGTTTCTACCATTGTGCTTTTCTACCGCAGGCTGAACCCTCAGCTGCAGTACAGCACCCATGGGTGACCATTTTGTCAAAATGGCTCCTGTCTTCTTTTTTCACCATTTTCTGTTTGTGAGGTATTTCTTGGGTTTTACTCTGTGCATTCAGATAGTTTTGAGCCCTTTGTTTGTCTTGCCTTTGGCAGGCTTCAGCCCTGAAGCTCGGCTCTGGCTCCAGTGTGTCTGGATGGACAGGATGTGATCGAGGGTCCTGAAACTCCAGTGTCCTTTGTCTCTACATAAGTCTGAATGCAACTAGTCCTGATTGGTTGGCTGGCTGTCCTTTCAGGACAGCTGTGTGATTGACAGCCTAGGTTGTGTGCGAATGGAAGAAACCTGTTTAAAAGTGTGTTTTGGGACTACAGGCAGAGTCGACCACTGGGAGAAACAGCCGATGAGGAAACCGTGAACAAAGCTTGCTGCAACCTCCTGGACCTTTGAATTGCCCAGTGAAGCCCTGTTGCTGTGCTGAACTCCTTCTTCGGCCAAGAAGCTCCGGATGGAGCGACTTCTCGCCTTGGGTTAGTGGGACCAACTAACCCAGAGATGAACTCCACGGGACCACCATCCCTGACTGGCTGTGCTTCTTCATTTCTGGGAAAGCCCAATGCCAGGGGTTGAGCATCCGCAGTCAAGTGCAATGTCTGCCGCAGAACAAATCTGGATAGCAGCTCCAGGAGACTCCAAAGGACCATCCACAAGCAGAAGCTCCAGATCCAGAGTCCCTTCACCAGAGTGCAGGACTGAGGGAGCAAAGAGAGTCCAACTGGTATCCAAGATCTGTAACAATGTTGTGTGCAAATCACTGAACCGAAAAGAGCCTGTGGCTGCCGACGACCTCCCAAGTACCGCCGCAGGATTCCTAAAGACATCCTCCCTCTTGTCCCCACGACTGAGGCGCAGGAACAAGGGTCTGCATGGCTGTAGCTGGACCACTCTTGTTCAAATCAGAGGTACTGTTTAGGTTTGGAGTACTTACCTCACTTACCTCATGGCCTTTAGCCCCATTTTTCTCAGTTGGGAATTGCAATGGCTTACTTTTCAGCGTTCATTTGAACTCTCTCCTCACAGGCTTAACAGCTTGTGACCCTACAAATGATTTTTTTAACAAACTCTCTAACGTTCTGCAATACTTTGATCTAAGAAGTGCAACAGATCCATAGACTGTGTGCCAATTGACTTGGGATGTCCTGGCTCCCTGCACACTATTCTATCCCTTTGACTTTGATACTGTAGTTCCCTTATAGGTGGTAGCTTGTTGTATACTGTTACTGCTGGGAATGCCTTATCTAGATTTCATTGGAAATTTAGTTGTCCTCACATATACTGAGAAACTGTCTAACCTTTTTCATTCCCTAACCTTTCCTTTCTGCAACCTCAGAATCTGCAAAGTATACTAGTGTGATATATAAATGCGTAATGAGGACTCTTTTCCGTACAAATGCGCCAAACTGGTGTAATGATGTCTCAAAAGTCGAGATTTATTTGTGAGTGCCCTTCATGGTAACACGTGTTTTGGCGACATTACATAGTGCCTTTCTCAAACCAGGGCTGTTAAATACGTTTACACGTTGGATATTGGAATTCATAAAGTGCACAAACCAAAATATAACATTAAATAATAAAGATTGACCATTATTTGTCATGATTTGCCAACAGAAATATCATGAATGTCACACATTGATTAATAGACAGAAACCATGAGGGATGGGCATAGGGGAGGATATGTGGGGTAAAAAGTATGCACAGAGAGAACAAGAGAAACAAATGGGAAAAAAATGGAAACAACATAGTCAATTAGAATCATCATTTTGTTTGTAAATTATTTATATATTACATTATGCACTCTTGTTTTTGAACTAGTAACGATTTTAGTTGTCGGTTTTACCACAAACTGAATTCAATGATGTCACGAACACCTAATCTTACATTCGTGTGTTCTTACTTTCCAACTATTATATGCGAATTGTGCAGGATATTGTCTAAATTCCTCCAAAATTATTATCTTTGTGTTTCACATTGCACTTAAAACCACTAGTCAGTACTTCAAATTGATATGGGCTCGAAAAAAAAAACCTTCCTTCCCTTCCTTCTTTCCAACACCATTTTGACATAGGCAAACCTGTATTGCTCCTTCTCCTGGATCTGTCGGCAGCTTTTGATCTTGTAGACCACGACATCCTCTGCCACCACCTCTCCTCCACAGCCAACTTCTCTCAAGAAGCCATTACATGGATCACCTCCTTCCTCCAAGGCAGGACCATGCAGGTCTTCTCTGACCTAGCCACTGCATCACCCTCTATCATGCTATGTGGGGTGCCCCAAGGCTCCTGCCTCTCCCCCACCCTCTACAACATCTTCACCCGCCCCCTCTTCCTCATCCTTGACGCCATGGGCATCTCTTACACCAACTACGCCGACGACACACAGATCCTTCTCACTCTGACAGGCGACTATGACACGGACTCTGCTACCCTCAACAACATCTACAACACAATTCAAATGTGGATGGCTATCAACGGCCTCTGCCTTAACTCCGACAAAACTGAGCTCCTACTCGTAGGCTCCCCTGACACCATCAAGAAACTTGACGCTCAGTTCAGCCATTTCACCATTGACTCAATCACGATCCCAGTACTTGACACGGTAAAAACACTAGGCGTCTACTTAGACTCCAATCTATCCATGACCAGACAAGTAAACGCCATTGCCTCCTCGGCCGCTTACCATGCAAAACTCCTTAACGCAATCAGACCTTATCTGTCAAAATACACTTGCACTAACATAGCCAGGGCCATAACCGGCTCGCGACTTGATTACTGCAATATTCTTTTCCTTGGGACCTCCAACAAAAATCTTGAGAAGCTCCAAGTAATACAGAACAATGCCCTACGCGCTGCACAAGGCATTGCCAAGAGAGAGCACATCACCGCTGCCAGAAAAGCTTCCCACTGGCTCCCCATAAAGGAGAGGATCTTATTCAAGGCTCTAAGCATCACCCACAAATGTGTCCATCTTGCCGCCCCAATGCACCTTTCCCAGAGGATCCACCTGGTCTCCTCCACAAGACCCACTAGATCACCCTATGCCAGCATGCTCTCAGTACCCAGGGTAAAAAGGACCAGAGCAGGGGGCTCCACTTTCCCGTACCTCGCTGCCGTACACTGGAATACCCTCCCTAGCTCCCTGCGCTCTGAACCCTCACTGACCGCCTTTCGGAAAACCCTGAAAACGACCCTGTTCATCTAACAATTACATGGCCTAGCCCTCATAATTGTATTGTATGATGTATTATGTGGTATATCTGATCACAGGTCACTGCCTCACTGTAACCCAAGGCACAACCTGCATACATTGGAACTAAGTCTTCCTTGCAAGTAACAGTGCCACAATGCCCCTGGGCTGCCTGCGCGCTATATAAATTTAATAAATAAATAAATAAATAGATAAATAAATAAATAAATAAATAAATAGATAATACCAATGTTACCTGTTGGAATGATGCAACTTGATTTTAACTTTCCGCCTGTTCTTGATATATTAAATGGGTTAAATCCCTGAAAGGAAATGAGTCTCGTTATTCTCCTAATTGCATTATCATGTCCTAGGCTATAGGCTGATGTTGCCTGTTGATTAAAACAAAATGTCTTGAAAATAATTATAAGTGCATAGTTATTCTGCACTGAATATGTTGCTGAAATCATTCTACTCTTTGAAAAACGCACCCGATACTACAAAGAAACTGTTAATTGCTTACGGAGCATCGATGTCACATATTGCGTAATGCCATTTCGTCGTAGGCTGCACAAAACGCACAAAACGTTGGTTAACATTTTTTATATGTCATGCGCGTGTGATGTGGACACGCCATCTATTACTGCCGAATGCCGCGACATGAGCGCGTGCGCTCGAAATCCAGTATATGACCTTAAATTGAAATGAGCTGGCTTACCAGATGATCAGGGACGTCCAAAGGGTACCGATCAACCCGCATTCTGGCTGCGTTTGTACTCTTATGCAAACTCGGCGTTCGTGTTGATGGCGGGAGTCATGGAAACAAGGGTAGTGTTACTTGGCTACTTGTATTTACAGATTTCATTTGTACAGCTCTACAGCTCACATTTACCCCTCTTGAGATAGGTCTGGCTGCTCAGTCATACTACCAACTTGTGTAGTACAGACCTATACCAAAAGGTGAGTTACCTAATAACAGGCAGAGATAAGTGTTGTGTAGTCTCACACAGTGTGATTGCATAACTTCTTACCTAACAGTAGTGTGCATAGCAGGGCTTTAGCCAGGTCAGGTAGGATCTTAACCTTGTTCCAGTATTGTGGTCATATGTGGGGACAGGGTGGGCCTTGGGTGGTGGGGGCGGCATGCGGATAGAGAAAGAAATGGCTGAGTGGTCTGTCCAGATGAGAGGTTTGGGACTGGATACAGAGACGAGATAGGAGGAGCTGAAGATATCATCGAGGGTGTTGCTGCACATGTGGGTGGGACCTGTGGTATGCCGGGTAAGTTTGAGAGTCTCTAGACTGTCAACTAGGGGATGGGTCATGGAGTTGTCGGGTACATCAAACCAGATGTTAAAGTCCCCCAGTAGTGTGAGAGCTGGGTGGTTGACCAGAGTGGTAGCTAGTAAGTCGCAGAGACTGTTGGCAAAACGTCTGTCATATTCAGGAGGCCTGTAGATGAGTAGGAAACTGTGAGAGAGAGTGGGCAGCAGAGAGGATTGCTGCTCCGCCACCTCTAGAGGGTCTGTTGTGGGAAATGAGCGAGTAGACGGGAGGAGAGCCTTGTGTGTGACTGGTTAGAAATCATCAGAGAACCAAGTTTCAGTGATGAAGATAACATCAGGATCATCGGTGGATAGGAGGTCAAATATACTGGGTCTGTTTTTGCCCACAGAGCAGGCATTGAAAAAGAGGCAGGTGATTGGATGGGATGTGGTGGTTCTCCTGACACTTGTGGGTGGATGGGCTCCACAGGACTGAGTGGCAAGCAGTGAGGTGGTGACTGAGTCTAACTGAGGGATGATGGTGGAGTAGCCGGTCAGAGATATTCTTTGTGAGGGTGGTGAGTGGGTGTGGTGGGAGGGGAGTGGGAATAGTGTGCGGGCAGTGTCTGGCTTGTGTGCGATGAAGAGGGGTCAGGATTAGGAAGATGGGTGGTGAGTGCTGTTTGTGTAGTGTGTGGGGTCTGACAAGTTGTTGAGTGAGGATTGTGCCCAGAGGGAATTGTGGGATAAGGTGTATTGGGCGAGAGGTTGTGTTCGAAGAGGGAGATTTGGGGGTGGCTAGTTCAGACGCCCTGACAGCAGTGCTGAAGGTGGTGGGGAGGTCAGACCGATGTAGGCTTGGCAAGGCATGAAGAGTCATGGGTGAGGAGCGGTCATTGTTTCTGAGTTTTGAGTGTTTGGATGCAAGATGTATGTGAGAGAGGGTAGGGGGGAGAGACGGGAAAGGGGATGAAGCGATGGTTCTAGAAAGAGCAAGGTGTGCCATGCTGGGAGATGGGAAAGAGGTTGAAAGAGGTGGTGTACCGATGGAGGGAGAGGGGGTGCTGGATAGTGAAGCTGCTACAGCGCTATACTGAATAATGCTAGAGGCATAACTGGTTTCCCAGCGCTATCCTGCCTCCAAATTGCCTCAGTTAGGGTAAGAGAAAATAGACAGCATATTAAAACCCTCCTTACCAACATGCATCATACTGTTATTTGTTTAACATCTTCTTTCCCTAAACTAGATGTGAATGGATAATAGTCTGCTTTTTTGGCCTCGACATCTGCGGTTTGGTTTCCACTAGAAATTAAATCTGCTTGTTTAGAATATGCTGAGCATTTTACGACTGTTAGGATAGGATTATTAGAAGAATCATTGCTTATAAGTCTATCCAATAGATCCGCATGTTGCACTGGAGTGCCATCTGCACAGAAGAAGTTCTTCCTTTTCCAAAGTGACAGGCCTGTGTGCAAAGTTGACATCACATAGGCAAAGTCAGAGTCACTATTACTTCCTCATCCTCAAAGCTTCACATCACTTCAATGAAGGCCACTAATTCTGCAGCCGGTGCTGAATAATTTGAAGACAATCTTATACTTGTTACAACATCAAATTCACCTACTCTACTCAATTTCACTACCGCTGATCCTGTATGCCTTTTCACAGGGATATTGTCCCTTCATTACTGGATCTAAAATCCCACTGTCATATGCCAATGGTTTATGTCCATATCCTAATGTCGTCTTCTGTGTAAGAACTGCTGTCATGACTTTTCTATTTGAATGGGAGGATAAATAAAACTCTTCATTGTAATCTGGGATTCCCAACACAGGGGCTATACTGATTGCTCTTTTCAATTCTTCAAATCCTTCAGTCATCTCATCTGTCCATGTTATTGTGCTTTTATCTACCTGTGCTTCTTTGAGTGCTTCTAAAAAGTGGTCAAATGTATGTGCTGTAACCAAAAACTCAGGTCCTGCAATAATGACATAAGCCTAAAAACTGCTGCATTTCCCTCACTGGCTTTGGTGCTACAGTTTTCATGATTGCCTCTGCTCTTTTAGGTGTCACTTTTCTCCCCTCCTTAGACATCAACTGTCCTATATATAAAATTGTGTGATTGCTCAGACATAAGATATGCGCCAGTAAATTTGACTCATCGTTTTTTAATATTTATTCAGTACATCTTGTTAGCCCCCGTTGATGACACATGTTTCAGCTTTTTACATCACCTTTCTCAAATCAGGGTTATGATTTCTTGAAGTTGTATATCTAGTTGATTTCTTTTGCAGATTTGTATATTTAATGGGGTATTCCCTAGTTATGGCAAGGTGTCTCGTCTCTCGCGTCGGCTGTCAGCAAATATACAAATATGCAAAAGAAATCAACTAGGTATACAACTTCAAGAAATCATAAGCCCTGATTTCAGAAAGGCGATGTAAAAAGCCAAAACACGTGTCATCAACGGGGGCTAACAAGATGTACTGAATAAATATAAAAAAACAATACTTGAGTCAAAATTACTGGCGCATATCTTATATCTGAGCAATCACACAATTTATCTCTTGGTGATTTATCAGGCTTTTCGCACCACAACGCTGATAGGACGCGACAGAAACAAATAACGCTGCTACGGAAAACAGACTCCAGCTCTGTATAATAATAAATATCCAAACCCATGTCGCCGAACCGACCAGCTCACTAAAAGCCTACTTTGAGTTTTTATTATTGTCCTATATAGAAGACTTCTTCTTGACAATATTGCAGTTTCTCCTTGTCTACCTTATAGCCTTTCTCTGAGAGTATGGTCATGAGTTTAATTGGGTCTTCTCTGCACCTTTCATCTGTATCACTTCACACCAAAATTTCATCTGCATACTGAATTATTGCACTTTTGAGTTGGACATTACCCAAGTCCACCTGGAGGACTTTGTTAAAGATTGAAGGGGACTGACAGAACCCTTGAGGCAGCCTAATATGTTTCAGATGCCTATTTCTATACAAAAGGGAAGTCAAATCTTGTGAGTCTTCATGAAGGGGAATCGAGAATTATTTTTTTTAAATCGACAACTGTAAAATACTTGGCCGTGGATGGATATTGCATAACATTGTTTCAGGGTTCCAGAACCAAAGGAAACTCAGCTTCCACTATATTGTTTAGGGGGTAAAGGTCCTGAATAAATCTCCTCAATCCCACCTTTGATTTTTTCACAGGGTTCGCAGCCGTGTTACATGATGAGTCTGATGGCACCAATATGTCTTGCTTCAATAAAGCAGAGATGGTCTCAAATATACCTTCATCTGCCTCTATAGACATAGGGTATTGCTTTGCTTGTGGTAAAACAACTTCTGGTTTCCTGAAAAAATTATGGCTTTCTGTTTACCAATGCCTTTCTCTGCTGTATTTCTATATTCTTCACTTTAATCTAATAAGTGATACTTATAAAAACACCAGTTCATCATCAGAGTAGTCATCTCTAAACAGTTATTTGTCTGTCAAATCTGTCAACCTGTATCCTCCACTGAGGGCTAGCCCTGTCTTCCATTCCCTTCCCTCATCACCTGTTCCATGCAGTATCATCCTTTCTTCTCTGACCACTGCTGTGTCTAGTTTTAAGGGAATGATCTGCTCTTCCTCATCGTCCATGGGGATTTCTGGTCTGAACATAAATTCATCAGGTATTCTCAATATTTTACCTTCAAACCTTGGTAACCAAGATAATAGAATGGTCACTCCATATAGAAATACTTCTGGATCTAAAGGTATTCCTCGTAATGCCTTCTGGCCTCTAAAAGCTAGTATAAACTCTCTCACATTCATATAGTGTATCCCTGTAGTGGAGCACACTATTCCTTTGTCAGTAAAAGATATCATCATGTTAAGTTTTGTCATTAAGTCACATCCCAATATTTTAACTGACGTCTGCCTAGAGTGTAATAATGGCATTGACATGTTCTCCTATAGAAATTGGTAATTCGTCTGTAAAAGGAACTACGTTTGTCACCCCAGAGAACACTTGAGCATTCATGGCATTACCTGATATTGGATATTTTCCCTCGCGAACACAAGAACAAGTAACTCCTGTGTCTACTAAAAATGAGAATGTCTTGCCTCCTATTGTCACCTTGCCCCTTGGTTCCTCTTCGCGGTCTGGTGTCACTGATAATACTGAACACATGAACTCTGTGGGCTGTCCTATCGTGGATATAAATGCATCATCATACCTGTGAAAGGATTTCCTCCTATCACAGTCACACTCCCCATTTTGAGTGCAGGTGCCTGTTGTGTTCCTGTGGTCATGCTCCATCATGGTACCATAGCCTGCTGTGTCTGTGCTTGCTGTGGTTGCCCTTGCAGCCATGTTGGCTGCATTTGTTGAGGTTGTGGCGCATATGTCTGAGCATACATGTGATCCTGGACATAGTAGTCCTGTGGTTCTGCATTATATTGTGAAGCATAACCGATCACCCCCTCTTGGAGCTTGTCAATTCTGTTGCATGCCTCCTCTGCTTCTGCTTGTCCTAGCTATGTGTCCCACTCTCCCACAATTCCAACATTGTTTTGACTGTCCACCATCAAATCCTCCTCTTCCATGAAAATGTTTAAATCTACCTCGTCCTCCTCCTCTATGCTCATTCCCTCTTCCTCTCGGACAAAAATTATACCTGCTCTGATCTGCGGCATACCTTACATTATTCTGTTGCTCTGGCTGTGTCTCCTGTGTCACCCCTCCTCCACTGCTTGCCAATACCGCTCTCTCGATGGATATTTTAGTCAACTTCTTCTGAACAAACTTTGATTCCTCCTGTTTTCTATTCTCAGATTGTTTCTTATTTTTCTCCTGCGTTAATTGGCAGTGATGCACGATTGTCAATTGTATTTCTGGCCATGGCCTCACTTCCATTCCCACCTGTTTTTTCAATTGCTGTTGCACTAGCTCGGGTAGCCCCTTACACAGCATGTGGTGCAATAATGCTACCGTTTTGTCCCATGGTTTGCAGGTCTCCTGTCTCCATCTGTCTTGAATATCTTGAATATAAACAATACGATCTTCATTCTCTCCCATTTTTCTAGTCAATATCGCACCCATGCCTGATGTACCGGGATATTGCACTCTGAGCGCTTAAATGGCGCTCTATCGTGTGTCGTTTTTGCACAGCCACACCTTCATATCCTGCTCACTTCCAAATGTCATCAGCTCTCTCACCTAGAATAGCAGCTAGCAGCCCCTTATGTCACCTATAGCTAACGTCATTCCTGATGTTGTCCCCTCTAATTCATGAATCTGTTTCCCTGCACCAAACGTTAAACAATGCAATTTACACATTAAATTATCTTTATCCATCTGCGGCCATGGTATATATTGTGGTCGTCCTTCCCCTTTCGCCAAGGGAATTGTGAAAATCCTGATTCAAAATCCTGTTTACCTACGCTCCTTGTCTTCAAGGCAGAGAAAGCCTCGCCCATTTGTATCTTTCCAGGTGGTGGTCTTAACCTATTTGCATATGACATGGATATCTCCCCTGTACTAGGCGATCGTGCCGGTGGCCATTCAGTATTTGGTGTTTATACTGGTGTCCCCTCTTTAGAGTCCTCTAGATGTGACCATTTTACCCCTTTGTCTGTGCTCAATTCTTTTGAAAACCTGCATGCGCCCTCTCTCTGCGCCTTCTCATTCTCCTCTCTATTTTATCTGACATCATTATGAAAATTCAAATGACACAAGAGTAGGGATGAGGACATGAAATCAGAAAGAGATGTAAATTGGGTGGTGTAACATACACAAAATAATATGATTACTGCATAAAAATGTGTGTCCTAATATCCGTGGCTACAAGCAGGCATTCATACCCGTATCTATACAAGCCCATCAAAATATATGATGGCCCATTTGCCTGCTGATAGCCACGGTTTGAATGCTTGCTTGTAGCCACGGGTACACGTACATTTTTTACATATTCAAAAAACATATTGCTATAGTTTAAATGTTCAAATGACGCAAGGGTAGAGGTGGGGCATGGAATCAGAAAGACATGTAACATTGTGTGCTGTAACATCCATAAAATAATATGATTACTGCACAGAAATGTGTATAATAATACCTGTGGCTTTCACTGCAGTTGTACCCCTGGATACACATCAGCTTGACTACTGAGCAGGGTGTCTGTAACTTATAGGGTTTTGAGCAAACTCCATTTACCTCTTTCGTTTGTCCTGTCATTTTGTCTGTTTATCAATTCATTATTTTAGTTAGTTATTTTCTTTTTTTTAAATATTTTGATTTTTAGTTGCATAGTCCTTTTTGTCATGTCTTTTTTGATTGTATTACATTTTCCTTCCAGGTCAGACATTATCCTACATGTCTGACCACATCAGTAGCAGCAATGAGGTAATTTATGTTCCAAATCCATCCCTCCTGCAAAGAATTGTGCAGCATGTAAATAACTTCTGAACGTTGGTGCTATTTACTGGTGGAGGAACACCAGTCATGAAAGGAAATTGAAAAAGTGCAATGTGAATTCTACAAAAAGCTTCTACTCCATGGACCTTCTAATGTGCCATTGCATAGACTGGGGACTTCGGTCCTAATGCAGCATTTAGTCTGTGTCCACTGGGACCAGGTCAGTGACAACTATCGCAAGTCCCATGAGCAACACAAAATGGTGGGACATATGGGCCTAACTCTGTACAATGTCAAACAGCTGCTGTGGCGTCAACCTCTACATCAGCAACCACCACAGAAACCTCTGCACCATCCACCTCCACCACCATACCTTCCATGACTTCCATCGGCACCCAATCTCACCAACTGCTGCCCAAACCAGAACTGAAGGAATGCAAAATGTTGGATCACAGTGCGAGTTGACACCCTAGATGCTGGGCACGTGCCATTTCAGAACAGCAGTTATAGTCAGCAGTTATAGTCCTAGTGGCAGTGGACTGCCACTAGGACTATACATTTCTTTTAAACTGAAACTGAACGTTTCTCACCTTATCCGCCCTAATGCTATATCCACATAATGTCATTTTTTATGTGTTTGTCAATCCATTCTCTTCTTAAATATGTCTGTTGGGCTTTGCAACAGGAACATGACAAGTTAATCTGGTCCTGAGTTCCCTAAGGTGTCCATTGCACACAGCCTTTGATGATGTCATCAGTGATGTCTCACATAATGTAATTATTGATGCCACTAGTATAGTTGTGGCCATAGTTGGTGATATAGTTCTGCCATGGTATGGTTACATACAGTGGGCACAGCTGCAGGCCATGACCCCAATCATCTGCTGGACACTGGCCATGGCCACAGCAATATGTGCACAGTGCATATGTAATGAATATGAACATTGTAAATTGAATATTATGGTTATTGGGCTTACAAAATGCAATAAGCCTCATATTAGGTATGAACACTTGGATATGGTAAGAAGGGTATCATTTGTGCTTTTCTGTCTTGGTGAAAGACACCAGAGGAATATATAATTAGTTATAGAACATACTTTATGAAATACAATTAGTTACAGTTGTACACATATGTTTAATTTTGTTGACCCTGATAAGTAGTCCATTGTATACGCTCTGTTTGATACATTTCTGTGTGATACACGGTAGCATTATTGTACCACATGCTGTGTCAGGGGCTCCCCGAGCTAGTGCAACAGCAATTGGAAAAACAGGTGGGAATGGAAGTGAGGCCATGGCCAGAAATACAATTGACAATCGTGCATCACTGCCAATTAATGCAGAAGAAAAATAAGAAGAAAGCTGAGAATGGAAAGCAGGAGGAATCAAAGTTTGTTCAGAAGAAGTTGACTAAAATATCCATCGAGAGAGCGGTATTGACAAGCAGTGAAGGAGGGGTGACACAGGAGACACAGCCAGAGCAACAGAATAATGTAAGGTATGCCACAGATCAGAGCGGGTATCATTTTTGTCCGAGAGGAAGAGGGAATGAGAATAGAGGAGGAGGACGAGGTGGATTTAAACATTTTCATGGAAGAGGAGGATTTGATGGTGGACGGCCACAACAATGTTGGAATTGTGGGAGAATGGGACACATAGCTAAGACAAGCAGAAGCAGAGGAGGCATGCAACAGAATTGACAAGCTCCAAGAGGGGGTGATCGGTTATGCTCCACACTATAATGCAGAACCACAGGACTACTATGTCCAGGATCACATGTATGCTCAGATATATGCGCCACAACCTCAACAAATGCAACCAACATGGCTGCAAGTGCAATCACTGCAAGGGCAACCACAGCAGGCACCCATACAAACACAACAAGTACAACCACAGCAAGCACAGACACAGCAGGCTATGGTACCATAATGGAGCATGATCACGGGAACACAACAGGCACCTGCACTCAAAATGGGGAGTGGGACTGTGATAGGAGGAACTCCTTTCACAGGTATGATGATGCATTTATATCCACAATAGGACAGCCCACAGAGTTCATGTGTTCAGTATTATCAGTGACACCAGACCGCGAAGAGGAACCAAGGGTCATGGTGACAATAGGAGGCAAGACATTCTCATTTTTAGTAGACACAGTAGTTACTCGTTCTTGTGTTCGCAAGGGAAAATATCCAATGTCAGGTAATGCCATGAATGCCCAAGTGTTCTCTGCGGTGAAAAATGTAGTTCCTTTTACAGACGAATTACCAATTTCTATAGGAGAACATGACATGTCAATGCCATTATCATATTCTAGGCAGCGTCAGTCAAAATATTGGGACGTGACTTAATGACAAAACTTAACATGATGATATCTTTTACTGACAAAGGAATAGTGTGCTCCACTACAGGGATACACTATATGAATGTGAGGGAGTGTATACTAGCTTTTAGAAGCCAGAAGGCATTACGAGGAATACCTTTAGATCCAGAAGTATTTATATATGGCGTGACCATTCTATTATCTTGGTTACCAAGGTTGGAATGTAAAATATTCAGAATACCTGATGAATTTATGTTCAGACCAGAAATCCTCATGGACGATGAGGAAGGGCAGATCATTCCCTTAGAACTAGATGCAGCAGTGGTCAGAGAAGAAAGGGTGATGCTGCATGCAACAGGCGATGAGGGAAGGGAATGGAGGACAGGGCTAGCTCAGTGGAGGATACAGGTTGACAGATTTGACAGACAAATAACTGTTTAAAGATGACTACTCTGATGATGAACTGGAGTTTTTATATGTATCATTTATTAGATTAAAGTGAAGAATATAGAAATACGGCAGAGAATGGCATTGGTAAACAGAAAGCCACCATTTTTTCAGGAAACCAGAAGTTGTTTTACCACAAGCAAAGCAATACCCCATGTCTATAGAGGCAGATGAAGGTATATTTGAGACCATCTCTGCTTTATTGAAGCAAGACATATTGGTGCCATCAGACTCATCATGTAACACGGCTGCGAACCCTGTGAAAAAATCAAAGGTGGGATTGAGGAGATTTATCCAGGACCTTTGCCCCCTAAACAATATAGTGGAAGCTGAGTTTCCTTTGGTTCTGAAACCCTGCAACGATTTTATGCAATATTCCATCCACGGGCAAGTATTATACAGTTGTCGATTTTTAAAAAAAAAATCTCGATTCCCCTTCATGAAGACTCACAAGATTTGACTTCCCTTTTGTATAGAAATAGGCATCTGAAACATATTAGGCTGCCTCAAGGGTACTGTGAGTCCCCTTCAATCTTTAACAGAGTCCTCCAGGTGGACTTGGGTAATGTCCAACTCAAAAGTGCAATAATTCAGTATGCAGATGAAATTTTGGTGTGAAGTGATACAGATGAAAGGTGCAGAGAAGACTCAATTAAACTCATGACCATACTCTCAGAGAAAGGCTACAAGGTGGACAAGGAGAAACTGCAATATTGTCAAGAAGAAGTCTTATATATAGGACAATCATAAAAACTCAAAGTAGGCTTTTAGTGAGCTGGTCGGTTCGGCGACATGGGTTTGGATATTTAATATTATACAGAGTTAGAGTCTGTTTTCCGTACTTATGTGGTATTATTATTTTCTGTCGCGTCCTATCTGAGCGTTGTGGTGAGAAAAGCCTGATAAATCACCATGAGATAACAAATTGTGTGATTGCTCAGACATAAGATATGCGCCAGGAAATTTGACTCAAGTGTTGTTTTTTATATTTATTCAGTACATTTTGTTAGCCCCCGTTGATGAAACGTGTTTCGGCTTTTAAAATCGCCTTTCACAAATCAGGGCTTATGATTTCTTGAAGTTGTATTCCTAGTTGATTTCTTTTGCAGATTTGTATATTTGCTGACAGCTGACACGAGAGACAGCATTTAATCAGCATAAATGGGAGGATAAAACGCCTTCGGCTCCCTTTTCCCCACCTAAAGAGAAGAGGGCAGATATAGAAGAGAAAGGATTTCATCCCTTAAAGGAATTCAAAGCAGCAGCAGGGTATATTTCTATATGTTTAATCAAAGGATCACTGTGTACATTTTCAAATGTGGAGAAGTGTTTTCTAGTAATGGATTATTTCTTTAGATTTTGCAAATTTAATTTCTCCTCTTGTGCAAAGTCTACATTTTTGATTACATTCTTGGGTTTCACACTGTACAGTAGGCCACAGCTACCATCTTAATCTCAATAGTATGGTTTCCAGTAAGTGTAGTTTTCCTCCCCAATGAAATGAATAACTAGAAAATTATAGATTTTCAGTGGTCCTGTCATAGACAGGCTTTCTGCAGCAATCATGTCTATTTAGGCCATGAATTTCCAGTCCTAAATGTAATATAAAAATTACTTATATTCCAAGAAACTGATTCTTTTCTTTTTAGTCAACCAAATTGTATTTGATTTTTGTGTTTCCTTGAAAAATGTTTCTCTCTCTTTTAAATATTTCCATCTGTTCAAAACATACTTTTCTGCTACCAGCTGAGCTTCATTATAAAGTCATTATTCCTAGTGAGGATTATAAAGCTGTGTAATTGTGCAAACAACACTCCTCTATGTATATTTATAAATATAGGGTGCACATGGGGAAGTAAAGCAATAGATTCTTTACATTTAGAAAATGTAATGTTTCACTACATGCAAACTTTTTGGTGCAGTTGATTTCCCTTCCCACTCAAAGTGCTTTATGGCAAAGGCAGCTCTCCGGATTAACATATCATGACCATGTATTCGGATTACTGATCAGGTTCTGGAATCACAACAGCACCATTAGTACATGTGAGTCAAATTCTGTGACTGGGGCTCATATAAAGGGGCCTGTGTTAGAAGGAAAGAAAAAGTGATTATGCAAAGTTGTTTAAATTTGGAGAAAAGGTTTTCATGGGTACATCATGGCATAGGTGCCAAAATGCCGAACATGAATAATTGTTGTCCAGTGACGCAATCTGTTCTTTTCACACTATATACTGGAGCTAAGCTGCAACTTGAAATATCTGTAAACTGAGGTTTGTAGCAAACATACCTTTCTCTCCACAATGAAATCAACACCCACAGTACTGCTGTGTGGGTATTTACAGATTTGGACTGGCTCTAGGAGAATCAGTCTTTCTGTAGCATACATCTCAATGTAGGCCCTGCTTTTGAAAGCTAGCTCCTACCTAATAAGTTACTGTCATAACAAGAAGTAGCTTTTTTGTTCCTACTGAACAAACCTCCTCTTGAAAATGGTATCTATTAACACATATGTCTGCCTTGGTAAATATGTCTAGCCTTTTTGAAACATTGCTTTCTCTAGTTATGCCTCAGGATAAAGTGGGATATGTGTTTTTCATTAAAAGATTACCTGCTAGCCTATCCTGTCTACCCTAACCTACACATCTTATCCGCACCCTATCTACACCCACCCAATTACTCTACCCCCACTCTCTCTACTGTTAAGACATCCCAGGAAAGTCATAAATTACCCAGAGGACTTGGAGTCAATCCAAACCAGACTCAAAGAAGTAGTAGACAGCGTGCAAGGCAAAATCCAGCTTTATTGTCCTCCAAATAAAGCAGGGACAGCATACAAGCATTAAAATCTTGTTTCTCTTGGCATGTGCATTATAAACAATGATTTAAATAGTCCAACTTTGTCATAAATGACGTCATCACATCTTATCAGTTTACAAAAATCTACCGGGAATGGGTTTTGGTTAGTGGTGGTGACTACATATACTTTCTATATGGTTCAAACACTTCATATGGTTCCAACATTTTATTGGGTTATACTTGTCTGATGGCTCCTCCTACGACCACCCCTGTACTGATAAAGGTTAAACTATGTCAACCACACAATAGTTAATTGGTTGGCACCTTACTTCATGAGTAACATAACACTGAGGGTTTTGACAGGTTGTCTCCTTGTTAACCAACCTTGGACAATTGACGGGTCATCAAGAAATGAGCCAGGCAAGGGGTAGGGGAGAGAAGCCCATGGACTGTTCATTGTTCATTAACAAAGTTACCTGACCATCCCTCATTCCTGGGCCATTAGACCAGGCAATCTCTTTGTAATCGACCTTGTGTGACACCTTGGGCCTCGTTACAGGCGGTAAGGGGTTAATGGCGCCAGTAAAGGTGCCGGTGCTGTCAGCCCAATACTGCCTGAATATGAGGTCCCCTCGCGGGACCCACTCTACACGTCTGGTTTTACCAGACGTACAGAGCGGGTCCCGCGAGGGGAAAAGGGAGCAAACAATGGGCCGCTCGTAATCGACCCGTTGTTTGCTCCCTCTCCCATTCCCATTCAGCCCTATGGGGGCTGAATGGGAATGGGGATTGTCCGGGCCTGGGTTCCTGAAGGGAGGAATTACCGGATCCTCCGAACTCGGAATGACCCGGTAATTTCCCATTTGGGGAACCCGGACCCGATTTTGGCAGCAGCCATGCCGGCAATAGCGCCATGGCTACCGCCAAAGTCGTAATGACGGCCCGTGTGTCTGTGTGTATGTGTAGGGAGTACAGCAGGTGTGCTATCTGTGTTTGTTTCTAATGACTAGGCAGTGTTCTTCAATTATGGGTCACATGTGATGGGACCGTGTATGAATTGGAATTGTCTCCTATTTATTGGGATTTCAACTACTACTAATGTGTGTGCTGTGTTTTCTGTTGCCACGGGGACACTGTTGAGTTATTGTTCATGGAGTCTTTTGGCTTGCCGTGTTAATGCACCTGGCTTACAAAGGCTGATTGTGCTCTTATAACATTGAATTAATCTGGACGCATCCAGCCGACATCCTGGGAATAAATATCATGTGCCTTTGTTCTTCTGCTCTGATCTTCCCTTATTTTCTTTATACGCATATTTTTATTGTTGCTTGTGGATGCAATGCTAATATTCTTCATGTATAAATGCATATTTTACCTAATGCATATATTGAGTGCACATTTGCTTTGTGTCTAATGCATGCATATGCATTGTTACAACAGTAGTTTGACTGCTTTTGTCATTTTCAGCCTAAATTGTCTCTATGAGCTGCTGTACCTGTCTAGGATAAGGGTGCCTCATGAGTAACGTTTCTCACCTATGCAGTATTGGACCGGGGAGGGGCAGAACGTAAAGATAACGTATTCATCTGCTTCTCAACCACACTCTTTCTTCTTCTCTCTCCCCTGAATAGGACTCATTGGGTAGCGATATCTTAGTCAACCCCCTCAAGCTACTTCCATGTCTCACATGCTCATCTGGACTCCAGGTCATATAGCAGCACTACAATGGGAATCACAGTATACCCAGTGCTGAGTGTAATTGTGAGGTTCTTGAGGATATATATATTTGGACCTTGAAGGAGCAATAGGGCATTCCATTGCTTGGGTACAGGGGAAGTCATCCGTTTGCGCATGAGTATCCAAATGCACATGAGTATCCAAATGTATTATTATTTTCATTCCGACTGCTTTTGTAGTCTTCTTTTTGCATTGGCTCATTGCTATTCTTAGAATGCAGAAAGCTAATAGTACTTGTAGCGGTATAGTCACTAGTATTTTGAATGCATTGGCCAACCAGAAGGGTATCCATGAGAACAGGTAATTGAAACAGTCATCACATGCACTGTCTTTGACCTCCTCCACCATTCTTGTGAGGATTTCTGTTAAGACGGCTATTGCCTCGCTGAGATTCCCATTTTCCTCATTGTGGGTGGGTTTGTATATGCAGCAAGAAGGCCCAATTTTTGCGCACACACTCAGCTCTATGGCCGTTCTCAGATAAAGATCGTACATATTTTGGAGGGTCATGAGTCCTAATGTTCTCAATTCTTCCCTTATGGAATTAAAGCCTTTTATAGTTACAACAGCTTCCACCAGGTTATTTGCAAACATTTGGTCTGCAACGAAGGAGTAAATAAGGATGTAAAGAACATCTCTTTTCTACTGAATAATGTATGCCCATTTGGTATGTTGTCATGCGTGTTTGCTATCTTTGCCAAGTTATAGTTACCCCTCCTTGTGCACTTAACCATAAGGGACCTGGTGTTTCTTATGTGTGCTTTCATCTTGGGGAAATTACCAATCCACACCTCACTCTGTGGTATAACTAAAGACGTTGTACGTATTACCACCAGGGAGCACAGACTTTTCCAATTTGTGGGAAGTGGCATATAGACCTTTGAACCACAAGCCCAATAGTAGTTCATTAATACAGCTGGGCTTATTTTCATACCAGGCACATATAAAATGTATTTGCACCCTTTATTTTCCCCTACTATTATTGTCCCCATATTTCTGAAGCATAAAGTGGCATTCTTAACAGGTATTATGGGTAGGGGTCCTGCTTCATCTTCTACCCACGTGGGAAACTTTGAATATTAAGGTTCATTCTTTGAGACATATATCATTGGCATTCTGTACAACCTTTACGGATACTGATAGGAGAGCTTGTGCTTTATAACCCATCATCACTTCGACCCAGCCTTCTGAGGTGAATATGTCTTTCTTTGTATATTAGTAACTGCGGTCTCTCCCAGCACACAGGTATTTCCTTCGCCACTGAATTAATGCACTGCAACAACTTATCGTCTGTTATTTTAAGCTCCCCTCTATTTAAGCCTTCCAGGGTATATTGTATCACATTTGTATTGTTCTAGTGTCATCAATCATAGACTTTTGTTTTATGTAGCTATCCTCATAAGGAAATGTACTTTTTGTCATCCATCGCAAGGCCACTCGTGGTGCAAAGTGCTAAGTGCGTTAAGCAGTGTGCTCTTGGTGCAGATATTTATGTGGCCACAAATACCCTAGAGGCACTCATGGTGTAGGGTACGAGGGAACACACATAACAACTCTCATCAGATATATCTCTCCCCATTTTGCTCATGTGTTGGTACTACAGATTGTTGGCTACATGGGCAGAATCATCAATACACTTGTTCGGGTTCCTTGAATCATCTTGCACACTTCTTGTTAGTCTTTTAATTTGTGTGCTCACTACAGGGAATTGTTCTGGTGCCACTTCAGGTGTCATTATAACAGTAGTTATGCTCCTGGTTACTGATCTAGCTACATTGTAAACACCCAGTTCTGTTAATGACATACTAATAATAAAATTAAGGCTGCAAAATGTAAAGGCTTTTGCTATGAACATTATGGCTAACAGGTCTGCCTTTTGAAAATAACTAGGTGCATTATTCCTTCTAAGTGCTAAAAACGAATATCTAAAGGTATTGGTATTGAACAATCCCATTCTTCCCACAAGCAGAGAGTCTTCTTTGGTTTCTTAAAAGAACAAGTATTCACAGGAAAAATCGGGTGAGAATTGAAAGGACATTTCTTTCTAAACCAGTGTATGTTTTTAAATGGAATAACAACAATGGGACAGATGCTCCAGATTCCTAGAAAAGTAAAGGTTTTCACGAAGAATTATAAAAGCCAAGGAGAACAGGATAGCTATGGGGAGCATTTGCTGTTTCTTTTTTACTTTGAGCAGGTCACGCTTTATTTGTAGAAAAGTGTCCTTAAGGGAGGTTGGCCCAATAGTTCTTGTGGGTAAATAAAAAGACTGGATGCCGTTTTTATTCTTCTTGTTGCTGACTGCCTCTCATCATCAAGCTTGTTTGGGGTCTGCGCACCTCTCCTTCGTGTTCAGGCTCAGTAATTGCAGATAGGGGGGGGTCACTCCACTGTAGGGTTTGAAGTCGTCAAAGGTGGAACAAGCCACGCCTTCCTTCGACCTCCATGGTGAACGGTGTAACGGCCCCCCCGATATACAAGACCTGGATGAGCTGTGTGTGCCATTTCCTTGTAAAATTTCGCCACACAACCTCTATCATCTGGACACAATAACAATGGTTTTGACAACATATCAGTGTTCACTGGTTCGTTATCTTCATCCATGGTCTTTGAGCCCCCTGCAGCATAGCTGTCAAATAATTGTGCATTCCCTCCCTAACAAAATAGCAGCATTCTGTGTAAGTATGTGCCTGAGTGGGAGGACCAATGGGCGTGTGCATTCAGCATCCTGTCACCATCTCATCTGGAATAAGGTGATGGTAAGAGCCTGGCTGATTAAGTAAGCCAAATAGGGCTAAAGGGAGGCAATATAACCACCCATTGGCAATTCTTTCTTTCAGGAGGCCCTTGCTGTTGCCTTTGGGTGGTAAGCCAATGGGAATGTATGCTTTATACCAAAAAGTATAGAGACATACTCGAACACCTCATTTACAAAGTGTGTTCCGTTGTCGGAACGTAGCATATCGCACACTCCCTACTTTGGAAATACCTCACAAACGAGGTACTTTGCAGCACACTTGGCATCTGGATGTGTGCATGGACTGGCTTCAATCCATTGGGATATGGGACATAAAACCTCTAGCATATACATGTAGCCATTAGAAATTTGGAGCATATCAACATAGTCGATATGCAAATGCTGAAAAAGGTCCTGTAGAATGGAGTATTACTCCTCTCACTGTTCATAGAGTATGCCCCCCTGTGAATTTCTTACATATCATACAATTGCTATCAAAATTAGCAACATGCTGTGCCAAATTGGGGACCAGTCAGTGCTCTGAAATCAATACTGCAAGACACTCTCTCAATGTGTGTGCCGGGTAGAGCAGCTGTGCGAATGCTACTGTAATCAGCCCTTGGGGGATCACAGGTGTCCCGGTGCTGTCCTGCCACCACACTGCATCTGTGGGGGACAATGAGTACCCCTTTCTTTTCCAAAGATTCTGCTCTTCTTGCTGTGCCCTCCCCTGTAATTCGAAAATTTGTGCTGTGGGTAACGTATTAAAGTCTTCCTTCATCAGCATGTTGCATGCACGTATACATTTGTTTGGTGCCGTCGCAATGTCAGATACTTCTGGAAAATATGCTGCTCTTTTTCTTCTAGATCTGTGGCCTCATTGCTGTGGGAAATCAAATCTGCACCTCTGGTGTGCCCTGCCCACTTCACCACACCGATAGCCAATGGACATTCTGAGTCTGGCGAAAAATGGTGCATGCTAAATGGGTGTGCAGTTTGTGCACAGGAAGGCCCTCCTTTTCCTACGTGGAAGTCCTGCATGTACTGTTGACATCATGAAGCTGGAGTCAGAATACACTGCTAATGCCCCTTCTTCATGCGCTTCAAGCCGCAATATCACCACTACCAATTCTGCTGCTTGTGCGGAAAAAGGTGCTTGCAATCTCACACTTGTCACTTTCTCAAAGCTGTCACTCACTCCTGCCTTCAACATCACGGTGCCACTATGCCTTTCACCTGTGCTCTGGTCTATTTATGATGACTCATCAATGAAGAGAATTATTACCCATCCTAGGGTATTTTATATGACATAGGGTATCTCATCATGGTACTGAGTGTAGTTGGTGCAATTCTGAATTTAGTCTCCCTCCTTTACTGGTTCTGCTACGAATCTGGCTGGGTTTGCCACTCAACACTTGACAATTTTGATCAATGGATTTTATATATTTACCTCGTAGCCTGATTCCTTCTGGTTAGTTAATGTACTTTTGGGCCTTTCAAGGGTGGCAAATAAAGCATGCTCACCGTACACCGTGCGTGGACAGCTAATTGTTAGGCTGGCTGACTTGTCAATTGCAAAGGCTGCTGCAGCCAATAGCTGCTAAAATGGGTAATGGCCTCTCATTACTGGATCTAATATGCCACTGTAAAATGTGTCTTTTGGTAGTTTTCTGTGTGAGGACAGCTGTCACTATTCCATTTGAATGGAAAAATAGGAAAAAAAGTTATTGTAATTGGGGACCCCTAATACTGGAGCTGTGCTAGTTGCTAACTTTAGCTCATCGAAGGCAATTATCATTTCGCCTGTCCAGAGGTAATCACTGTGGCCTTTTTATGCTTCATTGAATCCTTTTGAACGCAGCCTGATATATGTGCTGTAATCATTGACCTATGCCCTATAATAATTGCAAAGCACTGGAAAATGCTGTAATTCCCTAAATGTCTCTGGCCTTCATTATGGTTTCTGCTCTCCCAAGTGTCACGTTCCTCCATTCCTTCAATAACATCAGACCTGAGTATAGGACATCTTCTTGGCAATATTGGATTTTCTCTCTGTCGAGTTTGTACCCCTTCTCTGCCAATACTGTCATTTGTTTCACTGAGTCTCTCCTGCACTCTTCTTCCGTGGTGCTGCACGCCAATATGTTGTTCACATATTGGATGACGGCACGGTGAAGCTGTAAAATCTCTAAGTCCATCTGCAACACTCGTTTAAAGACAGGGTTATTTACAGTACCCTGGGGTAAACAAGTATGTTTAAACTTAATTCCACGGTAAGTGAACCAGGTCAAGCACTTTGACTCTGCATGCAAGGGGACCGAAAATAAAGCATTCTTTAAATCAGTCACAGTTGGATGGGATTTTGCACAATATCGTGGCTCAATTTAGCACTTACCATGTGCAAACACATCAGCGCACTCGCCTCATTCACAGCCTATACTGCTAAACTCATTCCCCTGAGTCAACCGTTCCTCACTCCCCAAAACAGCATCACCTTCTATAGTGCTCTTATTTTGGCTAAAATGGATTACTGTAATATACTTCTCCTAGGGACCTAAACAAAAAAAAAAAAAATGCAGCTACTTGATAACAAAGCACTAAGAGCAGCGCTAGGTATAAAAAAGATGGATCACATAAATCAAAATAGGAGAGAGGCACACTGGCTTCCTATCCAAGCCATAATACTGCATGAAACTCTCACCCTAGCACACAAATGTGTTTCAGGCTATGCCCCTCCTTATCTCAACCATAGCCTTACCCACAAAACCACAACCAGAACACTCAGATCAAACATAAATACGCTCCTATTTATCCCCCGATTCAAGAACATAAGAACACGCAGCTCTAGCGTCCCAATAGCAGCCCCCAGAAATTGGAACTCACTTCCAGCCAACATTTGTAATGAGTCCCCCCTAGTTAAATTTAAAAAACGATTCAAAACATGGCTCTTTAACAAATTCTAAGTTTGACAGAGGTATCACATCACACAGGAACCAACCATGTAAATAACACTGTTTGCAAATTTGATTTCTGTATGTTTATAAATATGTGTTCACTCAGTAATAATCAAACTTGTAAGACTGCTTGTAACTTGACAATGCACCAATAAACAACCATTGTAAACATGAAATTACTGAGACAAAGTACACCTGTAATTATACGCTGTGATACCGCTGTAAGGGAGGCACGGTATCATAAGTATGACACTGAAACAATAAGTACATTTGTAAAACCTTTATTGAAGTTTCTGCGGTTGGAAAAACTTCTACTTTGCCCTATAATGAAGATGGGAATAGTCTTGACCATCAAACGATAAAGAAAACAGTCCTAGTGGAGTCTGTCAAAACAAAATGGTCTATGCAAACAAAACCTAATGCCTGCC
The DNA here is from genome assembly GCF_040938575.1 of Ambystoma mexicanum. Classification (NCBI taxonomy): domain Eukaryota; kingdom Metazoa; phylum Chordata; class Amphibia; order Caudata; family Ambystomatidae; genus Ambystoma; species Ambystoma mexicanum. Next base: position 535,689,472 of record NC_090930.1, read on the forward strand.
ATATCTCTTGTACAAAAAGTGTATAAAAAAGAAATGTATGTAAAGGAGAAAGAGAGGAGCTGCAAGAGGCGCTTTAAAGTAATGGAGGAGATAATGAAAAATCATACTCTTCCAGGTGAAGACGTGGAAGCAGGAATAAGCAAAAGGATTGGTACCGTGTATAGAAATAGGGGGATAATTTTACTATTAGTAAAGTAAAACAGAGTGTATTTGTATCTCCACAGAGGGGGAGCGAGTTTATTGGAGAAAGCAATGGGGGAATGTACGGGAAAAACACTCCCAAATGAATAGATTTTGAGGATTGGGAAGATGGAAAAAGTGATGATAGTTGTGGGACGATGTTTTCCAATGAGGAAAGGTAGGGAAGTTAAAATTAGGAAGAGGAGAGAGCCGTGCAAGACCCTGCCATGGATGTGAGCCCAGAAAGGAAAATAGGGTGGTCCGACGCAGAAGAAACAGAAGTCGAAAATCCAGAACCTGGGACACACACTAAGCCTTTGAAGGGACAATTGTGTAGTTTAGAAGACGTTTCTCCATATGCTCAGAGGTTGAGGGGGTTATATGGATTGAAGAGAGTGAGTATGACTGGTGCATTCATAAGAACGAAGGGCATGAACGAGCCCGAAAGTAATGTAGAACTAACACAATTCCCATTGCTCGTGAAGGGGGAGGGTGGCCACAATACGGTTCTACGTTATTTCGCCGACGGAAATATCATCATGGGACATTTCATCGCCGAATTTTCATCGCCAAAAACCCTGTTTTTTTTTTATTTCAGGGGGCGTATCCCCCCCAGACCCGCCTACTTCAATAATAATACCACAACTCCTACAAAACACCCCCCCAAAAATATTTTTAAAAAACCAGGGTTTTTGCCGATGCAAAATTCGGCGATGAAATGTCCCACAATGAGATTCCCGATGGCGAAATGCGTGTATACATACCATGGTCACAAATGAACAAAGATAATTTGAGATGTAAATTGCTATCATTAACAGCAGGGGCGGGAACATGTATTTCTGGGATAGAAAGACTAACAGTGGGAAGGGCATTACCAGTGGGTGACATAAAAAGCTTGCTTGCCGCCATTATTGGGGGGAGAGCTGACAACATTTGAAGGTGGGGCGGCTACCCTGGGGTGACAGCACAGGACACGGCTCATGACTGGACACCATTTAATAATTGCAGGGCAGCCGTATGGAGGGTACTCAGAGTACAATATCCCGACACGTCAGACATGAATGCAATCATGATGCGCAACATGAGGGAGGACGAAGACCTTGTTATTGTTAGATTTAAGAGCGCTGGTGCCCTGAGGCTCGTGAACCATGGGACAAAACAATAGCTATTTTGTATCACATATTGTGTCAGGGACTACCTCAACCAGTGCAGAAGCAATTGAAGAAACTAGTGGGAATGGAAGCAAAGCCATGCCAGAGTCAGTTGATTATAGTTCACTATTGTCGGTTGATGCAAGAGAATTCCAGCAAGAAATGTGGGAAAGAAAGCTAGAAGAAGCATAGATAGTTCAGAAAAAACTGAAAGCACAGACACAACAGAATATCATGGCCACGTGAAACCCAGGTACCAGAGTACAGGCCCCCACACTGAGAATAGGGAATGTGACTGTAGTGGGAGGGAACCCGTTCACTGGAACAGGGATTAACCTATACCCACAATGCGACAGCCCACAGACTGACTTTATGTATTCATTCTTATCCGTTGCACCTGACCCACAAGAGGTGCCACGAGTCGTTGTGACCATAGGTGAGAAAACATTTTCTTTCCTTGTCGATAAGGGGGTGACCAGATCCTGTGTTAAGGAAGGGAGATTCCCAATGGCAGGCATTGCCCTGAATGCACAAGGCTTTTCTGGGGCTACAAACCTGGTTCCATTTAAAGACAAGTTGTTCATTACTGTGGGAGAACATGACCTCTCCATGCCATTATTATATTCCCGCCAGACACCAGTCAACATAATGGGGAGGGACATGATGCATAAACTCAACATGACCATCTCATTTACCGACAAGGGGATAGTGTGCTCCACTCCAGTGATTTGCTACCTGAAAGCACGAGAATTGCTATTAGCATTCTGTGACCAGACAGCACAGAGGGGCATGCCTATGGATCCTGAAGTATTTCAATATGGAGTGAATCTCCTATTAGCATGGCTTATCAGGAGACAGGGCAATATATTGTGGCTAGCTGCAGAGTTCTTATTAAGGCCAGAAGTTCCCATGGATGAAGGAGAAGACATGTATTCCCACTGGAATTGGAGACAGTTAAAGTAAGGGAAGAGAGAGTGATTCTTCACAGGACTGATGATGAAAGGAACCCATGGTGGGCATTGATCGCCCTAGTTGAGGAACACAGACTAACTGACTTGACAGATGTAGACTTGTTTCGAGATGACAAATCTGATTATGAGGTAGTGTTTTTCATAAGCATCACTTACTGGGTGAGAATCGAGCGCTGGGAAGTACCACAGAGAATGGCCTTAATTTGAAAAAAAAAATTATTTCTTCTTGATGATTTGGCACAGGTGCCAAGTGCACTGCTGACCATCAGTCCCAATGATTTTGGCCTTTTGAAGGGAGAAGGGGCAGTTAAGCTCAAAATGTAACCAGGAGCAATCCTGCCAAGATTGAAACAATATCCCATATCCAAAGAAGCGGATTAGGGTATGTCTGAGACAATTTCCACGTTAGTGCAACAGGGAATCTTAGTCCCATCAGAATCCCTGTGGAACTTCCTGAGTACCCAGTGAAAAATAGCGATGGGAAGGGTAGATTTATTCAGGATTGATTTACATCCCCTAAACAATATTGTTGAGGCAGAATTACAATTAGTTCCTAACCCAGCCACACTACTATGCAATATCCCACCCCAGGCCAAACATTTTACAGTGATCAAGCTAAATAATACATTCTTCTCAATCCCCTTCCATGAAGAGTCATAAGACCTGACCTAATTTTCATATATAAATAAAAAGTGGAAACATACAAGGTTACCCCAGTGGTAATGTGAGTCCCCCTCTATATTCAAAATGGTCCTCCAAATGGACATAGGAAAAGTGCGCCTTGACAGCACAGCAATTCAATATATGGACGTTATTCTGGTGTTCAGCGAGACAGAAGAGCAGTGCAGGAAAGACTCAATACAGTTGATAACAGTTTTGGCAGACAAAGGCTACTAAGCAATCACGAAAACACCACAGCCAAAGCCATGGAGAGAGAGGAAGCAATTTTTGGGGCCTTTTCAACTACTGCAGGGCGTGGGTCTTTGATTATAGCACATATGTCAGACCCCTTCTGAAAGAAATCAAGGGAGCACAGAGAGATAACAGTAAACCAGCCCGGACAGGTGAAATGATAGAAACATTTGACAAATAGAAAAGAGCAATATGCACAGCAAGCATTGTAGCGATCCCTGATTAGAATGCAGAATTGTACCTGTTCTTGTTACGCTCACCTGATTCCCACGGGGGCGTCGATCTGGACTGGCCCGCTGTTGCTTCCACCAGAGTAACACGTAGAGCCGAGATGACAGACCCACTTAGCTTTGTTTGTTGGACTCGTACGAATATCTTTCTGCAATGGAGAAAGGGAATTAACCTCCCGTAATCTGAGTGTTAACCCGCCTTCCCACTCCCCTTGTCTGCCCACAGAACACTCCTGAAGTTCCCTCTTAATCTCACCTGAAGATTTGGAAAGATGAGCTCTCCATCCTGCGTCGAGCGCCGTGGCGCGTAGATGACCAGTTACTTCACTGGCGTGGAGGAATTGGTGAGTTCCAGTATTGACTCTAAGTCCAATTGTTCGTAAGAGTTCAAAAGTCTGATCTTCACTCTGCCAGATTCCTTGCAGGTTGCGGATTTAAACCACCAGAAGAGTTCCAAGTGGCAATTGGTAAGATCCTGGTAAGTCTATTGTGGTTCTCCCCTTTGGGGCCGGGGTACAGCGATGATGCAGAATTAACTGCGCTGACCCGAAATGAGGTGAGTACCCCCCTGTGGTAATCAGGTAAGTCTTTGGGGGTGATTTGTATTGTCCTTGTTTTCCCCTTAGGGGCCGGGGTGTGGCAGTGATGCAGAATTGACTACGCCGACCCGAGATGAGGTGAGTAACCCCCTGTGGTAAATCAGGTAAGTCTTTGGGGGTGGTTTGTATTGCCCTTTCTCACCTATCTTTTCTTGTCTCCCACAGGTGTTGAAGAATGGCCTGGAGATGCTGGATTCGCGATGGAGTAAAGGAATGCAGCCGCGGTTGGTGAGTTCAGCGCGGCTCTGCGAGGTGCGTGGCAATGCACCTGAGAAGGCTTCTCTCTTCCAGATCGACGATGTGCTGGATCAAGGATTCAGGTAAGGGTTTTGTTCTGACCTCTTCTCCTTCTCCTTTTCTTGTTCCAGGTGTTCCAGGGCTGAAGCGGGCGTGGCTGAAGACTGGAGCTGCTGAAGACATGGTGAGCGTTACGCTGCAGCAAGCAGAATAACGCGAAGCACGTGTGGCTGTCCGGGTGTGGCTTAAATAGCCTTGGAAGAAGTCCCAGGTAAGTATTATTCCACAGCCCCACCCGAGAGGAAAGGAGTCCCTGAGGTAAAGTAGTCCCTTTTAGCCTCATTTGGCTTGTGGCTTTGTGCAGCATGGTCTGCATCAGGTAGGCATGCAGCATGGTCTGCAAAAGGTAAGATTTCTTTAATGAGCCTGGCGCCCATGGCGCCAGGACTGACTTTATTCTTATGAGCCTGGCGCCATAGGTGCCAGGACTATAGCCAAAGAGCCCCTAACTGGGGTTTTTTGGCATGCTTCAAGTGGTATGATGCCTGCTTCCAGGGTTGCTGGGCCTGGTCTGGCTTTCCGGGGGTAGGCATTGTGACAGCACTCCCCCTCAAGGCCCCTCCTAAAGCTGTTCTCCCTCTCGGCCTTGGTTTGTCTGGAAATTCTTGGTGGAACCTTTTTACTAATTGAGGTGCATGCACATGGTCACTAGGCTCCCAAGATCTTTCTTGTGGACCATAACCTTTCCAATCAATGAGATAGAAAAGTTTTGATCTCCCCCTTTTAGAGTCCAAAATATTCTTGACTTCGAATTTGGGTTCCCCGTCTATGAGGATAGGTTCATGTGGGGTGGTTAGTCTAGTTCCTGGTTGCACAGGCTTCAAAAGAGACACGTGAAAAACAGGATGAACACGCATATGACCAGGCAGGTCCAACTTAACGGACACTGGGTTAATAAGAGCCTTAATAGAATAAAGTCCCAAGCACCTGCGGTTAAAAGTCTGTGTTCCCTTGAGTGGTAAGTACTTGATGGCTAACCATACTTGGTCCCCTACTTGGTATTGCGGTGCTTCACTCCTGTGTTGATCAGCATCCTTCTTGTATTTATCCTTAGCCTTTTGTAAATGTGCAGTCGCCTCTTTAAAGGCTTGTGTGATAACAGCGTGGAGATGGTCCACCGCAGGCTTCTCTAAATGCTGGGGAGAATCTAAGTCTGAGGTTCGAGGATGGTGACCATATATGGTAAAAAAAAAGGGCTTTGTTTAGTTCCTGAGTGTACAGAGTTATTGTATGCATACTCGGCGATCCAAAGAATGTCTTTCCAATCCTCCTCAGATTGATGTAGCATACAACGTAGGTATTGCTCAAGAGTCTGGTTGGTTCTCTCAGTTTGACCGTCGGTCTGGGGATGGTGGCTGGTTGAAAGCCTAACATCAATTTGTGCCAGCTGGCAGCACTTCCTCCAAAAATGTGAAATAAATTGACTTCCCCGGTCTGAAATTAACACGGAAGGAAAGCCAAGTAGACGGACACCATTTTCAAGGAACTCCTTGGCCAGGATTGAAGCTGAAGGTATTCCTTTTAAAGGAATGAAATGGGCCATTTTAGAAAAAAGATCTACAATAACTAGAATGGTGTTATAACCTTTGCATGGGGGTAAATCCGTGATAAAGTCTAATGACAAGGTATGCCAAGGAGTAGGTGGTATGTCTAACGGTTGTAATAATCCAGCAGGTTTTTTCTTTTCCCCCTTATTTTGAGCGCAAATGCCACAAGACATAACAAACAACTTGACATCTTTTCGCCAGGTGGGCCACCAAAACTGTTTCTTGATTTTGGCTTCAGTTTTAGCAATGCCAGGATGTCCTTCCATCAAGGTGTCGTGGTAATGAGAAATGACAAGTTTCTGTAGTTCCTGTAGTGGCGAAAATAGCCGGCCTTGGTAATAAAGTAGATTGTTGGTGACAGAATACTCTGGGCCTTTCCTTGCCCAGCCCTGTAAGGCATCGGAAGCAAAGAGTTGATGGACCTTTTCTTGAATGTCCTCCAGAGAGTGTATGGATGTCAGGCCAAGGATCCTCTGTTCAGGAATTATGGGTACAGGTTCTAAAGCTCTTTCTGTTTCTCCCATTCCTATTCGGGACAGGGCATCAGCTTTTCCATTTTTACAACCTGGTCGATAGGTTATTACAAAATCAAACTCGGTGAAGAACCATGCCCAACGGAGTTGGCGTGAAGATTGGGCCTTGGCTACCTTTAGGTATTGTAAGTTGCGGTGATCAGTGATGACCGTAATGGTATGCCTGGCGCCCAGCAGATAGTGCCGCCAAGCCTTGAAGGCGGACTTGATGGCCAACAGTTCCTTGTCAGTTATAGCATAATTTAATTCGGGAGCCGAAAACTTTCTTGACCAAAACGCCACTGGGTGCAGCTGGTTAGTTTCGGGATCCTTTTGGGAGAGCACTGCTCGCATAGCTGAACTAGATGCATCTGTTTCCACTACGTAGGGAAGCTCTGGGCGCGGGTGTCGTAATACCGGAGCAGACGTGAATTTCTTTTTTAACTCTTGGAAGGCGTTCTCGGCTTCTTCTGTCCATGTAAAGCGTTTATTCTTTCGCAATAGTGTTGTAATGGGATGTACAATGTGTGAGAAGTCTGGGATAAACCTGCGGTAGAAATTGGCAAAGCCGAGCATGCTTTGAACTCCTTTGACTGAGCTTGGCGAAGGCCAATTAAGAATTGCGTCCACCTTCCGTGTATCCATCCGGATTCCTTTCGGGGTCAGAATAATTCCAAGAAACTCTACTTCCGTAGTCTGAAAGATACACTTTTCCAGTTTAGTGTATAACTTATACTGGCGTAACTTTTCTAGGACTGCTCGGACGTGCTTTACATGATTGGATTCTGATAGGGAGTATACTAAGATATCGTCGATGTAAACGACTACACAAACATCGATGAGCTCTCGGAAGACATTGTTCATAGAGAACTGGAAGGCTGCTGGTGCGTTACACAGTCCGAAAGGCATCACCTGGTACTCAAATAATCCGTACTTGGTGCGAAAAGCAGTCTTCCATTCATCACCCTCTTTGACGCGTACCAGATGATATGCCCCCCGAAGGTCTAGTTTTGTGTATATACAAGCGTTCTTTACCTGGTCTAGTAGTTCAGGGATCAAAGGCAATGGGTACCGATTCTTGATAGTTATCTGATTCAGCGCGCGGTAGTCAATGCATGTTCTAAGGACACCTTCCTTTTTTGGCACGAAGAACAAAGCGGAAGATGCAGGGGACTTGGACGGGTGGATGAAGCCATTAGCAAGATACTGGTCTAGGTACTGGCGCAAGTGGAGATTTTCAGGTTCCGTGAAGGCATAGATTCTGCTGCAAGGTGGTTGTGCTCCTGGTATGAGATCTATTTGACAATCATACGATCTGTGCGGTGGTAAGGTGTTTGCCTGCTCCTTTTGAAAGACATCCTGAAAGTCTTGGTATTCAGCAGGTAATTGTATGGCAGCTGGGATTATTGGGGCCAGTACTGAATTTAGAGTTCTCTTTGGTTAACAGGTGTTAGCACATTCTGGGAAGGTTAGTCTCTTCTCTCGCCAATCAATACAGGGATTGTGTTTTTCCAACCAAGGGATTCCCAGTATCAGTTGAAACTGTGGAGCCTTGATTAAATCAAACACCATAACCTCTCGGTGTCTATCCTGACCCAGCAAAGTCATCTCTGCAGTGGAATGAGTTACGGGCCCAGAGGCAATTTCAGTTCCATCAACAGTGGTGACGACATCGGTAGTGGTCTTTCGGGTGAGAGGTAGATTCATCCTGGAAGCCAATCCGTAGTCCAAATAGTTTCCTATGGCTCCACTATCTACGTACGCCTTTACCGCGTGCATGCGTGATGGCTGCTCTGGATCTATAAGGACCATGGGTATGGTGAAATGCAAGGTCAGAGTGTCCTTCTTTAAGCTCGACAAGCTGATCTCTATGCTTGCCGGGCGTGATCGTTTCCCAAGTCAGGTTTCAAGTGGTTTTCGTCTGCTGCTCCTATAGTTTTCTTGGGTGGTTTTACAGGGCAGTTCCGAAGGAAATGACCAGTAGCTCCGCAATATAGACATAATTGCTGTTGCTGTCTTCTTTCCCTTTCCTTCTGGGTTAAGGGTCCTCTAACCCCCCCCCCGATTTGCATGGGTTCTGAGGCATCTACCCCCTTCGAGGGTACGTAGGTTTTAACCAAGACCTTGTTTTCAAACTTTGTTCGATCAGCCTTTCTGGTTTGAAGTCTGTGATCTAACTGGACCACAAAATCTATATATTCAGCACAGTCTAAAGGCGGGTTCACGACTTGGGCTAAAACATCCTTGAGTTCTCCCCGAAGCCCTCGATGGAATAATGTAATTCGCTTGGCTTCAGGCCATTCGGTTTCCACAACTAATCTACTGAAAGTTGCAATGTAAGATAAAAGATCCTGATTACCTTACCTTGCCGTAAGGATAAAAGTTCGTTATCCAAAGCCTGTCCTTGGGAATGTCGGGCGAACAGTCTTTCCATGCTAGTTTGAAAACCGTGGAAATCTCGAAGAATCGGGTCATCCTGATTTACTAGCGGAATGGACCAGTCCGCTGCACTGCCGCTGAGATATGACAGTACAAAAGCAACATTGGCTTGATCATTTGGGAAAGCTCCAGGTCTACATAAAAAGTGTAAGCGACATTGATTCATGAATATAGCAAACCTTTTAGGGTCTCCGGCAAAGCGTTCAGGCGGAGCCAAGGGAACGGCTCCAGGAAGGTTTATCTGCACCGGGTTACTCGGTGGCACCGGAGCTGGTCTGGCCCCGAGCTCAGGTAGAGGTGTTTGTCCAGCCTGGCTTTGTAATAGCTGTCTGGCCAAATCATCAGTTCGTTCTTTTGATACTATCAATTCCCTCCTGAGGGCATTGGTTTCCTGGTGGGCGGAATGCACTTCGGCCCTTAGTTCCTCTACTAATTGGGCCAACTGATCGGTTTCCGAGGTCTCCATGACGCCCAGGTGGGTATTTGTGGGTAGGCTTTGCGTTCTGTTACGCTCACCTGATTCCCACGGGGGCGTCAATCTGGACTGGCCCGCTGTTGCTTCCACCAGAGTAACACGTAGAGCCGAGATGACAGACTGAACAGACCCACTTAGCTTTGTTTGTTGGACTTGTACGAATATCTTTCTGCAATGGAGAAAGGGAATTAACCTCCCGTAATCGGAGCGTTAACCCGCCTTCCCACTCCCCTTGTCTGCCCACAGAACACTCCTGAAGTTCCCTCTTAATCTCACCTGAAGATTTGGAAAGATGAGCTCTCCATCCTGCGTGGAGCGCAGGGGCGCGTAGACGACCAGTTACTTCACTGGCGTGGAGGAATTGGTGAGTTCCAGTATTGACTCTAAGTCCAATTGTTCGTAAGAGTTCAAAAGTCTGATCTTCACTCTGCCAGATTCCTTGCAGGTTGCGGATTTAAACCACCAGAAGAGTTCCAAGTGGCAATTGGTAAGATCCTGGTAAGTCTATTGTGGTTCTCCCCTTTGGGGATACAGCGATGATGCAGAATTAACTGCGCCGACCCGAAATGAGGTGAGTACCCCCCTGTGGTAATCAGGTAAGTCTTTGGGGGTGATTTGTATTGTCCTTGTTTTCCCCTTAGGGGCCGGGGTGCGGCAGTGATGCAGAATGGACTACGCCGACCGGGATGAGGTGAGTACCCCCCTGTGGTAAATCAGGTAAGTCTTTGGGGGTGGTTTGTATTGCCCTTGCTCACCTATCTGTTGTTGTCTCCCCCAGGTGTTGAAGAATGGCCTGGAGATGCTGGATTCGCGATGGAGTAAAGGAATGCAGCCCCGGTTGGTGAGTTCAGCGCGGCTCTGCGAGGTGCGTGGCAATGCACCTGAGAAGGCTTCTCTCTTCCAGATCGACAATGTGCTGGATCAAGGATTCAGGTAAGGGTTTTGTTCTGACTTCTTCTCCTTCTCCTTTTCTTGTTGCAGGTGTTCCAGGGCTGAAGCGGGCGTGGCTGAAGACTGGAGCTGCTGAAGACACGGTGAGCGTTACGCTGCAGCAAGCAGAATAACGCGAAGCACGTGTGGCTGTCCGGGTGTGGCTTAAATAGCCTTGGAAGAAGTCCCAGGTAAGTATTCTTCCACAGCCGCACCCGAGAGGAAAGGAGTCCCTGAGGTAAAGTAGTCCCTTTAAGTCTCATTTGGCGTGCAGCATGGTCTGCATCAGATAGGTATGCAGCATGGTCTGCAACAGGTAAGATTTCTGTAATGAGCCAGGCGCCCATGGCGCCAGGACTGACTTTATTCTTATGAGCCTGGCGCCGTAGGCGCCAGGACTGTAGCCAAAGAGCCCCTAACTGGGGTTTTTGGGCATGCTTCAAGTGGTATGATGCCTGCTTCTGGGGTTGCTGGGCCTGGTCTGGCTTTCCGGGGGCAGGCATCGTGACAGTTCTCACATTCGAATGGGGGTGGTAATGACAGCAGTGCTCACACAGAAGACTACTTTGGGGCATAAATTATTAGCATATTACAGTGGGATCCTAGATCCAGTGATGAAAGGACATTATCCTTTCAAACAATTGTTGGCTGCAGCAGCCTTTGCAATTTAGAAGTCAGCTAATATCACGATGGGCTGTGAAGTAACACTATATGTGAAACATATCCTGTTCACCATTCTTTAGAAGCCCAAAAGCAAATTGACCAGACAGAGAGCATACAGGTTTGAAGTGATCATTTCTAACCCAGCTAATAAAATAGTCTAATGCAAAGTAGTGAACCCAGCAATGTTTACACGATTGTACCAAATACACAGAGTATCATGATGATTTACCGCTTGTTAGAGAATATTTTCCCAAAGGGGGGGAAGTCATCTTCATTGACGGGTCTTCATCAATTGATCAGAATACAGGACTGCAGTGGTAAAATTGAGGCAGAAAGGGAACTTTGGGGTAGTGGCAAGTGTGAGATTGCCTTCTCATTTTTCAGCACAAGAAGCAGAATTAGTAGTGCTCGCTGTAGCCTTAGAAACACATGAGGGTGAGGAGATCAGAGTGTACTCTGACTCCGCCTACTTGACATCAACAGTAAACGCAGGACTGTCACATTGGAAAAAGCAGGGCTTCCTACGTGCTGATGGCACGCAAGTGCAGCACGCACCCCTACTGGACAGGCTCATCGACGCACTAAACTCCCATTGGCCATTGCTGTGGTGAAGTGCACAGCCCACACTAGGGGGGAGTTGTAATCTCATCTGGCAACAAAGCCACTGAGAAAGAAGCCAAAAAAGCAGCATACTTTCCTGAGATATCTGAATTTGACACACAAGCGGGTAACATGGTAATGAAAGAGAGCTTTAATTCCTTGCCGATAAGACAGATAATTGAACTGCATGGATATGCACCACCAGACGGGCATGAGTTGTTGAAAAGGAGGGGGTGCTCAGTATCCCCCACAAATGCAATGTGGCAACACGACAGCACAGGTAAACTGGTTGTGCGCCCCGCATTACTAAAAGTAGCATTAGAACAGCCTCACTATTCTGCTCATGCAACACAAGAGAGTCTTGTGGCTCAGATTGCGGAAGGCTGGTTCACCCCAAATCTGGCAGACCATGTTGCTGCATTCATTGTTAATTGTGTTGTGTGCTAAAAATATGCAGCAGTGCACATGCTGCGAGTAGTGAGAGGATCAATACCCCGTCCTACTGCACCATTCTAAAATGTGCACACATTGATTGGGTAGACATACTCCAAAGTTGTAATGGCTACAGATACATGTTGGTAGTCAGATGCCATTTCTCTCGATGGATCGAAGCCAGTCCATGCACACATCCTGATGCTAGCTGTTCTGCAAAATTCCTCATACAAGAGGTGTTCCTGCGAGGGGGTGTCAGCAAGTCCTTCAGTCTGACAATGGACCACATTTGGTGAATTAATAATTTGAGCACATCACGACCCTGCTGGGGATTAGACATACATTCTTCTCCACTTATCACCCGCAAGCAAACAGGGTTTGTAAATGCCTCAATGGCCTGCTCAAAGAGAGAAAAGCCAAATTGAAAATGACCCTGAAGAAAGGATGGCTCCATTGCCTTGCCCTATTTGCATTATTCAGTTAGCTTGGTTCAGACCATCACTTGACTTGTCATGAGCTGGTGATGGTATGCTGTATGCGTTTACCTGTGGCTCCTCCCACTAGAGTGCTAACTGATGTCCATAATGCAGATTTAATTTTGGGATATTAGATGCATGCATACCTGGCTACGATGATGGCTAGTGTTTCTTTATATCCCAACAGCTTTGAACATGGCAGGGCAGACCGAAAAATGATGAAAAGGACACTCAAGTAGAACTGCAGAACCTTCTCAAACCCCCTCCCCTATATCCTGGTGATAAAGTCCTCTCGAGGAACTTCATGAGATCCTGGCACAAATCCAGGTTGGAAGGCTTCTTTTTTATTGAGGACATTACCGCCACTGCTGTCAAAGTGTTAGCAGGCTTGCGTGGCTCCACATCGGCAACATCAAACCCTACAAAGGCGAGACCCCCCTACCCCAAGTTCCAGAATTTTCAGCTGAAGAAGAAGAAGGAATAGGTGTGCAGACTTGATCTATGACAAGGAGCATACATGCCACAGAGAATTCATAAAAGCACACTGTCCTTTTTTACAGTCTGTTCCAACAAACGTTTGCCCCCAAATAACTTTTTACCTGCAGTGTACGAAGGAAACACACTTTTCACAAAGAAAGAAACAACAACAAAATGTTACCTCTCCAGATATTTCTCTATGCTATTCTCTCCTTTGTAGTGAACAGTTGCATTGTGTTTTAGATAAGCAGAGTAGTGATTCTTGCTTCATTAGTCATTCCAAAGACACAATTTATTTTGAGAGGATCTTTCTGGCAATAATAATAACATTTTTCTTGTAAGTATTCACTGTTTGGACATTGACGTGAAAGTATCCATACAAAAAAACAATGGTGAATCCGTTCGATTTTGAATAAATATAGGCTTCTAGCGCACAGACAACACAATATACCTGCACCTTTCTAACATGTGGACTCATCTGCAAAAATTATTGTGGCAATATTTTTTGCTTTCTGCTGTCTCTACCTCTTTACCCTCCTGGCATTACACAAGGTGGCTCCCTATCATGTACCCGAACCAGCATTGCTAATGTGACCCCTACTCCCTGTTGAACGAAGCTATGACCCAACCCTTCTCTATTGCTACTATTGCTACTAAACACACAGAAAGAATCAAGAGAAACGCTGACACTAATTTCGAACACATAAACGCCTACATGGCTGATTCGGCCCACATGACCAATAATATGTGGTACAAGCACGTGACCTGGGTGGGGAGAGATACATCAAGGCAGAGCTTCTATGTGTGCTCTCTCATTCCCCATGCCATGAGTGTTTCCAGGCCATTTGTAGCCACTGAAATACCAGACAACAAGGCACAGTGGCTAATGAATTTGATGCTCTGCACAACTAGGGGACGATTCCAAGGGAAATGGGCTACTTTGCGATGGATGTCTAAGAAAACATTCCCTTTTGAGGATAGTTACATAAAGACGAAGTCAATGATAGATGACTATTGAGCAAAAATAAAATGATGCAACATATTTTGGATGGCCCAAATAGAGGAGAAGCCACAATAGTAGATCAAAAGGGATTGCAGTGCCCACCTAATGGGAAGAGAGAGATAGCGGGAATCCCTGGCCCCAACTACTGGTATATGGACATGTATTTACATCAGAAGGGTGGGTCAAATGACTGATGGGGTGCAAAGCACAAGCACTCCTGACAGTACCAGTAGAGGTGGTGCAAAATGAGAATGATGAGTGTCTTAAGGATTGGGCGGAGTACTCCAAGGTGCTCACTTGGGCGGAGAATGAACCAGACCCTGTACCCATAATACCTCTCAAGAATGTCTCATTATGTTTCCAGAATCATGGCCCGGTCAAGGATGGAATGAATAAAGGGTGCAAACGTGTATCGAAGGTGCCTGGCAAGAAAGTTGCACTGCAGTACACATAGACCACTTTTGGGCCTGTGGTTCAAAAGCATACATGCAGTTGCCCCCAAACTAGGGTGGAATATGCTCCATAGACCTACACCAGCCTTAGGAGTACCCCAGAAGGAGATACAAGTTGGTGGGTTTCCCGAAATGGACGCACACCAGAGAAATACAAGAGCCCTAGACAGAAAAAGGGTAAAACAAAGACAGCAATTATATGTCAGACAAAATGGAAGCAGCACTTGATGAGATACCAGATGAACATAGGCTGTGCAGCAGGACAGAAATGATCTTTGTTTCTGTCATCCCTGGGATACAGGCAATCCCAGATGCTAAGTAGTTGCAGATAACTAGCTGATAATTGCTACAAACAATTAACTCGACAGTGAAACGTATTAACACCATAAAGGAAGTGCTCAGAGCTGGAAGGCTCATGACACCTCAAAATAGAAACGTCCTTGATTTAATAACAGCCATGGAAGGTGGCATGTGCAAAATATCTGCCCAATATTGCTGTACCTGCGAACCTGCCCATGATGAAGAAAATGGAACCCTCACAGAAGCCATAATGCTGTTAACAGATCTCTGCACGCAAATGGTGGATGGAGTGAAAGAAGTGGACCATCATGATGAATGGCTCTTTTCTATTCTCCTGGACCCCATCCTAACTGGCTACTCATTTGGTACTATTTGGAGTCTGCATACTAAGAATATCCATAACTCAAAGTAAAAAGACTGCCAAAAAGAGAGTAGGGATGAAGATAGTTCTAAATACGGAGGCTAAGAGGGATGAGCTCACACAAACTGAGGATCCATTTCTGGTGCACTTAAAACAAAGCCCTATCATCCGTCCAGGCACAAAATACTATTATCCCTGTGACACCCATAATTATATGGGACGTTGTGTTTTTCCAAAACCTGATGGGGAGTCCTGTTATATGACCTGGAGTGTGGATGAGCATATAAAGAACTCTGGTGACCTGAGAGGGTGACAGAGATATGGATCCCCAAGGTACCTATGGAGGGGAGGGTCCTCAGAGGAATGTGGTTGAATACTCAACCAGAAGGGGGAATGTTGAGAGGCAAATGCATGTGTCATTCAGTATGTCAGCCCCTCCCCTACCTTGATGCTATAGAAATATGGATGGTGTGCATCGCTTATATCACCTGCCTCCTCTCTGCCACCATATTGCAGATGCGAGAGACGATACTCACTAAGACAACCCTACCAACCTTATCCTGGATCAATCGGAGAAGAGATACATTTGCAAACTATGGAAGACATGAACATGTTGTAACCAAAGAGGCAGATGACATCACAATTGAAGCTGACACACATAGACGCATTAGACGCAAAGCAAATAAACATCCACCATGAAGATACACGAACAATAGGTCAAATTGCACTTAGACATGGAGAATATGCTTGCATCCAATAGGCTAGAAAATGCATGCCCCATGTATACCCTGAAATGCAAGATGCATAAGAATATACATAAAGCTTACTTACCGCAGAAACACGGCAAAAATTAGTGGCCATTTTAGACAATATAGACAGTGCAGCCACGTCCAGTGAGTGGGAGACATCAAGAAGCTGCAGGGGGACCTGGCTCACTGAGGCGGCAGAAAATTCAAACCTGATCAACCCAGACAATAAACGTGCATCCGGCGCGAGGGTTATCATGCACAGGAAGGGTTGGATTGGCATCCACGAGAATAACAGCTCACAGATGAGGGACACAATTCTCTTAGATATTCTCTTAGAGAAAGTAAAGAAACAAATAATGCTGGAAGGTCAGAGTCCCATCAACTAAATCTTAATATTGGGAAGAATGTAACTCAAACACGTCTTTAGAGGCTAGAAAGGGTAAAGACACATGAATTACAGTTAGAGAAAAATGACAATTCATCAGAATCAGGGACAGACAGGCTGAGGCCTTCGTTCCCATCTAGTTCTCAGGACAAAAGATACAAGACGATGCAAAGTTGAAAGCTAAATGTCCTGGTTTGTGGCCTAGAGAATCAGAAATGGTAACCTTATTGGGAAAAGTAGCATGTTGGTGCTGTTCTCACCAGCCCCTATTGTTGCTCATGTGCCAATAACCTTCCAAATTGTCAATGCTGAGAGAGACAACACTAACCAATCCTTACCCACCAATAATGCTATCCTATAACTGTTGCATTGGCCAATAGTATCATAATATGATGATATGTTTTCACCTGTATCCATTTGGTAGGTGGTCTCAGGCGAGCCACCATATAGAATGAAGCAAATGAACATACTAACTCCTATAGAACATATATCCAGTTGATCCCCTTAACCAATACCTCCACCTCATAGGTTTTCTATGATGATATTTCAGTTGTGATGTAATTCTCATACCATTGTCAAGCCTGGAACTATTTGAGAGCTCAGAAACTGTCTTGATTTCCACAGCTTTCCCTGTTTTTTATGGGTTTTGTTAAATAAAATAAGTATTTGTTAAATTCTTTGGACACTGGCCTGTCCTCCACCCCTTCTTTAAAATGATTTGCCCTCGTTTTCACTAATTCAGTCCCATATCTGTCTCAGTCCTGTCATCTTGCCTGTCTTTATCTCTCTGTCACTATGCTCATCATATTATACATGTGTGGATGCTGGTCCTTGTTTCTTTATTTTCTCTGCACTTATAATGTCTTCACTACTGTATGTCGGTGGCCCATATGTGGGATCAGTCTATCCTGACACTGCTTTTAATGCATGCAATGGGTATAATACCTGTGCATTTGAGGAGTGCTCCTTGCTCTAGGACAGATGAAGAGGAGTCCTGGGTGTCATACACCCTTCATCATGCTGATTAAGCATTCATTATTTTGTATTTGGCTCCACTATGTCCTCTATGTACACTTTCCATAGTTCCAGTATAACTAGCCCGTTCTGGAGTGGTTTTCCTTTATATGTGGCATGTAAATAGGTGCACATGTGTTGCAGTACTGTCTTCTTATTAGTGCCTTCTTGTGGCCAGGGCATAATAATCTTGTCCACAGTGTCTTGAACCCACTGCGTCTGTTATTTAATAATGTTGTCCTTATATCGGTGTAATGACATAAGTGGATTATCGGGGTGTCTCCCATGATAATACTTCACAATACAACTTACCAATATCAAACTATATTTCAATTCTCGCACACCCTTTCTCTTTTTTTGCACCCCTCCTAAACAATACTTTTTCACATATAATACTTCTGCATCTCTTTCCCAAGACCATGCCTCTTGCATCACCTAATTCTTCAGAGTGCCACCACAAATGTCACTTATACACTTTGCAGCCCCACCATGCTGCTCCCAATCTGGACCACACACCTCAGTCCACACCCCCCCATTTCATCCTCCACAAATCCACCTTTACAAGGGCTAAGCTATCTTAAAACATGAGGCTGGCGCCAGCAATTACAACACAACAAAATACAATACACCTGTCTTCTTGAACGTCGGTGAGATAACCCCTCTCTTTTGTTATTACTGCCCCATATGGAAGCTTATCACATGATCTTTTCTAACCCTTGTCGGAAGCTATCTCCTTTTATTTCTTCACAAGTCCACAATATACTAAAACCTGTTTTCCCACTTTTGCCATGCCTATGTCATACTTACATCCATCGATCCGCTGAAGGTCTTCGGTATCAAGTATCCCCTAACAGTCATCTGTCCAACTACGCCCCATGGGCCGTTCTATGAGGACCAGACAAGACTTTCTCCAAAGGGGCTTTTGTCAACCACTCTTTGTTGCACTTAATCCTGTTCTCTACAGGTCACATATGCAGCCTCTGGGGCTCCGGCGGAAACCCCTCCACAGTCCGACAATGCTTAGCAAAGCATCACCTCTGCTGCCATCTGTTACGATGGCCTAAGAAAGTTCCAAATTACCCAGGGAACTTGGAGTCAATCCAAACTGGACTCAAAGATGAAGTAGGCAAAGTGCAAGGCAAAATCCAGCTTTATTATCATCCAAATAAAGCAGGGACAGCATACAAGTATTACAATATTGTTTCTCTCTGCATATCCATAACAAACAACAATTTAAGTAGTCCAGCTTCATCATAAAAAACATAATCATGTGTTATCAGTTTACAAAACCTATGACGAATGGGGTTTGGTTAGTGGTGGTGGCTATATATACACTCTATGTGGTTCAAACATTGGGTTATACTTGTCCGATGGCTCCTCCCGAGACCACCCCTATATTGATAAAGGTTAAACTATGTAATATCTTCAACAGGTAATTTGGTGGCACCTTACTTCATGGGTGGCATAACACTGAGAGTTTTGTTAGGTTAGCTCCATAATAACCAACCTTCGACAATTGACAGGTTTTCAAAACATGTGCCGGACAAGGGGTAAGAAGTTACCATCCCGCATTCCTAGGCTACTAAACCAGACAAACTCTTTGTATTTGACCTTGTGTGGGGCCTTTTGTCTGTGTGTATGGTTATGGCATATGGCAGGTATGCTATCTATGTTCATTTTGAATGAAAAGGCAGCGTTCTTCGATTATGGGACACGAGTGATGGGACCATGTATGAAATGGAATTTTCTGCTATTTATTGGGATCTCAACTACTAATAATGTGTATGCTGTGTTTTCTGTTGCCACTGGGATATTGATCATGGAGTCTTTTGGCTTGCTGTGTTACTGCACCAGGCCTACAAAGGCTGGTTGTACTCTCATAACTTTGAATTAATCTGGGAGTATCCAGCAGATGTCCTGTGAATTACTATCTTGTGCCTTTGTTTTTCTGCTCTGACCCTCCCTTATTTTCTTGTAACTAGTTGCCAACTCCTGTCTGAGCTCTGCGCGGATATGTTGTTTTGTGAATTCAGCATTTTGAGTTCTCTTGAAGTCTTGAGGCCTTTCATCTAATTAAAATCATGCTGCAAATTCCATTTTAAAGAAGACGGCTGCCCAAATACACTTGTTACTATGTTAGTAAGCTATATTTGTGTATTGTTTATGTTTCATTCACTTTATGCATCAGGCATGTTAGTATTCTTCATGTCTTGTGCATGCTATATTAATATATATATTAATATTCTTCCTGTATAAATGCATATTTTACCTAGTGTATAGGTTCTTCATGCTGAGCGCACATTTGCTTTGTGTCCAATGCATGCACATGTTTTGTTACAACAGTAGTTTGACCTGCTGCTCCTGCCTGGGATAAGGGTAATATGGCTACCTCAGTGAGTAACGTTTCTCACCTTGTGGTATTTTTCTGGGGGAAGGGCAGAAGCTACAGATTACATATTTGTCTCCCTCTCAACGCTACACTCACCACCCCTACCCTCTCCCTCTTTACCCCCACTCACCTTACTCCCACCCTATCTACCCCTACCCACACACCCTACCCCCATTCTCTGTACCCTAACCCAGGGTACCCCACCCATCTTTCCTATTCCCACTCTCTCTTCCCCTATCCACCTACCATATCTCACCATTTCTACCCCCACCAGCCACCTTCATTTTTAGAGGTCTAATGGTGACTTGTATGTACTAATTATGTTCATTTCTGTATATCATTGGTTAGAAATACCATCAAAGAAACAATAATGTGCCTGGAGGAAAGCTCGTGTGCAAGTAATTAAAGTATTTAAATCTAGTAATGTTGATAATGATGTTTCATGTTTTGTACAAACATGTTTTGATGGCAATATACAAATGCCTGTTAGTTATAAACTTTCAGAAAATGTCCAACAGATAGAAGACATGTCAACAAATGACTTGAATGGAATCAAGCACATTTCAAGACACTCTAATAATATGGAAAATGTATCAATATCATTAGAATGTAGTAAGAAACAACAACTTTTTAGAGAAATGAGAAACTAAAACTTCTTTCTCTGCTAAACAGCAAATTAAAACGATTCATAAAAAATGTTCCACTTTGGAGTCTTTACAAATCATTTGAGAAGTGTGAAATTAAAATCTAGGCATGTGGTGAAGCGTTTTCTGTAAAAGAAAAAAACAGAAGGAATAATCAGAAAAGCTTTCAATATGAAAAGAAAATTGTTTATTTTCGTGATTAGCACACTTAAGATGTTAATTAAGGTCACAAGGCCATTCTACACAAAGGTATGAAAAGTTTGTGTACATAAATGACACAACTTTTGGAAAGTCGTTGGTGGATAATGGAAACACACTTCTCATACAGAAAGATGTTTTAATGAAGAAAGTTGCATTCAACAATGGGATGTAACCCTTTTGATTTATGGAAAAGAAGAAATCCGAAAGACATGTACTAGTGAAGTAGAAATGTTAGGACATGGTCCGATAAAAGCAACAAAAGAAGCTCACTTATGGACGTGTCCTTCTTTGTGCAATATTGACAAGTTTTCTTGTAAAGTCTTAAGGAGATTTTGCACAAAAATGATAATGTTCAAAGACAAATCAAGATGTTGTGGAGAATAGATGACTGTGAAAAAACAGAACTTCTGGTTCACTCTCTATCTTCCTTTGATAAGAGCAGTTCAGAAGAGTCAGTTTCATCATATACGGATGCTGGCTGCACATCATATCAAAATTAGATATTTTCTTATTAAATTGTATCAGTGCAAAACACCATATATGTCCCTTGCACTTTTAAATAAAACACTGATGACTGGAACTGTAGAAAATGTACTTTCTACACTTCAGATGATAAACATGACTCATTTAAAAGATTATGTATGTGTGGATGAACCACTTACAGGAAGTGGAAATGATGATCCTATGCTTTCAAAGGATCTAATGTTTCAAGCGTACAAAAGAGGTATCACAATGTTTGAGTAGTCTTGAAGAGAAAAACCTGACATTCTTTGTGTGTCTTGTCAACGCACTTTCTATAACCCACAAGTACAACTATTATACATTGTGGATAATGTTGCACACACTGTAGAAGATGTTTGGAAAGACCTTTACCTGTATTTCTTTGTAGAAGAGCTAATTGACACAAGTGAGGCTATGTGTTTGTAGACAGTGCATAACATTTTACCAAAGAAAATGGATTTCTCATAGAAGTATCTTGAATGAAATGGTAATGCCTAAAATTCCTGTTGTGCTTCAAAAATTGAACATGTTTGAAGTGATTGCATTTCAAACTATTCATCCTTTTCAAGTTATTGTTAGATTACAAAAATAAATGCCAGAACTGCCTACAAAATCATTAGTGCAATGTGTGAGAGGCAAAGTTGTGTATTTGCCCCTCAATTTGCAAGAAATTGTTAACACTCTAGGAGTGAAACGTGACATTGTAGAGTCTTTGTTTGTTTTAGTAAATGGTGTTTCCCCAAAAGATAAACAAGTTTTGCAACGTTTATAGACATCAGAAAGGTCAACATAGATTTAGAGTTTCTAATGAAGCACAATGAATTGTATAAATACAGTCTGACTGCACCAGACATGTCCATACTTGAAGTTGAGTCAAACACCAAGAGCAGTGAAGGTCAGTTCCAACGTCTAACTTGTGCACAAGGGAATAGTTTGCATGAACATTACACTATTCATCCTCTATACTCATGTGAAGTAATGGGCAACAGTATATAATTATACCAAATGAAAGCAACAAAAGGTGGACCACTCAGTGTCTGGGAAATAACCTTAGAAGCTCATTGTTTACCTATGCTTTTTCTACTGTAAAAGAAGGCAGATTGGTTTATCAGAAGGTTCCAATTTCTTCTTCAGATTATCATTGAACACAAATGTATTCTGAAGATTCCTGATTCCTCACCAATATTGAATATTTTTTCACTTACTATATGAAAGTGAATTTTCAACCTTATGTTATGCTGTTGCTCCTACATTTTATACAGAAACTACATTTCAAACTGTTTCTGCATATGAGATGATGTAACAGGCTAAAGGAAAAAAATGAAATTTTAGAAGGTAAAATTACCAATTTCCCTCCCACAATGAGAGGAACAAGGAATATTGGAATAGAAGAGGTTAGATGCAAGATTAGACACGTGGTCCATCCAACTTGGTTTGTGACTTTAAGTGGTGCTGAGTGTGGTTGGGATGATCTTGCAGAGTTGTTCCGTGAAAGCAATCCACATGAAGAAGGGACCGTACACATCACACTGGCATTATTGTCTGCCATGGACCCTGTAAGTGTACCGCGATTCATTCATCACTGATTTGTAGCCATGTTCGACTTTATAGCTAATAAAGAAAATGGTCCACTGGGTACTGTGGAACATTTCCTTTGGAGAAAAGAGTACCAGGCATGTGGGGCTCCATATTTACATATGCTGTTGTAAATTAAAGATGCTCTTCAGTTTAGTAAAGAAAGTGATGTCTGTGTGATGGAGTTTATAGAAAGATATGTTACTTGTTCCATCCCTGCTCAGCATGTCAATGCTGATTTACCGCCCTCATGTGGAAAGGACTGTCAAAACAAATATAAATGTAACAACAAGTACTACACGCAATGCAGATTTGGCTTTCCTAGGCCTATTACACTAGTTGGTCGGACAAATAGCTTGATGTCATCTGTTTGACACCATGTTACTGGTAAGTCACCCAGGAATATGTACTATTTAAAAAGAGATAAGGTGTGCCAATTCATTAATGAATACAATCCTTTCATTTCTCAGCTTTGGAATGCAATTATTGATGTACAGTTCACAGAAGATGATACAATAGATGTTGTTCAAAATGCTACAGCTTACTTGAAAAAAGCTGAAAAGAGCAATGCAGATGAAGTATGGGCAGACTTATCAGGGGACACAAGTCTTAGTCAGAAACTTCGGAGCTTTGGTCTGAAGATGCTCTCTCATACAGAGTGTGTAAGCTATGAAGCTGCAGATTGACTAACTAGTTTGACTCTGTATGGACATAGCATCAATGTAGTATGGTTGAGTCTTAGCACAGGTACTACAAGAAATCGGGTAATGAGTGAAATTCAGCAGTTAGGTAAAATAGTGCTTTATAGTACAGAGATTTTGAAAACCAACTTGTTTGATACCTATTATGCAAATAGGTCATCAGAGTTGGAAGATCTTTGTATAAAATAGCGGAATGCTTTTCAAATCTAAATATTGAAGAAAACAATGACAGAGGGAGGTTTAAAGTACATGGATGCACTTGTTGTCTAGTGAGATATGAAAAGCCAAGTCTCATCAACCACGTGAAACTATCTTGCCAAACTATATAGAAAAATACATTATTTTATTTTTGTCTTTTGCAGTTGTTCTTCTCATGGCGGGCAGATATTGATTTGCTTTGAAGTTTTCAAACTTTTGAACAATACATTTTTGAAAAAAAGAATTAATTACGTATACAAAGTTTGAATAGTATAGTTCTAATCCCTTGATTGTGTGGCCTTGGCACTTTTGCTTTCCTTCATTCAAAAAGTCTCTGGATCAATCCAAAAAGTCAGGTGGCTCGCGTGTGTTAAAACACGGGCCACCCGACATTTTGGATCTGATTAGCACTGCAAGGAGGGTTAGTTTGGCTACACGATTATGGGATTAGATATATTTATAATGAAGGGTCATGAGTAACTACTATATAGTAAGAATGTATCTTATGTGGAAGAACACAGGATCAGAAGTTTGTACAAAATATTGATATAACACTATGAGAGCCAAAGGTTTCTCTTGCATTTGTGCAATTTTAGTATTCTAATTAGTAGGTAATTGTTGACTGTTATTGACTCGTGTTTATTTTGATTAATTATTTTTCTTATTTGATTGTATTTTTATATGCTGTGTCGAAGGTGTAACCATGTAACACAAATACAAAAAATAACTGGATGTAATATGCAGTACTTCTCCAGAGTACCGGTGAAAATACCAAATGAACAGTAAGGAAATGCAGGGATAAACTCACACATGGTTCATCCAATAGAGCAGAACTATTCAAGGGCTAGTGCCTTCCCATTGGTAATGGGACACACGCCGGTCAAGTGGCACAGCGAGTAGAGCGCTCGCTTTGACATCCAGTGCAGGTTCGAATCCCGGCGGGGCCAAACTCAGCCTTTCATCCTTCCGAGGTCGATAAATGAGCACCACACACCATGGGTAATAATGAGCAGCGCTCAGATACCTGATGGTTCGTTGCGCTATATACATGCCTAATTATTATTATTATTAATTATGACCGAACTGACGGATGCTGCTGGCACGACAGTAGCCCAAGCAAGCATCCCATCAAACTTGGAGCTGAAACAGTTGCTCTCAGATGATAACAAATTACTGCCAGAAATCAGCATACTATCATGTCTTATTCTGTGTGTGCCATATGCAAATCAGCCTTTGTCCTGCCGCCAACGGGAACAGTCCAGCCAAAGCTGCTAGGCCACATCCACACTGCATGGAAATACAAGCAAACCCAGACAACCCTAATGTGCAAATAAGTAACCAAGAAGCAGAACACTGAGCAATTCTAGCAATGCCGAAACACGTTTGTGTTACTTGTGTTCTTGTGGGGTTGTGCTGTTTGGAAGGGTGGGTTTCTGTTCTGAAGTTATTTGTCTCCATCGTATAACTTTCTTGTTGTACCATGTAGTAAATAGCCCATGAGACCCAACCTTGTAATTAGATGGTATCTTAAAAATAGCAGATGTTTGCAATACCACAGGGTTTACCATCAGCCTTTAAAAATAATGGGTGCTGCTAGTACATGTGTTTAATGATTTGTGTTTCTTTTATCAATAAGTGCTTTGGGTGCTTAAGTGCTTTGACATTTCTAAGACAGGGCATTTATAATAAATTAAAAAATACCTTTAACACGTTTCTAGTCAGCAACAGTGAAAGTGACACTGTGCAACAAACATGTCAGAGCCGTATTTAAATGCTCCGACCCTTTCCAGAACAAGTTATTTCCAGAACAAGTAGTTCAGGAAACAGTAATCACTATTTCCTAAACTATGTTTCTATATTGTGCTGCAAACATGAACAAAGTTAGATCAGCCGAGAAAGAAATGTCAGCGTTCAGCTGCCAGGGAATGCTGTCAAGCGCTGCAGTGGAGTACAATGGCTGGCATGGTTTCAAATGTTCTCACTTTTTTCTTTCCAATATTTTGCAGCTTTGACTAAAGTGACCTTCCTCTGGGTAGAAATGTCAACAGAAATGTTAAGTAAATCAGCACCTTAGCTTTTCAAAGATGTAAAAACAAATGCTTAAATTTAAGACTGTCAGAAAACATAAAGTGGAAATACTTATCGTATGTTATTTAAAGCACACCTTCATCGTGCCATTGGTGTCACTGTAAAACGAAAAATCCATAATATCCATGAAAATGCATGTCTGGAGGCTAATAAAAAAATACAAACTTGAATAACATACGGTTATAGTGCCATGATAACATTACAATAATTCAGAAACACACCCACTATGCCCAGAATAGCTGAGCATGTCTGGGAATGAGATTACATACATCTGAACACATAGTTAACGACGGATGGTTGATTTCTTAGTAGGAAAATCCTCTTTAGATTTCCTCTCTGCACCTACTGCACCTCGATGGATGTCATGTTCAGAAATTAGTGGAAGTCAATGGGAAGAGTAAACTTCCCTTTTCATGGTACCACATCTTTCTCGCAAATGTACTCAAATGTTGGGCATTATGGGTGAATACCCCGGTACACAGTAGTCTACTTGCACAGCTGAACGCCTAGTTCACCTGTAATAATGTTATTGCAGCAATCCACCCTCACGTCATGATGTCCACCTGCAGGCTGGACAGGGTAATGCAGACAAGTGACTCCTTTGCTGAAGTCCATGCCACTGCCCATGTACTATTTTATTTTTATTTTATTTTTGTTATTGTATTAGCTGTAATTAAACAGCTTTTCAATATACAAATTTAGAAAGTGTAAAATCACACATTTCAACATATTCAAGAGTGCAATTTAACAATTAAAAATTAATTGAAATATATCTAATTTTTTTACAGTCATATTTCGAATAACATAAAAAATTCCAAAATGTGTAAAGGCTAGTCATAAACCAAGAATGAGCTGCTAAATAATAATAATTTAAAATAAAATAAAGAAAACAGAGGATAAGGATCATTTATCATACAAATTCATTCTGTCAGAGCGGGAGAGATTCTTTCTCAGTGTCAAGTCTAAACATTCATCTCTCACTTTCAGATCATCAAAGTATCTACAGCATGCTGTTTGAATCAGTTCATTAAGTTCTAAGACACAAAGGTATGGACAAAAGCTTACAACCTCAACAAAAAAACATTTTTTGCAAATATTCAACTCAGATTTGTGCAAGACCTTTTAATTAGCGGGTTTCCTAGATTCAAAGACATTAGAAAATTAACCAATGCTATCTCAACAGTGCATTTGTTTGAATATAGTAAGAAGGTCCAGCGTGCGTCTTGTTCAACTGTTTGTAGGGTAGTCATTACTTTTCCAAAATGGGTTAATCTTGACACAGTTAACTCAGCACAATAGCAAACCAAGTGTCCTAGTGATTCAACAGTATTAAGGTCCGAGCAGAATCTACAGAACACTAAATCTTGTGGGATCAAGTTTCTTCTGACTTGAACTTGGCGAGTGGGCCATAAATCGAGACGGGCTCTCAGAAAGCCAGCTCTCAAGTCTACAGATGGAAATTTTAAAAGGTATGCTTCAGGTGACTTGGCTGATTTAGGCCAAAATCGATACTTGCAGACTTGACGGTATTTTAAACATTTATCTCTTGTGTTGGTCCAATCCAGTTGATATATTCATTTTTTTGCCTTATCTGGATTTGTCACTAACATATGGATGGATATGTTGGCATTTGTTAAACAGGCCAGGCTTTCGCTAACCCACCTTTTCGCAAAACTCTTTTCTGATGTTAACATATAGTCAGCGATTACCTGAACCATATTTAGTTGTTGATTTGCTAACAGGCATTTACGGAACAGAGAGCAGCATCGCCATAGGTAGATAGCATGCATGGAAATTAGGCCCAATACATAACGCAGGCAAGCACCTGGTACACATTGCGGTAGGACAAGAACAGCCCACCAAAATTTGGCTTCAAGTCTATCCAGATTTAAGAGTTTACAGATCAAAAGTGTTTCTGTACCATATAAGATAGATGGAATTGCTTTCATGGTCCAATAGATGATAGCTGGTTTTATCGTGAATTTACCATACCGGTGTAATATGATTTTCGTCTGCGATATGGCTGTGGATAATTTCACTTCCATGCGTTCTACTTGACCACCTGGCGTTAGTGAGCCTTCAAATACCGTTCCTGGATAGATATATGTGGTCACGGTTTATAGTGGGATTTGATTTATAGTCAACTTGTATCTATTCCTATAATTTCTGTTAGCAAGGTATGTGACAATCTGTGTTTTACTTGTGTTAACTACCAGCTGATTCAAAATCAAATAGGAGTTAAATGTGTCAAGTAGATTCTGCAAACCCATCAGGGATTTTGATATAAGTACTATATCATTGGCGTAATTCAAATTAGTTATTTTTTTCCCACTAAGAACTGGGGCGTCAGATGATATGTGCAAGAATGAGAATCTTAGATCTTGTATAAAGTAATTAAAGATCGCCACAGCCAATAGGCAGCCTTGCTTTAAGCCATGAGATGTTTTAATTGGGACTGATAGTTATCCCTCCAATGTTAATCGTATGCGGATAGATGTGTCCGCGTGAAATGCATGGATAATATCCTGAAGTACTAGCGGGCAACCGTCTCTTTTTAATTTCGCCATAAGAAGGCTACGAGAGACCGAATCGAATGCTGCGTGTAGATCTACAAATGCAAAGTAAACTGATTGCTTGTGCATCTGACATTGAGCTTTTATTGCGTTAAGAGATAGGAGATTAACGCAGGTACCTAGACCTGCAACAAATCCAGTTTGTTGTTGATCTCTCATATCACATGCATTGAATTCGCCCAAAACCAGTTTCGCAAAAGAGCTTCCCCGGAGCATCTAGTAAGGCAATCGGGCGGTAATTTTGCGGGTTTGTGTGGTCGCCTTTTTTATATATGGGGACTATTATTGAAGTAGTCCAAGATGCCAGTAATTTACGGTTTGTCATTACTTGTTGGAAAATAGTAAAGAGGATCTTTGCCCAGAGGTTCGGATTTTCTTTGAAAACTACATTATGCAGCCCATCCGGGCCTGCCGCTCTGGAAGAGCTTAGATTTAGTATCAACTCTTCAATTATTATTATTATTATTATTAAGTAATGACAGCGAGC